>NC_066618.1:289832329-290165591 GCF_025201925.1 Gopherus flavomarginatus
TAGCCAGTCACTAAGGAACGCTGCGGAATTAGTCAATGTCCTAAGGGACAGATTCTACCACCATTACACGCATTTAGTGCTTTACTTTGCAGCAAGCAATGGGATTGCTCACAGAGTAAGGAACCGCTCAGTCTGGAGAACGGTGGTAGAACGTAGCTCTTTATGAATAGGACTCCCAGACTTAAATATAACCATTAAATATAACAGTGCTATTGTAAAGCAGAACCGGGCAAATCCCACATCCACATCCCCAAAGGTATTCACTCCAATTTAAAATTAATCTTCTTCTGCAGTGCTCACCCCCCCCACCCCCCCTTTTGTTTCACTTGCAGCAAGTATCTGCACCACTGAGTTTCAGCCACACAAGTGCCAACGAAATCTAAATTTCAGACTCATAAGAGCAACTATTCACAGACAGCAAAATTTAAAGAGGCTGGTAAATGAGCGAGACAAGGACAGAGAGGACCCAGGTTAGCATCCTGGCGTGAGACTCAGGAGACTGAGGTTAAATTTCCTGCACTACCACAGACATCCCATGTGACCCTGAGCAAGTCACTCAACTACTCTGTGCCTCAGTTTCCTTTCTGTAAAAAGGAGATAATAAAACTGCCCTCCCCCAGATGCTTTGTGGGGATAAATACATTTAATCCATTAGGTTATGAGGCAATCAGATAGCCCAATAACCAGGGCCATATAAGTTCTTAAGATAGGTGTCCCCTCACCATGCATGAATTACTCTGTGTCCACATCTATGGCGCTGATGACAGAGCAGTAAATGGAATACATGATATATTTTAGAAGGCATGGGACACCCAGTGGTGATCCAGGCTCTCGAAACCCTTGCTCAGAGGCAAATAAACAAGTCTGAGGAGTATCTTGGACCAACCCCATTTGACCCTGTAATGGGCCAGGCTCACCCCTGTGGCGCCTCCTGCTGGTGACTTCCAGGAATTAGCTCGATTCAGCTCTGGAGCGCCCTCTGCAGGCTGATGATCCACCTGTCTTCTGGCCCCTGTGTCCCTCCCTGGACCCAGTGCCCTTTTACATGGGGTGCTGCCCCCTGGCAGTAACCCCTTTCTCTCAGGGTCTCCCCTCCCTGGGGAACCCCCACCCTCTATCCCCACCTTGCCTCAGTATATGTCTACTGCCAGTCATTGTCTAGCCCCATGCCCTGGGGCAGACTGCAGTATCAGCCTACTCATCACTGGCAAAGAGAGTTTGGACCCGCTGCCTTGGCCTACCCGTGGGCTGCCCTCTGCAACCCCCAGTACCTATTAGCTCAATGCTAGGCCACAGCCTGGGGCTTTCCAGGCTGGAGCTCCCCTGCTCCTCTGCCTTTCCTCAGCCGTGCTTCACTCAGGTACCTTATGTCTCGCTCCCTGCTGCCAGGCCCATCTCACTCTACAGCTAGAGAGAGACTATTTTGGGCTTCTGGCTCACAGCCTCTTATTGGGGCCAGCTGGGCCTGATTGGAGCATGGCCACAGCTGAGCCTACTTTCCCCAATCAGCCCAGGCTTCTTGCCACAGCCTAAAGGCTGCTTTCTCCAGCCACAGCCCCTTCCCAGGGCTCTTTTCAACCCCTTCAGGGCAAGAGCAGGGGTCCACCCTGCTGTAGGCCCACATCTGACCTCTCGAAAGGACTGGGCATGCACTTGCAAATTGTGTGCGCCAGTGTAATGACAGATGAATTTAATGTAACTCATCTGCCAAATGAATCTGACACTAGCCTGATATAAAAAAAAAGAAAAAACTGATGTCCTAAGACCGTCTTTCCTAGAGGGGAAGAGACTAATAATTTTTTTAAAGAAAACAAATTGCTTTGTCCTGTTTATCTGCTACCTGTCCCTAAATTCGTCCCCACTCTTCCTGAGAGAGAGTCATAGGCTTAGCAGCTTCCTCTAGCTCTCTTCCTACTTATAATTTTCACTCATCCAATCAGGGAACAGAAACAATACTTTGTGACCAATCACAACTACACATCAAGGCCCAAATTTCAAACAGGTAGCATCAAATGCTGACCGTGAACTCTTTGTGTTCAATTCAGAAAGTAAAATAAAAAATGTGAAAAGATTAAAACAATGATGAAGTCTGAGGAAACTCAATCGGATAATGGACATTCCATGAGAGGAAAATTAAGCTGAATCAATCAAGTAAATTATCTAAGGGAAATAACTATAGATAATATATACCTATATGGCCACCATTACCATAGTATTTGAATGCCTCGGTCATTTCATGTATTTATTCTTGCAACAACCCTATGAGATAGGGAAGTATTATTCCAATGTTACTTACCTCAAACATATTGTCAAGTGTTAAATGTGTATAGATGTGGAGTCCAATCTCAAGCAGAACAAAGTTAATTTTTAATTATGTGAGGTTAGCCATGGCATTTCAAAAACCATTCTCCACTTGAATTAATTCCTAATTATGTTCCAAATGTTAAATGCTTCATTATTTTATCCATTACTGAGTCTGATTTATTCTTGACATTCCTTAAATCATTTACCCATGCTTCCTTATACACCCACTAACTACCCTTCCTCCCATAATTTTCTCTCACACTCTCTCTCTCTCTCTCACACACACACACACTTTCCTCCTGTGATGGGGTGCTCCTCCCACATCAGCACTGAAGGGGTTAAGGTGGCAGGAGAGGCCAATTATCCTTAGGCTGCACCAGCTGGGAAGCTAAGCAGCAATGATAGCAACTAAAAATGGAGCTCACCTGGGGAGGAACAGGTAGGACTTCTATCAGTATATCTACACAGCAAAGAAAAACCCAGGTCTTGCCCATGCCAGCTGACTTGGGCTCATAGGGCTTGGGTTGCGAGGCTGTTTCATTACTGTGTAGATGTCTGGGCTGGAGCCTGGAGTCTCAGACCCTGCAAGGTGGGAGAGTATCAGGGCTCAGGGTCCAGCCATCTACACAGCAATGAAACAGCCCCATAGCCCAAGTCCCACGAACCTGACTCAGCTGGCATGGCCAGCTGCAGGTACTTCTTTGCTGGAGTTGAGGAGAGAAGAGGGGCGCAGTGAGGAAACTTGCAGTGACACCCCCGATACGAGCGAGGAGAGTAAGAGCCTGTTATAGGAGTATAGAAAGCAGTCCAGGAGAATAGACCTGAATGCTGCTTCAAGTGGCCCTGAATTGGAACCCAGGGTAGGAGTATGGGCCTAGGTTCCCCTACAAGCCAGTGTGGGAATGGTGCAGTCAGCACAGTGGATATGGAGACTGCCCGAAATGGTGTGGAGACAGACTCTGGTGAGACCCCTAGAAAGGGAAGACAATTGTGACTTGGCTAGAGGACTAAGACGTGAAGGAGAGGCGCTGCAGCTCCCGACCAGTCCAAAGAGGGGCCGCAGAGTGAGTGACCGCCAGATGAGGAACTAATTCCCTAGAAGAGCCACAAGGAGGCGCTGCTGAACAGTGAGTGGTAGACCTCCTTACACCTGCCCAGCTGTTAAGTGTTTTCTATCAAAATATTTCCCTCCACTGCTTTATGCTGTTTATTTTACCAACAGGAAACGTATGCCCCGAGAATATCTCATCCACAGAGTCAGTGTTCAAACTAGTCAACAACAAAAATAAAATTCCTGACATCCTCAGCATTTGTTATTAACTAGCTGAAAACATCACCCTGAGTAGTTACATTTTCTGCTCCATTATAAACTAACTTCTCATTTGTTACAGGACATCTCTATACAGAGTTATCATGCATAGCCAAATGAGTGCAGAAGATTATCAAGAACAGTTCATTTTTTACCCTGTGTTTTGTTTGTAATACCTTTTCTTGGCAGATGTTATCCCTGCAGATGAATGGATGTTCTCAAATAACAAAATGGACATGGATTGATGGACAAATTGATCTGCATTTGTTAATCTACTGCCAAAGCAGCAAGCACTCTAAGTAATTAAAGTGCTAAAAAAAGTCTCTGATCTAGACATACTGTACGTTCAAACTCCACAATACAAGGATAAAGGCCAATTTTTCCACTTGTGCCCGGTGACTGTCTGCAATGTATGTACCAAATAATTTTAACACCATTGTATCCTTCTCAAAGTGGACTTTATTGTTACACAAGACTACAATATTAGCCTCGAATAAATGTAAAGGCCTACATTTTCAAAAGGGATTCATGTTTTTGGCTGTCCAACTTGGGACCCCTTAAAGGGACCTGATTTTCAGAAAGTGCTGAGTATCCACCCTATGAAAATCAGGCCCATTTAACAGTGTCTCAAGTTGGATACCATACCGCTGTGACTCAGTGGGTCCCAGCTGAGTGTGCCAAATTCAGGACAGATTACTGAGAAACAGGGTAGACTCACCCCAAACTGGTGGTTATTCTATCATTAGATTATACTAAGCCAGAAACAAAAGTGAACTTCTGTATCTCCAGAATAGTTAACAAGATGTCAAAATGCAGTCTCTTTAGGCATTCCAGCCCTTGGCTCATCACCTGAACACTAGACTTCATGATGAGTGGTTACTGAAAACCAATGTTATCAGCTGTAGAGTCCTTCTAATTCCAACAGATCAGCCACTTAGCCAGGTCAATACATAACTCGGATTTTACCCAATAATCACGCTGATGCAAATCCTTCAGTAACTAAAACTAAAGGTTTAATAATATGTTTTTTAAAAAAGGAGTTATAAATGGTAAATGAATTGTATACATACATGTGATTGCAAAGGCCTTGTATCAGGTTTGTAGCAAAGATAGAATAAAAGAATAAACTACTAGCTTGCAAAGGTCTCTCTAGAATCACCCAAACAGATTGGGAATCATCAGGACTCCTTGTGTAGAGTGCCCATGTTAGTAATTCAGTCCAGGGGAATGAAGACAAAAGGGAGATGTTTCAGGGGTCTTTTATATCCTCTGCCATGTGCATGGAATTTCACTGTCCCAAACAAAGACCACAGCCCCTGTTTGTGGAAAGTTACTGGCCCAAGTTGGAGTCCAGGGTCACATAAGCATATCACGTGTCCTTACCTGTTGATCAGAATCAAATCTAAAAATATCTTTCCACTTACTTACTTCCTCCACTTTCTGAAACAAAATGTTGTCAACAATACATTCCAAGAACTTACTAGAAAGTTTGAGTTTTGCTGTTACTTTTCCAACAGATGTCTGGGTACTTAAAGCCCCCCATTGCTACCAGGTCTTGTAGTTTTCATATTTCTGTTTTTTTGTTCTACAAATGTCTCCTCCACCACCTCTACCTGATTTGGTGGTACACAGTAGACCACTACTGTGACATCGCCCCTATTTTTTACCTTTTATCTTTACCTAGGGACTTTCAACTGTTCTGCCTCTCACCTCCTTCTGGACCTCAGAACAAGTATATACTATTCTTACTGAATGAAAGTTAAGAACTGTCAGATGAAAATGTTTGGACACATTCTGAAAAAAGAAAACCCTGATATCTTTGGGGTTTAGCCAAACTTTCAGTGTTTACCAGGCATGAATTCAAAAGCCAGCTCACAGTCCCAGCCTATAACACTAGCAATTCATCATTACAAGATGTTCTTCAAAGCACTTGACATTTAACTGGAAGGAGTTTTACCTGTTTTTTTATTAATACAATTTATAAAATAAAAGCTTGCTAAATAATATCACAGGAAGAGGGTCTCAAGTTAAATTTCTTATACTCAGGAAAATGAGAGAGGCTTTGATCACTGTTAAGAAAGTTGATAAAATTTTCAGTTCAAGAAAGCATAACTGATCTACCGAGGATCTGCACCTTTGGGGAGAATTTCATTTTAAATGAGTAGGGAGAATCTATGCAATAAATAGGTGCTTCTAGGTGACCAGAATATCTGTGTCCTTATTTAGGAGCCAACATATGCTCACTCATAGGTTCCTATCTTTGGAGCCCCAAGTCTGAAAAATTGGCCCACAATTATTGGTGTTTTAGGAATACTATTGAGAGTTATAAAAATCATTAGAAGTGTGAGATGCTTTTTCTTAAAACTAGAAATATTTTAACACATCATTACATAAACATTTGATTTTCAGGATGTGTGTAAGAAGATGCACAGTAACTATCCTGAGCAAGGTCAACACTGCACTTGGTGCAGGAACCAGGGTGGTGAAGGAAAAGGAGGTGCTAAGCCCCAAACCACCCCTACAGTCTGCTCTATGCGATGCTAGCCGGAGCAGTTGCCTAAGGACCATTGCATTGGCTGTGGACTGCCAGAACAGAGTGTATAGATGATGACTCCATTCCCTCCATCCAGGAAAGACCAATGTGCCAGGGGGTTGAGTGAGTGGGGCAGAGAAGGCTATACAGCTTTACACCTCCCCCAGCCCCGCACCCTCCCCCATCAGAGACTCTTTCGCTGCCTCAGAAGGAATGCTCTCTACCCTATTTGTGCCCTCTGAACGGTGCAAAGGGGCCCAGGATCTGGCCAGCTGTTTTTCCTAACAGCTCAGCCTATATTTAAATGCTCCATTTGTTGCTGGTGATTGTGCAGCTCTCTCCCCTGAGATATGTGCAGCATGTAACAACGTAACAACACATTCTGAACACAGATAACTTCACATGCCTCAATTAGTTAGCATTTGTGAAGTGCTTCGGAAAGGAAAAGTGCCAAATAACTGCTAAGCAGCAGTATTATCCTCACATGCCAACTCCAGGAATAGCCTCAAATTCCACCACAATTGCTTGCGCGGCGCACAGGTTCTCTCCGAAGCACTTCAGAATTATTTCATTACCAGTACTGCTCGTTTAGTTACAGTCGTCGGCGCCGTTTCTCTTCTCGTTTAGATAAATGCACTGACTGCTTGTGTTGGTGGTGGGTTTCCAGCTTGTTCCAGTTAAGCTTAATGTTTAAAAATGTTTCACTTCACTTTAAGTACAACACGTTGCAGCACATAAACAGGGATCATTTTATGACCCTGCCGGCTTCGCAACATCTCCCGTCCCCCACACACACCGTGATCCCCAAATGGAGCCACGTACATTCTTGTAATTCTACAAAGTAAGAGCTAGAGCTAATGTTAAAAGTGTAATTCTGTAAAAATGTAAATCATATTAGGTGAGCCTGAAGCTTCTTTCAGACTCAATTCAGTCAGGATGCCATTAAAGCAGCAGTGTAAATGTCACTTGGATTGTGAGGGTTTTTTTTTTTTTTTTCCTTATAGGAGCATCTTGTTGCTCAGAGAGCAGAGTTTGGTCTTTGGTAAACCAATTGCAATGTTAAGCCAACTTTCTTAGGACAGCATGTGCACATCAGCAAAAGCTTTCAGAAAGCGTGGCTACTTTCAGCTGTCCAAGAATGGTTTACCAATGAGAGAGTTTGTTTAATAAAACAGAAAAAACTCATTATACTTTACAACTTAAATGTAAGGATCTCAAACCACTTAACAGACAATCAATGAGACCTCAATAGCCAGCAGTACGACTAAACTCAAGCTTTCAAAATCACAAGTCAGCCCCTACAAAATCGCAAGATTGGCTTAAAAATGTGATTTTAAAAAGTAATAAATCTGGGGTCCTTTTTTTCCCCTGCCTTCTTGGCTCACCATTGCAAGGTTCTCTTTTCAACCACGACTGCTAAAAAACTTGCTTTAAAAAGAAATGAAAGCTAAGATTTACACATAATCATCTGATGCTTTTTTCCCCCTGCCTTCTTGGCTCACAGTTGCAAGGTTCTCTTTTCAACCATGACTGCTAAAAAACTTGCTTTAAAAAAAAATGAAAGCTAAGATTTACACATAATCATCTGATGCTAGGAGCTGGGGCTTTTTTTACTACGCAAAACCTGCATTAAAATCACAAGAGTTGGCTTGTGTTGAGCTCCACTACAGATGCCTCATTCTTTAACTTAGGTACCCAAATTTGAAAACATTTATTTAGGGTCCTGCCTGAGCTTTTGAGATGCTGAACGCACATACTCAAATCACAAGGGGCCTAATTCAAAGTCCTCTGAAGTCAATGGGTTTTGAATGAGGTCCTAGTGGTCTGATTGCCAAAAGGAGCGAAACACATGTAGTTTCCATTGGCCTAGTGAGTGCTCAGCAGCTTTGAAAAATCAGGCTACAGGAGCACTGGAAAGCTACTAGCACTCTCTCCAATATTAGTTTATTCAACTAGCATCATCACCCACAGGTAAGTTTGGTGAGCTCACTAATGCATCCAACTCCCTTTACTTTTAAGGTTTTAAATACCATGAATTTTATAAGGCACTCTAGTGGCTAACTTTTTATTAAAGATCAATAGAATTGTTAACTGCTGCTTTTTTATTCTATTCTGTATGAGTTCTTATACCATGTTCCTCACCATAGCATCTGAGCGCCTTCCAGTAGTGCATTAAGCAACATAACTAACATCGGTCACATGTTTGTTCTGTCACACACACACACGTTTAGATTACAGAAGGCAGGTAGGTCAAGAAGCCCTGGCACTCAGAGTGGAAGGTGGTGAGGTTTATGATGTAGCGGTGAGAGAGTTCATTCCACAGTCTTGAACCAGTACCTGACAAGGTTCTGTCTCCTGCACAAAACAAGATTTACTCTTATGGTAGAAAGTTGACGTTGTCAGCTGTGGTCTTCATCCCAGAGCTTTTGCTGCTGTTTTTTTTTTTAAAGATAACCTGGGTCCAAGCCATTAGAGCACTTTTGAAATAAGGACGAAGACTTTGAACCTGATTCAATATTCTAGGGGCAGCCAGTGTATGGAATGGAAAATGGGTCTGATGTGGCTCAGAAGATGCGCCATGGTGTTCTGTACCAGCTGGAGTTTTTTAAGGGCTGAAAACTTTCTGCTCAAGTCAGTTACATTGCTGTAGTCCAGCCAAGAGATGACAAAGGAATGAATAACTGAGGCCAGGTCATCACTTGCCAGGAAGGGATGTGACATTTGTGTTCTGTGCAATGTGTTTCTATTAGTGACAGGGGTGGTGAAGAAATGCACCTTGCATTAAGAACATAAAGTTATATGGTGTGTCCTTGCCCTGGTCCTCTAAGGGCAATATTTTCCATATCCTGGCCTCATACCATTGAGACCTCTGAAAATAACATTTGAGAACATAAGAACGGCCGTATTCGGTCAGACCAAAGGTCCATCTAGCCCACTATCCTGTCTACCAACAGTGGCCAATGCCAGGTGCCCCAGAGGGAGTGAATCTAACAGGTAATGATCAAGTGATCTCTCTCCTGCCATCCATCTCCACCCTCTGACAAACAGAGGCTAGGGACACCATTCCTTACCCATCCTGGCTATCAGCCATTAATGGACTTAACCTCCATGAATTTATCCAGTACTCTTTTAAACGCTGTTATAGTCCTAGACTTCACAACCTCCTCAGGTAAGGAGTTCCACAAGTTGACTGTGTGCTATGTGAAGAAGAACTTCCTTTTATTTGTTTTAAATCTGCCGCCCATTAATTTCATTTGGTGGCCCCTAGTTCTTGTATTATGGGAATAAGTAAATAATTTTTCCTTATCTACTTTCTCCATATCACTCATGAAAAGTCTTTGCCTCTTTAATCTCTCCCTCATATGGGACTCTCTCCAAACCCGTAATCATTTTAGTTGCCCTTCTCTGAACCTTCTCTAATGTCAGTATATCTTTTTTTGAGATGAGGAGACCATATCTGTACACAGTTTTCAAGATGTGGGCGAACCATCGATGTATATAAGGGCAATAATATATTTAATGATTCCTAACATCTTGTTTGCTTTTTTGACTGCCTCTGCACGCTGCGTGGACGTCTTCTGAGGACTATCCATGATAACTCCAAGATCTTTTTCCTGATTCGTTGTAGCTAAATTAGCCCCCATCATATTATATGTATAGTTGGGGTTATTTCTTCCAATGTGCATTACTTTACATTTATCCACATTAAATTTCATTTGCCATTTTGTTGCCCAATCACTTAGTTTTGTGAGATCTTTCTGAAGTTCTTCACAGTTAGTCTTGGTCTTAACCATCTTGAGCAGTTTAGTATCATCTGCAAACTTTGCCACCTCTCTGTTTACCCCTTTCTCCAGATCATTTATGAATAAATTGAATAGGATTGGTCCTAGGGCTGACCCTTGAGGAACACCACTAGTTACTCTTCTCCATTCTGAGAATTTGTCATTTATTCCTACTGTTTGTTCCCTGTCTTTTAACCAGTTCTCAATCCATGAAAGGACATTCCATTCTATCCCATGACAACTTAATTTACGTAAGAGCCTTTGGTGAGGGACTTTGTCAAAGGCTTTCTGGAAATCTAAGTATACTATGTCCACTGGATCCCCCTTGTCCACATGTTTGTTGACTCCTTCAAAGAACTCTAATAGATTGGTAAGACACGATTTCCCTTTACAGAAACCATGTTGACGTCTGCCCAACAATTTATGTTCTTCTATGTGTCCGACAATTTTTTTCTTTACTATTGTTTCAACTAATTTGCCCAGTACGGACGTTAGACCTTGAACTTGTAGGAAGCTAGTGTGACAAGCAGAGGATGGGTCCAACGTGCTCAGGGTAGCCTATGTTGCTAAGGAGATATGCTGCTGGATTCTGTCCTAAGAGCTGATGGCTTCAATGGCCAAATAGATCACACCACTGCAGTCCAGCTGGTAGGTAACACACATGCATTCTTGAGGCTAAATCATCTGCCAAGATGGGATACAGTCTCCTAGCGAGTCACAGATGAATGAGTTGCCTGTGGCTGATACTTGTCACTGTCACAGATAGTATGCTGAATGGTATGGCCCACTGGTCAGACGCGGCATGGCAGTCATATTAATTATGTAAGGAGCCAGACTACATCTTTGTGTTGGGTCCTGACAACACCCCAAAAGAAAAAAAATGCTTCATCATAATGCTTCTCTTTGTTTCTCAGACATTGGCCTTCAGTTCTAGAAATCAAGGGACTAATTGTGAATTAATTCAATCATTTGCCCTGACCATTCCTTTCACGTTCACTGTGTTTTAAAAATACATCAGTGTCAGAATTCCAGTATTATCAAGGCACCTGCTCACCTTTCCTGTGACCTTTGTTTCCCCCTCAGTCACTCAGGAAGTTACTTATACTGTGGATATGCCAGTATCAGGTTTGTTTTAAGTATGGAAATCCATCAAATAGGTCTTAAAACAGTTCAAGAATAAAGGTGCAGAAGGATTGCTTCTGACAGAACTAGACAAAATCAATTAATTGATCTCTAGCAGACAGGGATAATTTTATTTCCTAGTCTATTAAAGAAGATCAGAATTGGCTAGCTAATTTTACTAGAGAAATATCTGTCACCAGTCATTAAGCAGCACATGATGGAGAGAATTCGGATGGAGAAACTAAAAACTGCTTTTCCGTCTAGCAATTGCATTACTTATTACTCAGCCTTTAGAACTCCAGGATCAAACATCAGCATGAGTCTTTTGTTTAAAAAAAAAAAGTGTTTTTTTTCTCTCCACAATAGTATTTTCTACAAATCAACAATTGACCATTCATGTCTATAAATACTGACACTTATGTTTGTGCCTTTGAGTACGAAAACATTAATATTAATTGCAAATATCTCACCAAGAAAAAACTTGAAGCATGTAACCTATTGATAACTGGTCCCCAGTACACAAGCCTGGACCACACAAAGAATCCTGATTATTTTCTGTTTAGACATTCTTGATCATCCAGGCCACTTACTGTAGTTTTGAATGTTAAATATGTATTTAGGGAACAGACAATTTTGACTACTCCATGGAATTTGATTAACAACAGATGCATTTGGGCTTTTATAAAGAAGGGCCTACCAGAACCTTCTTGTTTTGTCCTTTGGAAAATATTTTTATTTATTTAAGCTGTTGTTTCTAAAGCACTCATTGCTGGCCTAACTCTGCTCACATTGAAGTCAACGACATTCAGAGGAGAGTTAGGCCAACACTCAGCCCTTTAGAAAATCATAAGAACAAAAGAACGGCCCATACTGGGTCAGACAAATGGTTCGTCTAGCCCAGTATCCTGTCTTCTAACAGTGACCAGTGCCAGATGCTTCAGCAGGAATGAACAGAACATAGCAATTATGGAGAGACCCATCTCCTGTTGTCCAGTCTGAGCTTCTGGACATCGATAATTTAGGGATGCCCAGAGCATGGGGTTGTATCCCGAACATCTTGGCTAATACCCATTGATGGGCCTAACCTCCATTAATTTATCTGATTCTTTTCTGATCCCGCTCATACTTTTGGCCTTCACAGGATCCCTTGGCAACAAGTTACAGAGGTTGATTATGTCTTGTGTGAAGAAGTACTTATTTATGTTTGCTTTAAACCTGCTGCCTATTAATATCATTGGGTGATCACCAGTTCTTGCCTTATGTGAAGGAGTAAACAATACTTCCTTATTCACTTTCTCCACACCACTCATGGTGTAATAGACCTCTACCATATCCTCGCTTAGTCATCTCTTTTTAAGATGAAAAGTCCCAGTCTTCTTAATCTCTCCGCACATAGAAGTTGTTCCATATCTCTAATCATTTTTCTTACTCTTCTCTGTAATGTTTCTAATTCTAATATATCTTCTTTGAGATGTGGTGACCACAGCTGCACTCAGTATTTAAAGTGTGGGCGTACCATAGATTTATTTAGTGACATTACATTCTCTCTCTTATTCCCTACCCCTTGCCTGATTGCTCCTAACATTCTGTTAGCTTTTTTCACTGCCACTGCATATTGTGCAGATGTTTTCAGAAAGCTATCCACAATGACTCCAAGATCTCTTTTCTGAATGGTAACAGCTAATTTAGACTCTATTATTTTGTATTCATAGTTGGGATTGTGTTTTTCAGTGTGCATTAGTTTGCACTTACCAATATTGACTTTCATCTGCCATTTTGTTGCCCAGTTTTCCAGTTTAGTGAGATCCCTTTGTAACTCTTTGCAATCAGCTTTGGACTTAACTAGCTTGAGCAATTTTGTTTTGGCTGCAAACTTTGCCATGTCCCTCTTCACCATCTTGTCCAGATTATTTATGAACACAGCAGAACCTCAGAGTTATGAATGCCTCAGGAATGGAGGTTGTTCATAACTCTGAAATGTTCGGAACTGTGCACAAAACATTATGGTTGTTCTTTCAAAGTTTACAACTGAACATTGACTTGGTGTCCATCTATTTATCTGATAATTCTGTTCTTTGCTATAGTTTCAACCAATTTACCTGGTATTGAAGTTAGGATTACTGGCCTGTAATTGCCAGGATTGCCTCTGGATCCTTTTTAAAAAACAAATAGGCATAACATTATCTATCCTCCAGTAGAGAGGCTGATTTAAGTGATAGGTTACATATCACAGTTAGTAGTTCTTCAATTTCATATTTGAGTTCCTTCAGAAGTTGTTCCCAGACCACCTCTACTGACATCTGGAACAGCACCTCAGATACTTCACCAAAAGAATGGCTGTGGGAATCTCCCTCACATCTTCTGCAGTGACAACTTATGCAAAGAATTCATTTAGCTTCTCTGCAGAAGCTGTGTGTTCCTTGAGTAATTCTTTAGCACCTCGATCTTCCAGTGGCCTCCTGGATTCTTTGGCTGGCTTCCTGCTATTAATGTACTTAATTTTTTTGCTAGCTTTTCTGTCTTCTGATAGTTGTTCTTGAAGTTCTTTTTTGGCTTGCCTAATTAAACTTTTATACTTGACTTGCCAGAGTTTATGCTCCTTTCGATTTTCCTCACGAAGATTTGAGTTTCAGTTTTCAAATGATGTATTTTTGCCTCTAACTGCCTCTTTTACTCAGTGGTTTAGCTACGGTAGCATTTTTATTTTATTTTTTTGTTCCTCTGTTTTTTTCCTTCAGGGTATAAATTTAGTCTGAGCCTCTACTATGGTGTTTTTAAATAGTTTCCATGTAGCTTGCATGCATTTCTCTCTTGTGCCTGTTCTTCTTAAATTTCCATTTAACTAGCTTCTTCATTTTGTGTGGTCCCCTTTTTGAAGATAAATGCTACTGTGGTAGGTTTCTTTGGTGTTTTCCCCACTACAACTATGTTAAATTTAATTACATTTTGGTCTCTATTACCTGATCATTCAGCTCTATTCACTTCCGGACCAGATCTTGTGCTCCACTTAGGACTAAATAAAGAATTACCTCTCCCCTTGGGAGTTCCAGGACTAGCTTCTCTACAAAGCAGTCATTAATGGTGTCTAGAAATTTTATCTCTGCATCATAGCCTGAGGGGATATGTACCGAGCCAATAGAGAGATAGTTGAAATCCCTCATTCTTAGGTTTTCCATCTTTGTAGCCTCTCTGAACTTTGAACATTTTACAATCACTGTCATTATACTAGGCAGGCAGTCGGTAGCATATTCCTACTGTAGTATTCAAGCATGGAATGTCTATCCATAGGTACATTCTATCTATGGTACATTTTGGTTTATTTAAGATTTTTCCTATATTTGACTGTATGCTTTCTTTCCCACAGTGCTACTCCTCCACTAGCACAACCTACTCTGTCATTCCTTGATATTTTGTACCCCAGAATTACCATGTCCTATTGATTATCATCATTCCACCAGGTTTCTGTGATGCCTATTATATCATCATCATCAAATACCAGGCATTCAAGATCACCTATCTTAGTACTTAGATTGCAGAGAGAGCTAAAATGTACAGAACACAGTAAACTCCTTGCAGATTAAACCATTTTGTGATTAAGTTGAATCAAGTCCCTTGATTAAAAGGCATGTTTGTTCTCTTTCTAATAGTTAGATTTGGTATAATCAAGGCTGTTTTCGAGAATAAGGGCTCTAAACATTGTTCTCTGGGCAATGAATAGAATGAAGAGATGGAGCTGCTTTAAGTTCAGTGGAGCTATGCTGATACTCAACTGGTGCCTATCTGGTCCTCATTTCTCAAGAGTGCATAACTTGGCAGAAAAAAAGTGTATTATTGGTTCAAATCTAAAATAAGTATCTATTCAAGAGTGATTTGTGTTTTAGTTTTAATCAGCACCTACTGCTATAGATCCTATGGCCTTCATGCTACCTTGACCATTTCAAGGGCTTCATAGAAAAAATTTTCATGGGTTCACTGAATATTTCATCATAGTAAGAAAATTTATATTCCATTTTCCGGAGCAGGCAGCTCTGATTAGCTAAACTATCCCACAGCTGGAGCAGTTTCACAGTTCAGGTAACACTGTCAGTTACCGGCATATCCAAGTCATCTGCCATTCACTGACATGGGAGGTAGGATGGGGGTTGCAGCTAGGTAGAGGGCATTTCTGAGTCATCATATAAAAACTCACTGACAAAAATAAATATCCCAGCAGACCCGCAATAGAATAGTCAATTAGCAACAAAGTGCACACCCACAGGGCTGTCTGAACCTATCCAGTTCCACTGGCAACCTTGAGCAGATCTTCAGTATAGGTCCCTGGCCCTAATGAAAGAAATCACAAAATACACCTGTGATCTATTCACAGTCACTAGAAGCCCAGTCACCATGCAATCTTTAGAAGAGGCTACCACCATTTAGTAGTCACATATTTGCCATACTTCTACCACCAGGCAAGGTCCAGGGGAAAAGTTAAATAAGTTTACTGGAAGTTGCCCTTCTTCTGAAGCATTGATTTTAAAACCACACTGGGCTTATCATACATGGAGGTTAATAGAACCAAAGATTCTAAATATTAGATACAGGATGTAACAAATGCTCAGTGTTCCAATTCTAAATGTGAATTAGTAGAATTCCATTAAACTCCATTATAGGAAAATAGAGCAATTACATTTATGACCCCAGTGTGAGCATTATTTAACATGACACAGGAAGGAAAAGTCATGGAGCACAACTGTCATTCATGTTGGAAGATCAGAGCTAACCCAGGAGAGGTAAAGCGGTCACTGGGCCTAAACTTAAGCAGCTGGTTAAATCCATTTGATCTAGTTTTATAAACACATTGTTTTAATAATTCAGGCAGTCAGATTTTACAGATAAGTGGAAATAACATGCTTCCAGTTTCCTTGACTGTGAGGAAAGACTAATGATCCCCCCACACACCAGATTACATGAAGTATAACTGCATTAGCAGGAAGCAACATATTTCAGAGTCTAGGTCCTTTCCATAAATGAGCATTATACAAGCAGCTAAAAACTAAAGGAAGCTCCAAACTCACCCTCTCTGGAAGAGATCCACATTGTGGAATTTGTGTAGTTCCACAGAAAACTCGACCGTTCCCTGTACCTCAGACATGATCTTTTCAGGTCATCACCTAAATGACACAAACAGGTATTTTAAACATGCCGAACAGTTTGCTTAATAACAAATTCACTTAAGTTCCTACATCTTGCTTCAGCACTTTGGGCTTCATCCATGACCCAGTGAACTCAATGGGAGTCTTTATACTGACTTCAATGGACTCTGTTCAGGCTTTTTATTGATAAGAGCCCTATCCAAGTCATGATTGTGAGTCATAAAAGACAAAGACAGCCTGAGGGTGCAGCAATAATGCTACATTAGGCTATATCATAATCATTGAAAGGTACATAGTATCCTTCAGCCTAGAACCTCCGAGTGCTTTCCAAGCTCTCTCGGTATTCCTCGGGGGAAAGAGAGATGTTGTTATACTCATTTTAGAGAATGGAAAATTCAGTCTCCAGCCAAACACCACAGCAGTACAGAGTTCTCTTGCTCCCATTCCCTGTGCCCTCTCCCACCAAGGCACTTATCAAAGACAAGGAAGGGAGGTTTCACATGGAACAGAACTAACTCCAGAAAAAATGAATAGCAGGGATTGCCATGTAAGCTCTTTGGGACAGGAAAATTAGTCTGTATCACAGATGTCACAGACAAGATTGTGACAGGACCCCCAGGGTGCAGCCTGGGATTGTGCCCCTTTAACTCTCTCCAGGCGAGGCTGTCTCTCACAATGCCTTGCTAGTGACCAGCGGCAAACCCCTCCAGGTGCTGTGATCACTCAACACAACAGCCTGTGGAGCCCCACACCCAGCTAGATTGCATAAATGTTCCCACAGTCACCCATGAATCACCCAGAGAAAGGCACTAGAACCATATCCCCCCAGCTTCCAGCACTGTACCTCAGGAATATTCTGTCTTGCACTGCTCAACATGAGCAGTGCGGATTTATTAATTGGTTCACCACTTCATCAATGGAAAGTGGGCCTACACCAGCCTTTGCAAACCTGACCAGATTACCAAACACTTCAGGCAAACTCACTGGTAAAGAAAAACAGTTAAACAAATGTATTGACTACCAAAGATAAAATTTAAGTGATATTAAGTGTTAGGCAAAAAGTCAGAGTTAGTTACCAAAAGAAAAGAAAATATAAGCATGTAGTCTAAACTCTCAACCCTATTAGACTGGGCAACATCTAGATTAAGCTGATTTTCTCACCCCACTGGATACTGCAGGCCTTAATACACAGGTTTGTTCCTTAAACCTGGGCCAGTCTCCTTTGTTGAAGTCTTGTCTTCTTCTCAGTGTCTTAGTTGCTTGCAGCGTAGGTGGGGACAGGAGAAGGGCCCAGTATGTGTCCTCTCTGTCTGTTTTATACCTTCAGTCCATGTGCTTGGAAACACAAGTCCAGGCATGTCTGGGGGCATTGCTGAGTCTCCAGGTAAGGCTGAGCAATTCCCTGGTGTGGCCTCATGCAGGTGAGTCATTGCACTGTAGCTCCCTTGCTGGACAATGGCTGTTGATGGGCTGATTGATTGCCTGAGTGTTGATTACTTTCCTTGCTGTTGCTTCTGGGGGGCTAATATCTGGCTGATTCCCCAACTTACAGCATGCTATAACGACCACCATACAACACAATTCTCATAACTTCATATGCATTAATGATACACATATATGGATAGAAAAATGACTTTCAGCAGATCATACCCTTTCCCCTGATACCTTACAAGGCATGGGTTATATGTAAGATCACAATTCTATGAAAATGAGGATGATGGGGGTTCCAGGACACTTCCCCCAGGTATAGAATGTCACAAATATGGCCCCCAGATTTGTTTACTTTACACATACACAGTGGTCTCAGGTAGAGGAGCAGAGTGTAAGTGCAGAGAAGGATGTCTCATGAGCATCAGTCTGAGCGTAGATAGCTGTCTACTGTACACAACGGGGGAGGTGGGAAAGCGTGCCTGACGTTCTGGTGCCACAGAGTAGTAGCGCGTGCATTGGCAGGCTTTCCATTTAGCATCCAAAGGGACCAGGGCTGCTGGAACAATTTATATAGTGAGGAGTGCCTAGAGCCATTGATCCAAACTGTAAACCCTTCATATGATGGAAACCACTTCAAGCCAGGGGGAGCAGCAGCACCCTCAGTTTCAGCACCTAAAAGAGGGGCTCTAGTTTGGAATTCTGCCCAGCTTCTGCAATAGGGGAGACTCTCTTCAGACTATTATGTTCATTTGTATCATGCACAAAGGTACGCTAAATGCCTCCCACCCACTCCAATACATCAATGCAAGGCCGAGAAAGATTCTGATGTTGTATATTTTCAAATCAGGAGACAGTATTACACTGTAGCTATCTGATAAGTTTGGTTGCCCACTCCTGGCTGTATGTTTTCCAGGTGACTGGCTTTTTATTTCACTGATGATTTAAACACTATTTTTTTCTTAACCTCTGCCCCTCTCAAGCAATCTCATTTTTCAAAAGGCGCTTTGCTGAGCTTTATTTCCTCCACTGGAAAAATATGCATTGCAGACAGTGATTCCAGACTGACAAGAGCTACAACTATGCAATTTATATTATATATAAATAAAATAATTGCCAAACATTCCATTTTTTTTAATACATACCCCCAAGGTAAGGAAATGAATGTATCAGTCAAGTCAGTGTTATGTCATAATGATTTCCAGTAAAATTCAGGAGCAGTGAAGCTAAACTCAGTGTGATGCTCTGGCAGAGTTAATGCAATTTGTACCTTACCTAGCTTTCTAAAACTGTAACAAGAATGGCCCACCCTCATTTCATTCTTGATAAAGCCCTCGATAGGATGGACATAAAAGTTACGTTTGTCAAAGATACTTCAATGGAGGGCACCAACAGCACAAACAATAGACCCAGAGAAGAGCTGAAGTCACATAGCTTCAAGAAAAAGAATAAATGTTCAAAAGTGACCAATGATTTTGGGTGCTGCACCTAACTTATCCTTAAAGGGACCCAATTTTCAAAACATGGTCCTTTGAAAATAAGGTGCTTAAAGTTGAGCACTCAAAAAATAGAGGCATCCATACTCACTAATCACTCAGGACAATTTAAGCTAAAATGTATCACAGGGTAGTTAGTTAAATGAGCATTACCTAAAAGTAAAGTAGCTACCTGGCCGATTGTGCTGTTACCGAGGGCCAACGTATAACATCAGTATTTGCAGTATTGTAGAGAATATTGCCAATATTGAAGATATGGTACATACTTGTCTAAGACGACTGGCGAGTGTTTAGGGAATGCCCCTGGGCACCTCTCTGTTGGATAGCACTTTGAATGCTTTTAAACGAAGCACTACATGCCACACTAACATTTCGGAACAAGAATAAAGTAGGCGCAAGGCAACCCAGCTGGTGAAGTGACATGGGGGACAGGCCTGCCAATGGCAGCCCTCCCTCATTAGCGAGGCTGCCATTGATCAGTCCAAGCACCTCTGAGTTTGGATTGGCTGGTGGAGTATTGCCCATAAAGAGAGCACTGGATAGAAGTAGGCCTCTCTATGCTACTCCACAAGAGGCTGTGAGTATCCCACACTGGCTCCCTGAGGGTAGGTCTGCACTGCAGAGTTAACTATATTCAAGTTACTCCTTTCCAGTTAGCCTTGCTTTAGTGAGAGAGGCCACACTGTAAAATAATACTACAACTGCTGTATGCACACTGGCATTGCATTCACTTGTGTGTGGTGCTAAGACTTCTGGGGCCACATCCTCTGTTTCTCTGTACTGCAGTAAATTGAGACGCTCTGTGAATTCATTCCTACTGAACTGCAGGAGAACTTCTGTCCTTCCTGGGCACACAGGGGAATTGTGGGAAGGCCCAGGAGCACTCAGGTGGGAGCTAGTCTGCACTCAGACATTGTATTCACTTGAGTTTCAGCCTATACAACTCCCCAGCCCTTGGGCCTGCAAACTCAAGTTAAAAGCACCATGACACCTGAGTTAAGGGTTTGCGTGTGTAGACAAGACTCAAGTTTGGGGCATCACTCAAATTATTAGTTGAATTCACTCTTCACTGAAGACATAGCTTTAGAGAGTAATGGCTATGGAGGATAAGCTGGATCAGTAACATTTCAGGGTCTATGGTTCATTGGTCTTAGAAAGTTCCACTTTAACATTTCAGGCAACTGCACTGGTTGTGTTGTGCTGGCAAAATCTACACAACAGAGGGGCCCAGATTGTCATGGTTTTATTAATTTATGATTTATTTAATTACAGGCTCACAAATCTGGGCAATTTTTCCTGCCCACAGGGGTTAGATTCCCCTTCATGCTGTTAAATTTGAGTGGATGAGGATAGGAGTGGGGTCTCCCATGCTGGAAATCTGGACATCTTCTGCAAATGACAGCATGTCCTAATCTGTATGGTAGATGAATATGCATGATCTCATTTGCATTTAAAAGGAACACTTGCTGTTATTTTCTTTTGCTGCTGCTGGACCAGATTGCCTTTAAGGACTGTTGGTGGTTGTTTAAATTATGATAAAGTTGTAATCATTTGGCCAAAATATGATGCTTGTGTTCATGCTCATTGGCCCTTCCCATGGGCGATGTTTAGTAGCTGGCTGTTTGGGCTACCTACTAAGTTATACTACTTATTTTGGTAGTACAACTGATTGAGCTATAGGCATTGATAAAATGGTTATTTGGTACATACACAGGTAAACACAGAGATAAACTAAAGAAATCATAATTGCAACAATCATGATTCAGAGCAATTGGTTGGATGTTGATTTCAGTGGAAATATATTGCGTGTCACTGAGGACAGAATCTGGCCCAGTAGCATTACTGTATTATAGACAGTAATCATCCTAACGGCATGCACAGTCCTCACAGGACTCTTAAGAACTGCATTAGCTTGATGGCGCTAATCACACTAGTGAGGGCTGCAGGACCTGGCCCCTACTTTGATTTACTTTCAGAAGCTATTCTACTACAACATAAAATGTGTTTACCTCCCCTACCAGATTATAAATCTGCCCTGCATTCTGTATGTATTCTTGGCCAAAAAAAAATAAACCAGACATTTCCTCAGTGCTTTGGCCATACTTGTCTGATTCCATCACAGGATTCATCAGAAAGTCAGGGACAAAAGAGCAAAATAAAAACACCTTCCCGGAGAAAGCAATGACTCATAAACCTAGAAGCATTCATTCAGGGCAAAGTTTAAAGAAGAGAACCCAGCTGTGTTCCTCAGGAAGCACAGTACATCTTAGAGATGAGTCTCCATAATACATTCTCTGCTATTTCTACATTTAGAAAAAATGTATTTTGTTACGGGTTCCCTGGGAAGCTAATATTTGCAAGATGGAGGAGGGAATTTAAGTTTTTCTAAAAGCTACAATTGTGTTTATAAAAAAAACAGCCATGGTAAAACTGCATTACTCTCTTCTCCATACATATCTGCTCCTAGCATAGATATGAATAAAGTCAGCGACACAGGAGCAAAATAATAAACATCCTTTGAAAAACAGGGCAATCGTGACTCAAACTCAGAAACCATCAGTTAGGATAAAGTGTTGGGGAAATGTGAAAATAGATTAAATGTCTTTTCTTTTTAGAGAAACAAGGTGAGATGGCTGAGGTAATATCTTTTATTGGACCAACCTCTGTTGGTGAGGGAGAGAAACTTTCGAGCTTACACAGAGACGTTCTTCAGGTCCAGGCAATCTACTCAGAGTGTCACAAGTAAACACAAGATAGAACAGATCGTTTTGCGTAAATAGTTAACATATTTCCTTTTAGTTTTTCTATCATTTGCCTTTTCTCAAGTGAAATGGGTCCCAGGAGACCCTAAAGTCACTATTGAATCAAGATGCCCCAAAAGCAGGTGAGTTATTTTGATTCAAAACAATCACAGAGGCCAGTCAGCACTTCTGTTGCACATCATCCTCATGTCCATGAACCCATGGGCATCATTAGTACAGGGGAGATGGAGCCTTTATTATATTAGTGGCCTATATTAATCACCTTTAAATTATGTCAGCCATGTTATTTTAGTTCCAAGACTTTGAATACAACAAGGTATAATATAGCCACGTTTTAGTATTTGAATAAGGACAACGAACGGTAGAGTACTCAGGGCACATGGTAATACCTGACCTATCTGAATGATAAAGAATAGCAATACCAGGCCTTGCAATTATTATTAGACGAATAGTTGAAGAATAACCTACAAAATACCCTTAAAAAAAAAAAAGAAAGAGGAGCATGACCTCTATATAGCTCTAGAATTTGGGTTTTCTGGACTGCAGTGTACTGACCCAATTTTGAATTTAGCCAGGACACAAGAGTCAGCCACTTTTTTTTTTAAATGGCCACAACTATTCAGATTTAAATTTGATATGTCCTCTGAAAAACACAGCATCTGCAGCCACATTGTGCCCTTCAATATTCTGCACTGACTCAAAAGTATCAAGGATTAATCTTGTAGATCTTCTATTGATATATTTTCCTGTTTAGGTTGTGGAATGTAATGGGATCACAGCACAAGATGGGATAGCTGCAGCTAACTGTTACTATTGTTTTGTAAAAGTTCCAGACCACAACATGCCCTTGAATTATCTCTTCACGTTGCAGGGCAGGATAGATGGATAGAAACAAATGAATACAAGGCACATGACCTTATCCTGCCATATAATCCACAAAACATGCTAGTTTCTTTCACAAGTATACCAGTTGTGACAGGGTCCAGCCAGATGGATACAGGAAAGTGTTAGAAGGCAGATATATTAGTCCCAGATTAAATAGATCTCTTTTCCCTGGGTAAGGTAACAGGGACAGTTCCAGAACAAGCAGGAACTTGCTGGAACCAATTAAGGCAGGCAGGCTTATTAGGACACCTGGAGCCAATTGAGAAGAAACTGCTAGAATCAATTAGGACATGCTGGCTAATCAGGGTGCCTGAGTTTAAAAAGGACCTCACTTCAGTTTGTAGTGTGCATGCGAGGAGCTGGGAGCAAGAGGCATTAGGAGCTGAGAGTGGGAAGGCTGGATGATTGAAGAGTACAAGTGTTATCAGACACCAGATGAAAGGTCCTATGGTGAGGATAAAGGAAGTTGTTGTGAGGAGGCTACGGGGAAGTAGCCCAGGGAGTTGTAGCTGTCACGCAACTGTACTAGGAGGCACTCTAGACAGCTGCAGTCTACAGGGCCCTGGGCTGGAACCCGGAGTAGAGGGTGGGCCCGGGTTCCCCCCAAACCTCCCAACTCCTGATCAGACACAGGAGGAGTTGATCCAGACTGTGGGGAAGATCACTGAGGTGAGCAAATCTGCCAATAAGCACAGGACCCACCAAGGTAGAGCAGGGCCGCCCAGAGGATTCCGGGGGCCTGGGGCCGTCGGCGGCAGGCGGCTCCAGTGGACCTCCCACAGGCGTGCCTGCAGAGGGTCCGCTGGTCCCGTGGCTCCAGTGGAGCATCCACAGGTGTGCCTGCGGGAGGTCCACCGGAGCCACAGGACCGGCAAGCGGCAGGGCGCCCCCTGCACGGCGAAATGTCTAGAGCTGGCCTTGTTCGGCGGTAGGGGGCCCCCACCGCGGGTCTTCGGGGCACTTCGGCAGTGGGTCCCAGAATGGAAGGGCCCCCTGCCGCCGAATTACCGCCGAAGACCAGGTTGCACTTCGGCGGCAGGTCCCGCTTCGGCGGTAATTTGCTGGCGGGGGAGTCCTTCCACCCCGGAGCGGAAGGACTCCCCTGCCAGCGAAGACTGGGAGTGGAAGAAGCTCCAGGGGCCCAGCCCCACAAGAGTTTTCCGGGCCCCCCGGAGCGAGTGAAGGACCCCACTCCAGGGGCCCCGAAAAACTCTCGTGGGGGCCCCTGTGGAGCCCAGGGCCTGGGGCAAATTGACCCTCTTGCCCCCCCCAGGCGGCCCTGAGGTAGAGGAGGAACTTTGTCACAGTAGGTAAGCTGAGAAATTTTAGGCTCCTAAGTTGGTAATAAAACATAAACTAAAAATCCCTGAAAATGAATTAAAAATACTCTCAGTGCCCGTGATCTTTGAAATACCATTGTGTATGAAATGGCATTCTGCACTGCAGGGACTGGAAACAATTCACAGGTGTGATGGGACACACTTCCATCCCACTAGTGAAAAGGCTAACAAGCATTCTTGCACTAAGACAGTCTCAGTTAGGCACACTTACCAAATGTGTTCCACCTGGGGAAGTGAAGCCTCAAAAGAGGAAGTCTGGACACAACTGTGGGGGAGTTTTTCCCAGGAGGAGGGAGCATGCCAGGGTCTGCTCCTTAGCTCCGGGAGCAAGGGGATCTCAGCCTGCGGCTGTTGCTAACCCTTCCATTCACCCTTCAGTTTAGTGCAGACTGACACTACCCAATTGATATGAGCAAAAACCCTGAAAGGCTGCTTCCAGCTAGTGACCTATGAAGAGCTACCAGGGACTGGAGACAAGTAGGGTGACCATAGGTCTTGAAGGGAAATGGGACTCCATGTGGGACAGGCCTGAACCAATCACCCAAGGTCCCCTCCCACAGGGCTTTCCTGAGCCCCACCCCTCCCCCACATGGGGCTGGCCCAAGCCCCTCTCCCCACACCTGGGGCAGGCAGGGCTTGGGCGAGCAATGGAACACATACTAGAAAAAGTAACCATATTTCTCAAAGGCTGGGGCTGGCATCACTGCTCACTCGAGCCCGGTGTGCCCCCCATCTGAGTCTCGCCTCCCCTCCCCCATGAGGCTGGCATCACCGCTCATCTCCCTGCACCTCACTTCTATAAAAAAAAGTGGGCATTTGTTGCACTTCCTCTTGCGAACTGATCAAGTTGCTAAGAGCAAATGGGACAAATGCCCACTTTCCCCCCCCCCAAAAAAAAAACAACCCCACACTTGGGATGGCCAGGATAGGGCTTAAAAAAACAGGACTGTCCTGGCCAAAACGGGACGTCTGGTAACCCTAGAGACCAAGGGACTATAAACTGGACTCTTAAAAGCAGGGCTTTGGAGCTGTGCTCCAGCTCTGCTCCAGCTCCAGGTAAAAACCTGCAGCTCCACTGCTCCGGAGCTGCTCCGAGCCCCAGCTCCAGGATCCGCTCCAAAGTCCTGCTTACAAGACCCTGGGAGTGAGCTGACCTCCCACTAGGGATTGGAAAATTGCCCAGGAGTGGGGAGCTCCCATGGGGAGCTCCCATGGGGACCCATGAGCATGAAATTCAAAGATAAGACTGAGCCCAAACCAAGGGTCAGATGACTACAACAGGCTCGCTGTCATGATGATGGTATTGGTTCTTTGGGCAGGCAGTGGTTTCAGAACGACGCAAGTACAAGCAATACAATATGCAGAGCCATAATCAGATTGGTCGAGATGTGCTCAAAGTGCTGGGGACTAAACTGATGCACAACTGCACCAGATTTTGGCGTGCAGCCAGAGACAAATCAAACAGCTCACAAACAAAACGGAAGTCTGATGCTTATGTTGCATGGTATGTCTTGACCTTCCACTTCCAAGGGAGTTGCAGTTAGGCCTAGGGCCAAGGTCTTTCAGTGAAGCAGCCTGATCTAACTAGGCTTTGTGGAGTCTGTTCAAAACAAGAATTTCCGCTGGTCAGAGCTGAAACTGCAAGTTAACCCAGCACCTAAATGGTCTACACTGTGTGTGTGACGGAGGGGAAATCGATTTAAGATATGCAACTCTGGCTATGAGAACAGCGTAGCTGAAGTCGATGTATCTTAGATCGAATAAAAATTACCT
Organism: Gopherus flavomarginatus; assembly: GCF_025201925.1. Lineage (NCBI taxonomy): Eukaryota > Metazoa > Chordata > Testudines > Testudinidae > Gopherus > Gopherus flavomarginatus. The sequence continues at coordinate 289,858,199 of NC_066618.1, forward strand.
ACTTTGTGTCCTCGTGGCACACCGTGGTTCCCTCATCGACCTTGCTTCCGCCTCTCGCACTGCTGGAGTTCAGCGGTCAACAGGAGAGCGATTGGGGATCGATTTATCGCAATAAATCGATCCCCAATAGATTGATTGCTACTCGCCAATCTGGCGGTAGTGTAGATGTACCCTTACATTAATACTTCCTCCTTTCTGAAGAGGAGAGCAGGATTTCTAATGCCAGCTACCACAGACACCTTAGTGCACTGCTCTCTCACTGGGTCAGCTCCTACAAGCCCTCGCTCACAAGAATAGTGTTTATTCACTCTACAAAGTAAATGGCACTTTGTGAGTTAGTAACTGCTTGCAGGATCAGATCTATAGTGTGTTGGGAGACCTCTAAATCTGTACAGCTGGGCCCAGCCACACTTCCTGGGGTAGGTTTCCTGACAGTCCTGGCACTTGGGGAAAATCCTGTTCCCTCCTCCACAATGAGTCCCTTGGTACTGGAACTTCCATGGTTCCACGGAAGAAGGGGGCAGACCCACGTAGGCAACATGTACACTTCTATATGTGGAAGGTTCCTGTTTGTCTGGCTGAGTGCTAGGGTCTGGAGTTGCCCTTAGGTTGTGCTGCTGAATTCTCAAGCACAGAGAGCTAACTCTCACCCAGTCAGATCACAGACAAGAAGGCTTTACAAATCACATCTCTCTCAAGTTACTAGACAAAAATTCCAACACACTGACCTCCTCTGTGTGTCCAACTTCACTCATTCCTGGACAGTTACAGTGCTTTTCAAAATGATCTGTGGCACTCAGTTGTGTGAATCCGGAGAGCACAGACATGCAGCTCCAAATGAGAGGTGGGAAGCCAGCTCCTGAGTCACCAGCACAACTTTCTGCTAAGCCACCCTGGGCTTCCCTGGGAGATCTCCCTTCCAAGCACCAAACTGTAACACATTTCATTTGTCAAATCTGTGCAGACAGCAGCTTGAAGTGTGACATATCCACAGGCGACTTTGCTTGCCAAAACCAGAGATAATTCTGTTGCTAAAAGCTCTACATCCACATGAGAGTCACATGCATTGGTGTGGACAGCTTACGCGCAGCAAAAAATGTTGCCCTTTCATTTAGGCTCAAGGCCAAGTTATTCTCTGGGAGATTAGGCTACATTGGAGGATGGCTGATCTCAGAGCTCAGCTGCTTTTACTCTGCAGCAATGTTATTAAAAGGCCAGTTCCTGGTACCCTTACAATGAGTAGTACCATAATCAATTGATTTCAATTAGACCATAATGGAGTGAGATACTATTCCACATGAGAGGTATTAGACTCTGATCCCAAGTTCTCATCACTGGGTTTTGTGTACTCAGGATCATTTGCTAATTATGGGTAGGACTACGATTCGGTCACGGAATCGGTTACTTCTGGAGACCTCCGTGATTTGAAACCCCAGTGCCTAGGAGCTGCAGGGTCCTCCTGCCACCCATGGTGGCTGGGAACTGCAGGGCCCCAGGAGCTCCTGGCCACCGCAGGCGGCAGAGATGCCCTGAGCTTGGAGCCAGGGGTGGTAGGGGGACCCTGCAGCTCTGAGCTGGACCCCCCAGGGTGGTGTGAGAAGCCTGCAACTCCCCATTGTCATGCATATTTTTAGTAAAAGTCACTGATGGGTCATAGGCAACAAAGAAAAATCCATGGAAGCCTGTGACCTGTCCATGACTTTTACTAAAAATATGAGTGACAAAATCTTAGCCTTAATTTTGGGCCCCATCATTCCCACCAGAACCATGAGTGGAGGGGACTCTATATGCACAGACCCTCAGCTGTCTTTGCAATGGCATCCCCTCATCCCCCAAACCACGAGCAAGGGGATTATGGGAAGAGAAGTCAGGCCAGGGACAGAGCAGAGAGCTGGGGCAGGGATAGTCATCCTCCTTCCCTGGGCCCCTCAAAGGCTAGGGCAGAAAGGCATCACAACAGGCTGCATTATCCTTCCACTCCCGCCCCCCTCCTCCACTGCAGGGATTCCACCTCAAGTGTGGGGGTTCTGGGGGCAGCGTGGCAGCAGAGCCTTGGCAAAGACTGTAGTAGGGTAGCTGAGGAAGTTGCATTGAATGCACTTAGTTTTTCTTTTGGAGAAAAGCGGTAGCAGCAGTGAAGTTCTGTAGGTTTCTCTGTTTCTTTCCCCTCTGTTGGCTGGCCGGCTGGTCTGTTAGCATGATGCCGTTTCCAGAGGAGCTGGGGTGGCCGGAGTGTTGGAGCGTGACGCAGCAGCAGCCGAGCAGGTTTCGCTGGGGCTGGCGGCCATGGTGGCCACGCTGGTAATGGTCTATTACAAGGGAGAGCTGACATCCTGATGGAATAACTGGGGAGAAATCTCCATGAACAGCAGCTAGCTGACAGAGCCTCCCATGACTCTGGCTCTGCAGCAGATGATCAGGCCCTGTAACTTCTACCCAACACTTTCAAAACTCCTTGGCCGTGTTTTCTTCCACCTTATGCCCACCCTGCTGCCCCTTCCTGCACGCTGCTGAGCCACAGTTCCTGACAAGTAGAATGAGCAACATTTTTTTTCAGAACCTTCTCTCTGAAGAGAGATACAGCAGCATGACATGACTAGATTCTCCCCCTTGTAAGAAACAACATTACAAAGCCAAGGGGACGCATTTCATTAGCATTCTCAACCTCTGCAATATTGTACATTTCAGTGCCTGAGTGCTCCTGGAGTACTGTAACTATTTACTATTCAGAGCCACTAGTCGTTTAATTTATTGTCTCAGCTGATGGCAACTTTTCGAGTTCACTTGGTAGCTTTTGTGCTCTTTTTAACTGTTCATTTTATCCAGAAACACACACGTGACCTAAATGACTAATCACAGTGAGCAGCCTGGCTCAAAATTTGAGAAGAGCATGTTGAAAAACTGGCATTGTTCCACCATGAACCTAACAGCTTAAAATAAACAAAATGTATTAAAAAATGTTTTGATAAAATTGCAAAGCACTACTGAAATTGGAGCAACCTCAGGAACAGGCAAATATTTCACGTAGCTGTAATGGTTGTCCCTTCACCTAACACAGTAGCTTCACTAAACAATAATTTAGGCTACAAATTCAGGAAGAATAGACTATCCAATCCAAACTGCAGAGGAAATCTAAGCGGGGAGGAATATCATTACCCAAGTTGCTGTAAGGACGGATTCTGGGGTTAAAACATGTCTAACACTTGCAAGAAGTAATTTGTGCACAATGACCACAAATCGTCAAGATCTGGGTTTTAGATTTGTTCTGAAAGACCCTAGCTCTATGTAGCACAATTGCCCAGCCCACCATGCAGAGGCGTTGGGTTCATAATTGACTCAGTCAGAAGCAAAATTTAGGTGCTGATCAGGCCTCAACTGGAGTATTGTGTCCGGTTCCAGGCAACACATTTCAGGAACGATGTGGACAAATTGGAGAAAGTTCAGAGAAGAACAACAAAAATGATTAAAGGTCTAGAAAACATGATCTGTGAGGGAAGATTTAAAAAAAAATTTTTTAATCTGGAAAGGAGAAGACATGGTAACTTTTCAAGTACGTAAAGGGTTGTTAAAAGGAGAAAAATTGTTGTTCTTAACTTCTGAGGATAAGACAAGAAGCAATGGGTTTAAATTGCAGCAAGGGAGGTTTAGGCTGGGCACTAGGAAAAATGCTTCCTGTCAGGGTGGTTAAGCACTGGAATAAATTGCCTAGGGAGGTTGTGGAATTTCCATCATGGAGATTTAAGAGCAAGTCAGATAAACACCTGTCAGGAATGATCTAGATAATACTTAGTCCTGCTATGAGCGCAGGGGACTGGACTAGATGACCTCTCAAGGTCCCCTCCACTCCTACGATTCTGTAAAAAAAAAAAATTCTATGAATCATCCATATCACTTCCTGCAGTAACTGGATGTTTTGTGGAGGTTTCTTCTCCAAAATACTGATGCAGTACACCTACCCCAGTGCCTGATTTTACAAAGCACTGAACTCCTCCTGTGAGGGCATCAAATCCCTCACAGACAGTGCTCAGCCTCTCACAAGACTCGACTCTTAGCAGGCGAGAGCTGACAGGATGAACAGCATCGGGTAATACAACCTGTTGGCCAGATCTTAAACTGACATCTCGTTTATCCTCCAAGTAATGAGCAGAAGTAGGTATGAGGATAAACTAAATCCTCTTGAGTTTATCACACTGCTACAAGCCAAAAATAAATACATCACTGCATCTCTATGATTCTCCGTTGCACGAGTCAGTGGGGGCATATTTAACACAGTGACTGTTTGGTTTCTGGGGACTTCTTGTAACCTAACTGTTAACATAGAACTGTACTGATGAATCACCTCACAATATCTCCCAGCTGGAGGTCTATTATCCTGCAAGACTTTTAAGCTTTATTTTTTTAATTAGCACTTTATAGTCCAATCACCACCAGGAAACATCAGGAGAAACTCCAGGAGATGATGCAATGCTACATCAAAACATAATGTTAAGTCCTGTGATGACATCCACTAAAACTGGTGAGAGATTTCCCCTCCTTCTACTGACCTATTTTAACCTATAGTGTCAAGAGTTAACTGAAGCTAATGAGATTGCAGAGGTTTAGCCAGCAGTCAGGGGCTGCTCCAAACCTCAGCACGCCAAGCACGTGCTTGGGGCGGCATGCCGCGGGGGGTCCGCTGGTCCCGCGGCTCCGGAGGTCCACCAAAGCCGCAGGACCAGCAGACCCTCCGCAGGCACGCCTGCGGGAGGTCCACCGGAGCTGCCTGCCGCCCTCCCGGCGACCGGCAGAGTGCCCCCCGTGGCATGCAGCCCTGCGTGGGGCGACGAAATGTCTAGAGCCACCCCTGCCAGCAGTAGAATTTAGCCTGCAGAACCTCTATTGCCCAGGATGATGCCCAAGTGGGGGAGATGGGAGCTTGACTTTTAGAGTGCAGTTGGAGATTGAGAGGCTGGCAGATAGGAAATGCAATCAACCATGTTTCAGGTGCAACAGGAAAATCAGCTAGATACAATGGAGTATAGCACTCTGCAGTGATAACATTGCAAAGGCTACGTCTTCACTACCCGCCGTATCGGCGGGTAGCAATCAATTCCTTGGGGATCGATATATCATGTCTCATCTAGACGTGATATATCAATCCCTGAATGTGCTCCTGTCGACTCCGGAACTCCACTAACACGAACGGCGGTAGCGGAGTAGACAGGGGGAGCCGCGAACATCGATCCCGTGCAGTGAAGACGGTAGGTAAATCGATCTAAGATACTTCGACTTCAGCTACATTATTCAAATAGCTGAAGTTGCGTATCTTAGATTGATCCCCTTCCCTAATGTAGAGCAGCCCAAAGTCACTGTTCAGGAATAGCCACATTTTAAGGCCTATTTTTTCCCCCTGCAAATATACACACCCACCCAAATTGCTGAGGGAAATGGTAACATTTGGCCATCTACCTACCTGCTTGCAGATGCAAGTTAGGTACACAGAACGTCCAGTTGGTACCATTTTCACTTGCAAAATTAGAGGCCAGGGTAAACTGATCAGTGGGATCTAAGGGACATATTTTCACAGGTATTTAAGTGCCTGTGATGGGGTGTAAAAACCCCACACTGGAAAGGAAGAGATTAAAGAGCTATTGTGCATCCTGCCCCACCACAGCTAGGTGTCTATCTGCATCTTCAGGCACCTAAACACCTTTGAAAATTGTCCTTCAGTGCTTAAACGTAACTAATTCAAACAAATCAAATCAACCCACCCATCTCTGGACAGAAAGAGAAATAAAATGATATATGAATCACTCAATTGCCAAACCAGGGTGTTTAATGTTAGGCACCTAAATCCATATCTGGTCAACTAATTATGTATTTAGGAGCCAATATGTCATTTATGTGCCCAAAAGCAGGACAACAGATGCCGAAGCATGGATTTAGAAATGTAATTGTTAGCAGCAGGGTCCAATTTTCATGCTTAAAGTACCTCTGGTTAATACTTGGCGTTTATATACCATTTTGCCTTTTCAATGCCTGGCCAAAAAAACTCAACACATTAGTCATCACAGAACCTCCAGCAGGTAGGAAAGTCTTATTTAAAACCAGATATACAGGTACCACATACAGGTAGAGATCCCATAGTACCTTTTGCAACAGCACGTTAACCCCCATTGTCTTAGCTAAGTCCCAACTCAGGTGACTATTTTCCACCTAGCTACATTTTCATTGCTGCTTTATTTAGATAAGACATTCTTTGTGTCCTCCCCTAGAAACAGCTGTCTTGTAATATTGATGCATTACAGCTCCCTCTTTTAACTCACAGGTGGCTGCATTTCCATGTTAGGTGAAATGATAGAGAGGTACACTGGAAAACACTTTGGAACCTGCCTGGATGAAGGAGACGATATAACTGTATAGCATCATATTAAACACCTAGCATAGCAGAGAGCCACTTCCTCCTCGCAAGAAATGGCATCTTATTCTGAGGTGAAGGTTAAAAAAAAACAAAACAAACAAACAAACAAACAAAAAACACACAAAAAAACAAAAAAAGCTTATTTTTTTCCAAATCATTATGTTTTATCATGGTCAATTCACAGTGCCCAATAGACACAAGATTCCGATCAAAGAGTTTGCAAGCTAAAATAAGACGGAAATCAAGGGATAAGGAAGTACCAAGGTCTTAAAAGGTTTTAATACAAACAAGTTCAGGATTCTGATGATGAGTGAACATTCATGATACATTTCTGATTTTATCCTCATTTAACCAGTTAATCCATGCAACAGAATTCTCACACAGCATGACAACTAACAGAAGGACAGAACAATACCTGGCAGACATATGATTTCATCGGGCAGTAAAGAATAAACTGGGAAGCGTTTTGTTCTTTTGAATTAGAATAGATATCACTGCAAAACAGACTAAGATCTTGATTTATTTGCAGACCCTTGTCATAAATACACACACACACACACACACAGATATATGTTATATCATACACACACACATACACACAGATATAGATACACACACACACAGATATAGATACACACACTATTGAGCTTCTTTAGCTTTCTCTGATTGCAGACACAAAAATGTCAAGATTATTCCTGAATATATAACTTAGACTGGAGTCAAAAAACTAAGGTATAGAGTAGCCAAGGCATAAGGTAAAGTAAAAGGAGGATTAGTTCATGCACAGCTGAATGGAAAGAAGGTGCCACAAATCAAAATATAAAGGCCCTGATCTTACCAATACTGGCATACATGCTTAGCTTTATGCTTATGAATAGTCCCATTGCCTTCAGCGGGACGGCTCACATGCTTAAAGCTCAGCACATGAATAACTGTCTGCAGGAATGTCCATGAAACTGATACAATTGCTTTAAAAAACTCTGATATAATCACCACTTGTGCCAAACTTTGAAAGTGTGTGATGAATTGGCTTGCATGTCAGTTTTTAGAATGAGGTGCACAAACTGCTAGTAACAATTCGTTTACCACGTCATCTCTTTTTCTGTTTGCAAGTTCTCTGAAAACACATTATGAGTTTCTAAAACTTGTTATTCGTAATTCTTTGCCAAATGCTTTCAGCACTGTACACTCGATTTTTTCTTGTTATTAAAGGAATGTACATTTACTGCACATCTGAGTGAATTAAGGAGTGCTTTGAGTTTACTCCAGTCAATACAGATAGAGCACGTTTTCAAAGAGTGGATGTAGGAAGTGCTTCTTTTTAGTGTGATAGAAGATACATATGTCCCTAAGCATAAGGTCAAAACAATATGCTCAACCACAGGGTTTATTCCTAATGAGATGCACTCATTGATTTTAGGCTTGTAATTCTGTACACGTGACAATGTGGTCTTTGCTTACAGAAGACAAGAAAGCATCTACTGACATATATGAAAAATAGGTTAAGTTAAACAGGTCATATCCAAACTGTTAAAACCTGCTAATAATTTTGGGAAATTCAAGGGAGTTTGAGGTTCTATGAAACTGCCCAAGAAAGTTGATTCAATCCAAACCTGCAGAATCTCTGTTTTAGAAGGTCTACATATGATTGCATGGCACTGTCAGATCAGAACATGCAAACTCATCCAAACAAATTACAAAACACACAGCCATGAATCTGACAAATTGAAGATGTTTGTGAGTTGACACCAAGCAAGGAACATTAATTACCAAACAGCAGGAAAGCTGAACAACCCAAGAGCTGGGACATTTATCTGAGCTTGAGACGTAACTGATGACTATTGATGAAACTTTACAGGTCTGTAGAGCTATGCCAGTTTACACTCATTGAGGATCTATCCCATTATATCTTTAAAATCTCTTATTTTTCAGTGCTTGCAGAAATAGCGATGTATTGTACAAGACAATGTCTGTGTGAGAGAGACAAAAATATCCCCTGACAGACTGCTGGATTAAAAATAGGATTTCATTTAGCAACGCAAAAAACTGTGAATCGTTTGAGTGAAAATTATTATTAATCTTTTCAGCTCAATGTAACTTTTAAATTGTGTGGTGGCACAGTTGCTATACTTTCCTTGCAAGAAATAATTTTACATAATACTAGCATCGGTAGATAACAACAAACATTCATCTATAATCCTAAAGGTATTTGTTCTGAAGAAAAGAACCACCACTTGATTCAATGTATAAATTGTAAACTCTTCCAGGGCAGGGCCTGTGTTTTTTGTTCTGCGTTTGTATAATGTCTAGCACAATGGGACCCTGATACATGACGGGGAATCCTATGTGTTACTGTAATACAAATAAATAATCCTCCTCCAATATTTACAAAAACTAAATTTCAACTGGGTTTTATTATGCATAGGGAAATGCTTACTACATAACATTTTCAAAAGCATCTAAGTGAGTTAGGCTCCTGAATTCCTCAGGGAGCCAGGAAGATTTACAAATTATATCTATTTCTAATCTTAATGGAAGGAATCGTTCAGTCTGAAATCCTGCATTCTGAGGTTTTACCATTTCTCAGGTCCAGTTTCTTATTCTGGAGCAGTGGTAACTACTTCAGAGCTAATTCAAATTCAGAGAAGCTTGCTCAATTTTCAGACCCTGTCCCCTCAGCACAGTTTCACCCAAAGAAATAAATCTGCCCTGATTTTTCCCCACACATTACATCTCATCTCCTGAGAGAATTTTTCTGTGATGTTTTAGAGCTTTGGGTTCAGATACTCCTCTGTCTAGCCCTTTACAGCTGTGCATATGGAGTGTAAATAAGATATTAGAAATATTTTACTAACACCCCAGTCATTCGTTTCTGGGAAATTTTCCTAATTTTTTTTTGGGTCATCCTATCTCCAAAGTGACTTGGCTCTCAACCTTTAGCTTTGCAGTTGTGCTCGGGAAAGAGGCCATGTGGAAATGCAAGGACAGACAAGGGATATATATCAGTTTGTGCACGCCTTTTGTATATAAAGACAAAAGACATTTATAAAGAAACTTGCTGCAGACTGCACTGCTGCAGTTGTAGGACTGACCAAGAGGTAAGAAGGGTCTAGGAGACTGAGGAAATGCAGAGGACCAGGAGTCCATAAGGGTATATGGCAGGGTGAGGCATGAAGATGAGGTCTGGGGACTGACATGCAATCAACCTTCACCCATTGCTATCACATCAGCCGGAACAGTGAGACTGTCTACACACACAAGTTGCACCGGCTTTTTTAATTGATGTAGTTAAATCAGTGCAATGCCCTGATTGTGACCTTTAATTGTTTATTTCTAGACTTCCCATAGTACGTGTTTGTTTTGTTTCCAAGGTGTAGAGTTTTCGGAAATAAAACTTTTTTTTCCTGCAAGGGGAGGAGAGGTTGTTTGCTGGATGCCACTGGAAATGCCAACCTTAAACACTTTTATTAAGGGCTCCTGTTCAGAAACAGCGCATTTCATGCTGCCAACTCTACTAAGGCCCTGATCCTGCACACTCTGAACTTCCAGAGGTCACTGCGGATGCATAAAGGGCATGATCACACATTCCTTCTGCGTTGGGCACTTGACTTCTTTAAGAGCTCAGCATCCTTGAAAAATCAACAGCCAGATTTTCAAAGGGTCTGGCTAGCCATGCTGTGCAAGTTTATTCAGTGAGCTTGTGTGCCTGTTACCAGGGGGCCAGGCAGTAGAGCAGGTTACAGATATAACAGCTGTTAAGTCCACAGTTGCTTTAAAAATTAAAAATAAAAAACGTATGAGCAGTGTAAACACCAAGAAGGGGAAGAATTATTTAAGGTGCTCCAAAAAACACCTCTCTCAATACTTTGGGAACCAGAGCAAAGGATTGTGGCAGGCAGCTGAGGAGGACTCAGCTACAACTGACTAAAGGTGGATACTGTATGCAAAAGGCTGACAACCTGTGCATCACAACATAAGATCCCAGCAATAATAGATAAGATCAGCATAAACAACAGTATTTGGCACCTCTGAAGAGTCTGTCATGTGAATTCAGAGTATTTCATCTCACCACACCCAGGTGAAGCAAGAAAGAAATATCATCCCCATTTTACAAATGCCCTTAGGCACAGAAGTGTTTGCAAAGAGCAGATCAAAGAAGCTACATTAATTCTTTGCATCGGTTTTCACTGCAGAGAATGTGAGGGAGATTGCTACACCCGAGCCATTCTTTTTAGATGATATATCTGAAAAACTGTCCCAAACTGAGGTGAGAGTAGAGGTGGTTTTGGATCTAATTGATAAATTAAACAGTAATAAGTCACCAGAACGAGATGGTAGTCACCCAAGAGTTCTGAAAGAACTCAAATGTGAAATTGCAAAACTACTAACTGTAGTTCTGCAATCTATTGTTCAAATCAGCTTCTGTACCAGATGACTGGAGAATACCTAAGGGGACATCAATTCTCAAAACACTCCAGAGGTGATCTTGGCAATTACAGGCTGATAACTTCAGTACCAAGCAAATTGGTTGAAAGTACAGTAAAGAACGGACTTATCAGACACATAAATGGACACCATATATTGTGGAAGAGTCAGCACATCTTCTGTAAAGGGAAATCATGCCTCACCAATCTATTAGAATTCTTTGAGGGGATAATCACACATGCGGACAAGGGTGATCCAGTTAATATAATGTACTTGGACTTTCAGAAAGCCTTTGAGAAAGTCCCTCACCAAAGGCTCAGAAGCAAAGTAAGCATCAATGTGATGAGAACGAAGGTCCTCTCATAGATAAGTAACTCCTTAAAAGATAGGACATAAATGGCAGGAATGAATGGTTAGTTTACTGAATGGAGAGAGGTAAATAGCAGTGTCCCCCAGGGATCTGTACTTGGACCAGTACTCTTGAGCATACTCATAAATTATCTTGGAAGAGTGGTAAACACTGAAGTGGCAAAATTTGCAGATGAAACAAAATTACTCAAGATAATTAAGTCTAAAGCAAATTGCAAAGAATTACAAAAGGATCTCACAAAACTGAATGACTGAGCAACAAAATGGCAGATGAAACTCAATTATCATAAATGCAAAGTAATGCACATTGGACAACATAATCCTAACTATATATAGGAAATGAGGGGTCTAAATTAGCTGTTACCACTCGAGAAAGATCTTGGACTCATTGTGGATAGTTCTCTGAAAAACATCCACTCAATGTGCAGCAGCAGTCAAATAAAGTTAAGAAAATGTTATGAATCATTAGGAAAGGGATAAATAATACAACAAAATATCATAATACCTATATATGCACACATCTATATATACGCATATATAGGCATGTGTGTGTATATATATACACACACACATATATATATATAGTGGTAAGGCACCTTCTCGGTCTCACCAGCCTCAGTGAAACGGGCTTGGGGTAGAACAGTCCCTCTTACCTACACAGAGGCAGTCCACGCCTTCTCTTTCAGCCAGTCTTTTAGGCTTGTTTTTCTCCCTTATGGGAGGGAATGCAGCCTCCTCTTCTGGTGAGGCTTGCTGTCTTGCTGCTCCTCACCTACTGGCAGCTTAACTTCCCCCCCTCTCACCCCAACAGGGGAGGGTTTAAAAAACGGTCTCAGGCAGCCCTTAGTTGGAATCAGCTGATCTTAACTGACCTCAGGTAACTCCCTCTCAACTGATCCTAATTGATCTCTGGTAACCCTCTTCTCAGGTGAACCTAACTGACCTGTAGTCACCCCTCAGTTGACAGGGAGGAGGGCCTTTTACCCTTCTGGGGCTGTTTTCTCCCCCACACTTGCAGCTCTGTTCCAAGTTTATAAAATCATAGAATATCAGGGTTGGAAGGGACCTCAGGAGGTTATCTAGTCCAACCCCCTGCTCAAAGCAGGACCAATTCCCAACTAAATCATCCCAGCCAGGGCTTTGTCAAGCCTGACCTTAAAAACCTCCAAGGAAGGAGATTCCACCACCTCCCTACGTAACCCATTCCAGTGCTTCACCACCCTCCTAGTGAAAAACGTTTTCCTAATATCCAACCTAAACCTCCCCCACTGCAACTTGAGACCATTACTCCTTGTTCTGTCATCAGGTACCATGGAGAACAGTCTAGATCCATCCTCTTTGGAACCCCCTTTCAGGTAGTTGAAAGAAGCTATCAAATCCCCCTTCATTCTTCTCTTCTGCAGACTAAACAATCCCAGTTCCCTCAGCCTCTCCTCACAAGTCATGTGTCCCAGCCCCCTTATATTTTTGTTGCCCTTCGCTGGACTCCTCTTATCACACAGTACACACACACACAAACAGTTCTGGGGTCACCTTGACTCAAAAAAGATATGCAAATTGGAAAAGGAACTGAGAAGGGCAAACAGACATGATTAGGGGTATGGAACAGCTTCCATATGGGGAGAGATTTAAAAGACTGGGACTTTTCAGCTTGAAAAAGACACAGCTCTGGGGATATGATAGAGGTCTATACAATCATGAATGGTGTGGAAAATGTGAATACTGAAGTATTTACTCCTTCACAAAACACAGGAACAACCTTGGGTCACCCAATGAAATTAATAGGCAGCAGGTTTAAAACAAACAAAAGGAAGTACTTCTTCGCACAGCGCACAGTCAACCTGAGGAACACCTTGCCAGGGGTATTGTGAAGGCCAAAACTATAGCCGTTCAAAACTGAATTACACACGTTCAAGGAGGATAGGTCCATAAATGTCTATTAGCCAAATCAAAAAGAATAGGAGTACTTGTGGCACTTTAGAGACTAACAAATTTATTGTAGCATAAGCTTTTGTGGACTACAGCTCACTTCATCAGATGCATGCAGTGGAAAATACAGAAGGAAGATATACACACACACACACACAGAGGGAACATGAAGCAATGGGTATTACCATACACATTATAAGGAGAGTGATCAGTTAAGGTGAGCTGTTGTCAACAGGAAAGAAAAATAACTGTGGTAATGAGAATGGCCCATTTCCAGCACTTGTCAAGGAGATTTAAGGAACTGTAGGGAAAAGATAAGCATGGGGAAATAGTTTTACTTTGTGTAATGGCCCATCCACTCCCAGTCTTTATTTAAACCTAATTTAATGATGTTCAGTTTGCAAATTAATTCCAATTCAGCAGTCTCTCCTTGGAGTCTGTTTTTGAAGTGTTTTGTTGTAATATTGCGACTTTTAGGTCTGTAATCGAGAGGCCAGGGAGGTTGAAGTGTTCTCCAACTGGTTTTTGAACGTTATAATTCTTGACGTCTGATTTGTGTCCATTTATTCTTTTACGTAGAGACTGTCCGCTTTGGCCAATCTACATGGCAGAGGGGCATTGCTGGCATATGATAGCATATATCACATTGGTAGATGTGCAAGTGAACAAGCCTCTGATAGTGTGGCTGATCTGATTAGGTCCTATGATGGTATCTCCTGAATAGATATGTGGATAGAGTTGGCAACGGGCTTTGTTGCAAAGATACGTTCCTGGGTTAGTTAGTTAGCCAGCCAAATCAATCAGGGATGAAACCCCATGATCTGGGTGTCCCTAGCCTCTAACTGCCAGAAGCTTGAAGTAGATGACAGGGGATGGATCACTTGATGATCACTTGTTCTGTTCATTCCCTCTGGAGCATCTGGCATCTGCCACTGCTGGAAGACAGGCTACTGGGCTAGACGGACCATTGGTCTGACCCAGGATGGCTGTTATATTTAGTGGCAGAGCTGTGAATAGAACCCAGCACCCAACTCCTTGGCTTTTGCTCCACACGCTAGATCATGCTCCTTCTCAAAAGGCAGACCAGACACTTTGGCTATGTCTACACTACACACCAGTGGTGGCAGTGTGTAGTGCACACATAGCTACACTCCACAGTGAAAAGCAGGCTGTGTTCACTGTGGTGTGTAGCTACACATGTCAGTGAAAGGCTCTGGTAGAGGGGAGGCAGAGGGGAAAGGCTGCCTACCCCCTGTCAGAGTCTTTCAGTGCTGGAGGAGTCTTTTCCTGCAGAGGGGAAAGACTCCACTAGTGAGGAGGCAGCAGGACTCTACACTGTCGGGGAGGCACAGCTTGGGTGAGCAGAGAGCATGGAGGGTATATCCTTGAATACATACCCCCACCATTCAGGCACGTCACCTCTACTTGCCTAAGCTGTGTCTGCTACACTGCTATCACTCCCTGTACCTAGGATGTGGGATATTACAGTGGGAACAAACTCATTTTACTTTTGTATTCCAAAAGAGGATTAATCATTTTTCTGCAAGTTATTTTGGGGATTGTCCTCAAATCCTCAATATATCAGCATTCAGGTCAGTTAATCCTGGATGGGGGAAAAGGAAAAGCAAACCAGAAATCAAAAAGCACATCCCATAATTATCTGCACATGCACGCACCCACATGTATTTATCACCTCTTAGCATGAAATGAAAAACACTTCATGTGCTGCCCTCCTTGAACAAAGAAAAGCAAACCTGATAGGACAAGTGTTCTGCAGTCAGAGTATAAAAGTGATCATTGAAAGTTTATTACTGAATGCTTGGCAAAGATATTTCTCATGGCAATCTGATAAACACCTTGACTTTTCCACTCACCAAAGCCTCAGATATTTATTGCTTCATTCACTATAATGAATGTTCAGTTATCCTCTGACTATCCAGACTATATTTAACAGATTGTCTAACGGAATGTTACTACTGCAGAAAAAGCTGAGTGGATAGGAAAGGAAGCTAAGAACTTCCTCGCTGATTAGGTCACTCCGCTATCCTTGCCAATTATAAGGAGAAAAACACCTCTACATCAACAACACACCACAGTGGAGCCAGCAGGAAGCATCATGGAGACAGACACGCAGCTTGCTGAGACTATTTGTACAGTACCCCGACAGTTCCCGCACAGGTGAGGCTGCAATAGCAGATAGGCCTTCAAACCAGGGATAACAAAGAAAAACTATCCAGCCTCCCAGAGGCAAACGCTAAATGGAAGTTTGCAAGGCTCACTTATTTCCAAAAACAGGAGTTTTGTGGCCACAAGTATAATGATCCTTTGAAATGACTGCTACAAATCTTTTTTCCTTAACAGAGGCAGAAGTAATTGACCATTTGTGCTATCTCTCAGCTTCAGTGAATCTTTGAGGCATGTGCTTAGGGGATAAGGACATCAGAGTAAGATAAAATTCTTGAGCTCCAAACAGGGCCCAGAAGCAAATCCCCCAACTGGCAGTATAAAATGGATAATATGGCCGTGGAATTAATTTAGAAAGGCTGTAGGGAAGCTAATGGTGCCGCTCATATGAAGGAAAGCTGCCAAAAATAAAATCTGGAGCCAAGTAGTGAGATCCTGCAATGCCAAACGTTTTATAACTTTAACACAGGGCTACCTTCTGCTGGACTTGTGATCAATGGCGTCATTCTGGACTTGTGGAGGTGTTAATGAGGAGAAGATTGGCCCCATAATCTTCAAATGAGACTCAATACAATGGATGATCAATATCTGCAAACCATCCAGAGGCACAGTTCCCTAGAGCTAAGAGGAAAATATGTTCTCTCCTCCCTGCACCTGCAAATTTTGACACTTTTATTTTTTTAAACAAAACCTGTAGATTTCTCTTCTTTTGGGAAAGTCAAAATTGTCTGGTTTCTGTGGACAAACACTTTCTATGGAAAATTTCATTTAATCAAAAAACCCAATTTTGGGTCATAGTGGATCACAAGCTAAATATGAGTCAGTGTAACACTGTTGCCCCTGCCCCCCCTAACAATGTTGCCTCTGGCAGGACAGAACTGAGTGTATCAGTTCAGGATAAATTGCTTAGAGCAGCTCAGTCACAGACCAAAGCTGGGTGTCCTTTCTAAGGCACACCAAACCAGCCAAACAGAGAGGACTTCAGTTTTACCCCACTGGCTAAACAGGGCCAGATCACAGCATTTTGGCACCTGAGGTGAGGAGCTCAAATGACACCCCCATGTCCCATCACTTAGGCCAAAAGTTTGGAAGATCTCAATTCTGCCTTCTTCCTGTTCTACTCCTCTCATGGTACTGCTCTGCTACCTACTCCAATAAAAGAGAACTAACAACTTAAAATGCCTTGTTCAAAAATTGTAAGTAACACTTACCTTTCAAACACCTGAACGGCAAATATAACTTTTCTTGTCTGCATAGTAAACACTGGCATTTTTATCTGTTTGAATAATCAAAGTGGTGCTTTCTGTGCCTCCTTGGCTGCAAAGATTTGACCTTCTTCCTGAAGGTCCACAGTCTGGGCCAGCTCATGCTCTATTGAGATGGTTGCAAGGCCAACCAGCCCCTCCTGTGTTACTGTGGAACTTAGATGTGTTTATTACCTTCAGCTTGGAGAAGCTCCGTTCGCCAATGGCAACTGTTACAGGAAGTGTTAGAAGTATGCACAGAGCAACAAAAGCATTTGGAAAGAGGGTGGTCACCTTATTCGTGCACATATATTCCAGAACAGCCTTTGGAGTTGATCCTGCTGAAATGTATCCTGAAAGGGCTTTCAGTTCATCACCTACATCACTCGCATCAATGTTGCGCATGTCATCATGTGTCACTGTCTCTAGTGCCCTGCATTGCTGGTGTAGGTCTTCTTCAGGTATAGTGAGGAGTTTTGGAATATCATACAACATCCCAAATATACTGCTGTGTTCCTTGAGCTGCATGAAATGTTCTTTGACTGTACTGCACAATCGAGCACCTGTCCAGTTGTTCCATTGCTCCAGATATATCAAGGTCAACAACTTGGAGTCTCTTGCTTACAACATTTATTTCAAACAGTATGTCATGCCACAACACTAAGCCACACAGAAATTTGAAGTTATGTATGTTTCTGGTGATTCCATTTCCCTCTGCCACTGTTCTCTCACGAATAGTTCCTGTCATAGCACTATCCTCCACAATGGCAACTACGGCATCATCTATCTTCCCAATTTGGTGTTGGATAGGCTTTATCACCTCCACTCGACTTTTCCATTGTGTGGCACTCAGTGGTTTCAGTGTTAGAGAGGATGTTCCCAGATGTTGCTTCAAAATTTTCCATCGATGAGTTGATGTAGAGAAAAATACATAGACGCTTTGAATTACATTAAAAAAAATCAGCAGCCTCCCTAGAATCTAATGCTGCATCACTGACCATCAAGTTCAATGAATGAGAACTGCATGGGACAAAAAAAATGCTCAAGGGTTTAACTCTTGGATTCATGTCTGCACTCCTCTGTTCTTTCCTCTCAGGTTGGCACCACTATTATAGCCCTGACCTCTCATGTCATTTTCGCAATTCCCACATCTTCCAACTTTTTAAGAAGCACATTTGTCATACAAGCTCCTGTAGTATCATCAACGTCAATAAATTCTAGAAAATGCTCTGACAGTGACCATTGCAGAGACATTTTCACTAGGTTCTGTTGTTACAAAACGCATCATTAAAGTCGTTTGTTCTGTATGGCAGATGTCAGGTATGCAGTCCAGAATAACAGAGTAATATCTTGCTGACTTCAGATCTGCCACAATCTTCTGTTTGACTTTTGTTGCCAGTAACTGTATGATCTCATTTTGAATTGTTTTTCGAAGCTAGTGGGGTTTGTACATTTCTTGGGTGGTAACTCTTCTTAGACACTCCTGGAGCATAGCATCAAACTCAGACATCAGCTCCATAATTTTAAGGAAGTTTCCATTGTTTGGCACGTACAGCTGATCTGAAGTCCCATGCAGTGCCAGGTTTTGGGTAGCAGGCATTCTCACAATAGCAATGAGCCTTTTCAGAACATTTTTTGCCAGTAAAGAGACTGAGATGATCAGCATCAAGAAAAGAGTGCATCAATGGTGGCCTTTAACCTTAGTATCATCTCAAGCTCTTTCCACCTTTGGAATGCTCTCTGGTGATTTGCTGCCTTCTCATGGCATGCCAGATTTCTAGCCAGATTTTTCCAGTCCTTTCTTCCTACAGAACCCAATGTTGCTGGAACATTAGACTGGAAGAGTTTGCAACAAAAACAGTATGCAGCATTCTGGGGTTTTGAGTACATAAGCTATGGCCTCTCCACTTTGTCACCATTAGGGATTTCACACCAGTAATGTGTTGGATGGAAACTTCTATTTTCATTATCTTTGGGAAACATGAAGTTTTTCACTCCCTGTGGCCCATGCAGTACAAGGAAGTCCCTCAGGCTACTGCTCAAGTGGGTCCACAGTACTGGATCATCTAGACTTAAGGAACTAAACTCAGCAGCAGCTGTTTCTTGCACCTCCACCACACTCTTCTCTGATCTACACTTTTCTTTAGGCATGTGCATAGTTACATCCATTTGAGATGGAGATGTGGATGCTGCAGTAGCTGTCAGGTCACCTGCACTCTAACTGGAGGATCAGGCATCTCCTCACCACTCACATCCTCACTGGGGTCAGAAGGCTCACCATAAACATCTGTGTCTATGTATCTCAGGAGAGCTCCTTCCTGCTTAGATAGAAAATGCTGAATGCTACCCCAGAATGCTTTCACTCACGACTGCTGCTCTGTGCCAGCTATAGTAGCTCTCAACACTCAATTGAAGGGGACAAATAAGCAGGCTGATAGCAGGGCCTGAGTGAGAGAAGATATCAGCGTCTTAAGGGCCTAACTGGCTCCTACTACTTCAGTTGACTGCCCGTTCTCCTCAAGTGGGTTCAGGGAAGCAGCAGGAAAGAGGAAGCTCCCTAAGCAGCTGGTGTTAATCAGTCCAGGCTCCTGGGGGTGCTAGAGGGGTACATAAGAGGCTCCTCCTCTCTCCCTGCAGCTCCTGTTGCTTTCTGTTATTCCCTCTCACTTTTCTCCTTCCTGCCTGTTATGTCTCTTGCTCCCGCCTTCCTCCAGCACAGCACTCCACCATCTCTGTGCATCTAGAGCAGAGAGAATACATATGCCCCAGCAGCAGACACAATTTTCTACACTCTGGATCCTAGTGGTGCCCCCCCAAGAGTCTGGCACCTGAGGCAGCCGCCTCAGTTAGCCTCATGGTAAGGCCAGCCCTGTGGCTAACCATAAGTCATACAAATAATTCCATCAAACACTCCAGTTTCCCAGTATCACCACCACTGCCACTCATTGGGTGAATGGTTATGAAAACCAATGTCCCAGTAGAAGAAAAAAAGTTCTCCCGATCCCAAAGGACCAAGCTCTAGACCCAGGTCAATATACAAATCAGATCTTACCCACAAATCATGCTGCTGCCAATCCTTTAAAATCTAAAAGGTTTATTCATAAAAGGAAAATGATAGATGAGAGCTAGAACTGGTGAAATGGAATCATTACATACGGTAATGGCAAAGTTCTTGGTTCAGGCTTGTAGCAACGATGGAATGAACTGCAGGTTCAAATCAAGTCTCTGGAGTACATCCACAGATGGGATGGGTCATTCAGTCCTTTGTTCAGAGCTTCAGTTTGTAGCAAAGTTCCTCCAGAGGCAAGAAGCAGGATTAAAGACAAAATGGAGGGGTTTCCAGGGCCTTTTATATTCTATGCCCTGTGGAAGGACACCCTTTTGTTCTTATTATGGACAATCACAATAGCAAGATGGAGTTTGAAGTCACATGTCTGTGCATGACTCAGTTTGCAGGCGGCAGCCATTGCTTACATGCTACCTTGAATGTTCCCAGGAAGACTTTTTATGTGGATTAGCGTCTCCAAAGGTCCATTGTCAGTTAAATGTTTCTTGACTGGGTACTTAATTTGCAACTTCCTTTCTCAAGAAGCTGACCAAATGCTTCACTAATGCTATTCAGAATCAAACATATTGCGATACAAGTACATAGCCAATATTCATAACTTCAACTACAAAAATGACACACACATATGCATAATCTTAACCAGCAAATCAGAACTTTTTTATAGACACCTCACACGACAACCTTTGTACAATATTTGCTGCAAACAATATATTCTGTCACAGTTTATGTCAATAACGTCATCCCGCCCCACACCAAAAAAGCAAATACCATTCTGGGATATATTAGCAGGAGTGTTGCATGCAAGACATGAGAAGTCATTCTTCTGCTCTACTCTGTGCTGATTTGGCCTCAACTGGAGTATTGTGTCCAGCTCTGGGTGTCACATTTCAGGAAAGTTGTGGACAAACTGGAGAAAGTCCAGAGAAAAGCAACAAAAATTAAAGGTCTAGAAAACATGACCTATGAGGGAAGAGTGAAAAAATTACATTTTTAGTCTGGAGAAGAGAGGAAAAAAAAAAAAAGAGGGGACATGATAGCAGTTTTCAAGTACATAGAATCATAGGGTTGGAAGGGACCTCAGGAGGTCATCTAGTCCAACCCCCTGCTTAAAGCAGGACCAATCCCCAGACTGAGTTTTACCCCAGTTCCCTAAATGGCCTCCTCACAACCCTGGGTTTAGCAGGCCAAGGCTCAAACCACAGAGCTATCCCTCCCCACTCTCCAATGAAAGATAGTTACAAGGAGGAAGGAGACAAAATGTTCTTCTTAACCTCTGAGGATAGGACAAGAAGCAATGGGCGTAAACTGCAGCAAGGGCGGTTTAGATTGGTTTAGGTTGGACATTAGGAAAAACTTTAACTGTCAGGGTGGTTAAGCACTGGAATAAATTGCCTAGGGAGGTTATAGAATTTCCATCATTGGAGAGTTTTAAGAGCAGGTTAGACAAATACCTCTCAGGGATGGGCTAGATAATACTTAGTCCTGCCATGACTGCAGGGAACTGGAGTAGATGACCTCTCGAGGTCCCTCCCAGTCCTATGATTCTATGAAAAAGGAAAGGCTTTTGTTTCCAAGAAGTTTTCCAAAATGTAAAACTTTTTCCTTTGTTCGGTGTTTCTCCAAGCATAGTTTATAATTATTTATAATATAATAGTACCTAGAGGCTCAAACTGAAACTTGGTCCCCTTTCTGGTAAGCACTGTACCTATAGATAGTAACTATAACATGCAATTAACCTGTAGAACATATTTCCACAAGTAACTGAAGCCAAGAATCTAATAGCATTCAAAAGATGATTAGGCATTTAAAAGGATTATGGGACTATCTAGTTACAGAAGGCAAGTTTATATCCTTTCTAGCACATTCCCCATCAATTAAATCTATACAATATCTAATATTTTAAAGGAAAAATATATTCACACAATTTTAAAAACACTATTAAAATGACTATTAGTGTATCTACAGACTTTCACTTTACAATTTTAAGATGTTGGAATTTTAAACTAATTTCCAAAAAATAAATTCAATTTTAATAAGTTTACACAATTGCATACATTCTGAACTAATCATTTGATGTTTTGGTAAAAATACATTATTCTAGGTCATATGACAAAAGTTGTAAAATTCTGGAAACCATTTAATAAAGGAAACCATCTCCAACGTCAGTTGGCACAAGTGTGCTGCTGTGATAAACAAAGCCCCAGTGTCTTCGGTTTCCATCTTTTATTATCCCAAAGATATGGAGATCAAATATTTCATTTCACTAGGGACATATATAATATTAATTTTTAATCAGTTAAGTCTCAAATATTTACTTAAATTGTTAGGAATTTCTTATGAGACAGCAGTACCATTATCAAGTAATTACAAGGATTCAATTCTTTAAATCAGGTAGGATAGTTATTAAAAAATTCAGTCAGACTTCAAAACTTAAAAAGAAATATCTTGTGTTTCTTTGGGAGAAGACCTCTTGTGCAGGTACGATTAAGGTGGATTTTTCTTTTTATCTATCTAACTTACAAACTTATGGCCTCTTGCTGTATTTGACAAAGCACTTGCTACTTAGTTGCCAAGATCCAAAGAACAGAGGAAATGTACATAATAATGCAAATTTCCTTTGCCTGAAGGATATGTTACACAGGACTATTCCGTAGTTCAGCAGCAATAGTGTAACCAAATTATCATCCAATCAAGGTTAGAGGTTGTTATTGCTTGTTATCTAAAGTATCAATGTACTCATTGCTGGACAAGATACAAAAGGAAGAAGGTCCTTGCTTAAAAGATCTTCAAAGTATGGCCACAATCCTGCAAAAGAATCGGTACAACCTGACCCATTGCCCAAGTGGAGCCTTATGAAGCCCACACACAAGGGAGCTGCTCATATGGATCAGTTAGTAGGAAAAAGGCAACAAAAAGAATGTTGCTAATACTCTCAGTCTTGAGTCTAAAAATATTTTGTTGTTTTCTTGAAGCCCCAGCTCTGGGAGTCAAGTGAATTTGAAAATCTCAGCTTTCATATTAAAAAATTCCAGCCCTCGTGGCTGCACAGAAAGGCTTGAAAAAGGTGGCCTGAGTGCACTGTAGGTGTTTAAAAAACAGAAGGCAACTAGTAATAATTTTGGGGTTCTTTGTATTTGTTTTAAAATCTCATGAGTTTTACAGGCATTGGGGCATCTGGTATGATTTTTTTATGCACTTGGGGTGGAATGCTGTGGGATGTGCTGGGAAGCCTAGGGGAAGATTAGGCAAGTTAAAATTGTTGGTTTGCTTGTATGTTCGCTTCTTGTGGGCTCTATGGATGTAAAGAGCAGGTCTTCAGAAGGGACTTGAACATAGTTGGTCCTTCTTTAGGTCCCAGTTCTGCAAGGTGTTTATATACGTAATGTGATAGTCACACTGACTTTAAGTACCTTGCTGAATTGGGATTCTGGTCACAACTGCCTGCTCTGTTTGTACACTGAACCCTGATTAAAGCCACCAACCCAAGGAACCAGGAATAATCAGTGACCTTGTAGGGAGGGGCATGGGGGAGGTAGCATTTTAAAGACCACCTAAGTGATGTAAAAGTAGAGCTTAGGCTTCTAAGGGCAACGCTGGCACGTAGGTCCCAATTTTAGAAGGTATTTAGGCACCTAACTCCTATTGATTTCCATGGAAATTAGGCACCTAATACCTTTAAATATATGGCCATTAGGGTGTTAAGGCAATGGGAGTTAGATACCTAGGTGTTTCTGAAAATTGCACTAGATGTTTAGCTGCATTTTTAGCTGCCTAAATACCTTTACAAATCTGGCCCTTAAAGTCATGTTTGAAAATAGGACTTAGGGCTTTTGAAAATTTTACCTGTGGTCATTAATGCAAGATTGAATATAACTGCACAGGAAATATTGTGGATGCTTTAGAGTGATTATTTAATACTGTTGGGGGATACTGGACAGGAGAACCTAATGCACCATTTGATTTCACTGCTTTAGCCTTCACTGTTCTAAACCTAGGCCATATACATTGAACCAAGACTATAATTTTCCTCCGAATAACCTGAGGGTTTGAACAATCCATCAAACAATCTGTCGGGGTGAGGCCATGAGCCAGGGGGAGCACCGAAAAGAGAATGAGTCTGAAAGCTCCTGAGTGTCACTGCTGTCAAATATATCCAGCTACTGTGAAATTGGAAAACTCAGTGCCTAGACTCCAGGCTTCTTGCTCCAGCTAAACACAAACAAGCCTGAATCAGTCACGTCAGTCTGTGGACAGGACTGAATGACAATATTGTCAGATATTGTCTACAGGGAAGATTTTCAAAGCCAATAGAAATCGGGGGGTCTTACTCTCCTTTGTGCCTTTGAAAATCTCCCCCATGACATTTTCTTTGATACTATTGTCCTCATCCTCTTTCTAAAGGATCAACAGACATGTTCTGCATAAATGCTTCTTTCCCTCAGAGTCCCCATGACTTTGTACCTTCTTTCACACCACCTCCAATGTCTGGAACTCCTCATTTGAGGAGTTGACTAAGCTTTCTCCTTCCTTTTAAAAGGGCATGAACACTAACCTGTCCCCTGAAGCTCCTATTGGTGACAGGCAGACACTAGTCCACTCTTCATTCTACATTGTATTTTGCTGTGTTACTAACTGATGCTGGCAGCCCAGATGCCAGCTCATGCAAAGGCTCCTAGGTCTCAACTCAACCCAGACAAATATGTAGCTGGAACCAGTTTGGATCACCTGCATGTTAGTATGGTTAAAAGAGGTATCAGAATTATAAGCATCTGTTCAGACTTTATGAAATGCTTGTAAGTTGCTGCTTGAATTAATCTCACTTAAATAATACCTGTATCCCATGTTATAAGATAAAAGTGTTTGCATTCAAACCCCCTATAACTGTGTAAATCAAACAGGGGCAAGTTATTTGCTAATGTGAAATGCTGACTTCCTGCAGAAGGTGTTACATTGTCCACAATAGCGAAGGCTTAACAAAACCACATGAACTATTGTGGAACCTTTAGAGGACAAAATACTTTGTTGATTGTTCTTCCTTTCCTCCTGTAGATGAGTCTTGCCAGTGGACTCCTCCCATCAGCTGAGATACACAATTGTCTGGGGGGAAGGGAAATGGGATAAAAAACTCTAAGAAGAAGAAACTATCTCTATGCTGCTTGGACTCTTGAGGGCAAGGTTTTGAGGGAGTCAACGAGCATGTGGACAAGGGTGATCCAATGGATATAGTGTACTTGGCCTTTCAGAAAGCCTTTGACAAGGTTCTGCACCAAAGGCTCTTCAGCAAAGCAAGCAGTCATGGGATGAGAGGAAAGGTCTTCTTATGGAACAGTAATGGCTTAAGATAGGAAGCAAAGAGTAAAAATAAATGGAGAGAGGTAAATAGAGTCTTCCAAGAATCTGTACTGGGACCTATGCTGTTCAACATATCCATAAATGATCTGGAAAAAGGGATGAATGGAGAGGTGGCAACATTTGCAAATGATGCTAAATTACTCACAATAGTGAGGTCCAAAGCTGATTGCAGAGCTACAAAGGGATCTCACTAAATTGGGTGACTGGGTAACAAAATG
This sequence comes from Gopherus flavomarginatus, assembly GCF_025201925.1. Classification (NCBI taxonomy): domain Eukaryota; kingdom Metazoa; phylum Chordata; order Testudines; family Testudinidae; genus Gopherus; species Gopherus flavomarginatus. Next base: position 289,883,387 of record NC_066618.1, read on the forward strand.
GCAGATGAAATTTAATGTTGATAAGTGCAAAGTAATGCAAATTTGAAAAAAAAATCCCAACCACATACACAAAATGATATGTCTAAATTAGTGGTTATCGCTAAAGAATGATCTTGGAGTCATTGTGGATAGTTCCCTGAGAACATCTGCTCAGTGTGCAGTGGCAGTCAAAAAAAACTAACAGGAACCATTGGGAAAGGGATAGGTAATAAGACAGAAAATATCATAATGCCATAATATAAATCCATGGAACACACAGACCTTGAATACTATATGCAGTTCTAATTGCCCCATCTCAACAAACCATACTAGAATTGACAAAAGTGCAGAGAATGGAAACAGAAATTATTATTAGGCAATGGAACAGCTTCTAGATGAGGAGAGATTAAAAAGATTGGGACTGTTCCATTTAGAAAAGAGAAGACTAGGTGGATATGATAGAGATCTATAAAATCACGAATGGTGTGGAGAAAGCCAATAGGGAAGTGTTATTTACCTCTTCACAGAACAGGAACCTGGGATCACCTGATTAAACTATGTCTTCACTACTGGCCAGATCAGTGGGCAGCAATCGATCCAGGAGGGATCGATTTATCACGTCTAGATAATCGATCTCCGAGCGCTCTCCCGTAGACTCTTGTACTCCAGCTCAGCGAGAGGCACGGGCAGAGTCAATGGGGGAGCAGCAGCAGTCAACTCACCGTAGTGAAGACACCGCAGTAAGCAGATCTAAGTATGTCGACTTCAGCTACGTTATTCACATAGCTGAAGTTGCGTAACTTAGATTGATCCCCCCCCAGTGTAAACCAGGGGTAACACGCAGCAGGTTTAAAACAAACATAAGGTAGTACTATTTCACACAACATACTTTTGGCCTTCACAACATTGAAACTGCATAACTGGATTAAAAATGACTGAACTAAATTCATGAAGGATAGGTCGGTCAATGACTATTAGCCAAGATGTTCAGGAATGCAAAACCATCTTAAAGTTAAAAATCACTTAGAAAAGTTAGATGCCTGCAAGTCACCGGGGCCTGATGAAATGCTTCCTAGAATACTCAAGGAGCTAATAGAGGAGGTATCTGAGCCTTTAGCTATTATCTTTGGAAAATCATTGGAGACGAGAGAGATTCCAGAGGACTGGAAAAGGGCAAATATAGTGCCCTTTTATAAAAAGGGAAATAAAAACAACCCAGGAAACTACAGACTAGTTTAACTTCTGTGCTAGGGAAGATAATGGAGCAAGTAATTAAGGAAATCATCTGCAAACACTTGGAAGGTGGTAAGGTGATAGGGAATAGCCAGCATGGATTTGTAAAGAACAAATTGTGTCAAACCAATCTGATAGCTCTCTTTGATAGGATAACGAGTCTTGTGGATAAGGGAGAAGCGGTGGATGTGGTATACCTAGACTTTAGTAAGGGATTTGATATGGTATCGCATGATATTCTTATCGATAAACTAGGCAAATACATTTTAGATGGGGCTACTATAAGGTGCGTGCATTACTGACTGGATAACCGTACTCAGAGAGTAGTTACTAATGGTTCCCAATCCTGCTGGAAAGGTATAACAAGTGGGGTTCCGCAGGGGTCTGTTTTGGGACCAGCTCTGTTCAATATCTTCATCAAGGACTTAGATGTTGGCATAGAAAGTACGCTTATTAAGTTTGCAGATGATACCAAACTGGGAGGGATTGCAACTGCTTTGGAGGACAGGTTCATAATTCAAAATGATTTGGACAAATCAGAGAAATGGTCTGAGGTAAACCGGATGAAGTTCAATAAAGACAAATGTAAAGTGCTCCACTTAGGAAGGAACAATCAGTTTCTCACACACAGAATGGGAAGAGACTGTCTAGGAAGGAGTACAGCTGAAAGGGATCTAGCGGTTATAGTAGACCACAAGCTAAATAAGAGTCAACAGTGTGATGCTGTTGCAAAAAAAGCAAACATGATTCTGAGATGCATTAACAGATGTGTTGTAAACAAGACACGAGAAGTCATTCTTCTGCTTTACTCTCCACTGGTTAGGTCTCAACTGGAGTATTGTGTCCAGTTCTGGGCACCGCATTTCAAGAAAGATGTGGAGAAACTGGAGAGGGTCCAGACAAGAGCAACAAGAATGATTAAAGGTCTTGAGAACATGACCTATGAAGGAAGGCTGAAAAAACTGGGTTTGTTTAGTTTAGAAAAGAAAAGACTGAGAGGGGACGTGATAGCAGTTTTCAGGTATCTAAAAGGGTGTCATCAGGAGGAGGGAGAAAACTTGTTCACCTTAGCCTCTAATGATAGAGCAAGAAGCAATGGGCTTAAACTGCAGCAAGGGAGATTTAGGTTGGACATTAGGAAAAAGTTCCTAACTGTCAGGGTAGTTAAACACTGGAATAAATTGCCTAGGGAGGTTGTGGAATCTCCATCTCTGGAGTTATTTAAGAGTAGGTTAGATAAATGTCTATAAGGGCTGGTCTAGACAGTATTTGGTCCTGCCATGAGGGCAGAGGACTGGACTTGATGACCTCTTGAGGTCCCTTCCAGTCTTAGAGTCTATGAATCTATAAATCTTCTGTGTGTCCCTAAACCTCCAATTGCCATAAGCATCTGGTGCCGGCCACTGTCAGAACACAGGATACTGGACTAGATTGACCCAAGATCTGACCCAGTATGGCGATTCTTATGTTAATAAAATGTTGCATTTTTTTCCTAAACAAGTTTTAGCTGAAGTCAACACGGTCCCATGGCAAGTTTTGATTTCAATGCAATGGTATTTTCCACCAGCTCTGTGATATTTATTCAGCACATTCCATCAACCAGGCAGCATCTGAGACATCTACAGAGCTACCGAAATAATATCAAATTGTAAATAAAAAGGGCCAGCTCTTTCACTGAATAAAGCAGTGGAGCGCTATTTGAAGTCAATGGAGCCATGCTCATTTACTCCAATTGAGGATCTGGCCCACAATGTGATGTACAAGATTTACAGCAACATCTCGCAATCACTTAGGTCCATTTTATAAAAACAAAACCTCCAATCATAACCCTTTGAGGGAGATTTTTCATCCTCAGAGTCAGCTTCTGCACAGTCAAATACTTTAGTCATTTCCCTTATGTTTTACCTAAACATTTCAAACCAACTGAGACCGTAAATCTCTAGTTCCCTTGTGTCCCCCAACCTCAGCCTTATTTATTATACTTGATTGGCTCCCTGCCTAGGAATTAGACCCACAATAGATTTTGACAGGGTACGGCATTCAGCAATAGAAGGAAATGTTCCTGCACAACCTCTAAATTAAAATCTCCCCCATTTCTTGTTATCCTGATCGATATGGACCAGACTCTGAACAACAGCAATTGCCACTGAGGTCAATGGGAGGCTGCTTGGCACCTCATAAGAGTAAGCTGTCATCCTCAGAAATGGGGCTAGATCATTTAAATCCTCACATCGAAGTCTTGACCTTCTTGCAAACTGTCTGTTCTGTAAAAACAAGTGTTTCCCAATCTGCTGGGAAGCCTGAGGCAATATTCAAGAACCACCTTATAAGCCTCAATCAACATGCATTATGCGAGCCAAAAGATTTACCCACTCTGGCTCAGATGACCAAGTCTGCCAGTGCACAGAAGCAATTTTGTGCCAACAGGCAGCTTAATCTAACTTTGAATCCTGCTTACTCTGGCTCAGGGAGGATCCCTTCACAATCAGGGTGATTCTCCAAAGGCATACAGCCAAATTTCAGCCTTTTAGGCCACTTCCTCACATTGCTAGCATAGGAGGGAAAAGGCGGCATGGCCAAAGGAAAGATCTTCTGGCCAGGATGCCACTGTTCCATGTTGATCCCCATCTATGTTTTCAAGCTATCTGAAGCGGCTTACAGTTGGCATAAATTGAGGGTGGCCCACAGGCCGTGAAGTTTTCTAGATTTTTTCAGTAGCAGAACCATTTGTGGGCACACACACCAAAACAAACCCCCAAAAAGTGTCTAGCTCATCATTCCTCTAACGTGCCAGTTAAAAATCTCAAAAGTGTCAAGTCACATCAAAACATAGGACTTCAAGGGGACGGCACAGGGCCCAGGCATCCACATATATGCATCTCTTTGCAAAATCACGGGCAACCAGAAAGTAGAGATCACATGTGAGAAGAACAAGGGAAATTGTACACCAGCTAGCACATACTCTTAAGAAAACTTCACTCTTTGATGAGCTTTCACAGCAAGACTGTATCAGACACTAATTTAGAAGAACTCATGTGTGCGTAGATTTAATAGCTCAAGAAAAACTGAGAAACAGCATCTTCAATTTGTTACTTTCCTGGATCAAAGTTAGTGTCCTGGTTGCAGGCTGCATCAATACTTATGCAGGAAAAACGGAAAAGCAAAACATGAACTAGAATTAGACGAAGAATTAAATCGAGGGGTTTTGTATCCCACTTGGAGTAGATATCCTCACTGCCAATAGAATAGCTTTGCGGTTAAGGGCCTGAACTGGGACCCATTGTGACGTGGTTCTCATTCTGGCTTTCCCGCAGATTTCCTGTGCAACTTCAGGCTACGCACAAGATCTAATCTAGTTCTCACTGAGGCTGATGGAAAAACTTCAGTGAGCTTTGGATCAGTCCCTTCATTTCGGGCCTCAGTTCCAATGTACAAAATGAGAGTAAAGCCACTTCCCTTGTCTGGCTCGTTTAGACTGTTAACGCGTCATTGCAGAGACTGTCTCTCATGCAGACAAGGACAAGACACGCAGACTTATACCTGTTGTAGATATAACAGCTCTACCAAAGATCACCCAAAAGTTCCCCACTCATGTTCTGGTCCTCTCTAGGAACTGGAGGACCAAGGGCTTTATATTGTAACTTAACTCTACATTATGTGTTCCTACCGAGCCTAGCACAATGCGGATCTGATTTCCGTTGGGGCCTGCACTACTGTAATACAAATTATTATTATTATTATTATTATTATTCAAGGCCTGATCCTGAAAATGTTACTAGGGTAAGTAATTCTGATTGAGAAGACTTCAGTGGAACTACTCACTTGAATACAGACTGCTCCGGATCAGGCCCTCCCATAGATGTTTGAATCAAGTTCAGTGTCTCAGTCCTTATCTTCAGGGTGCTCAATGAAAAAAAAAATCCCCTAAAGTTCTCGGATGAAGACTGTGGTCGACAATTTCATTCCTCTGGCACAATGGAACTCTACAATAAAGGTAAAGCCCATCTGTGCAGGAGAGGGGGCTTTCTTGGGGGCCAATGCCAGACTATGAAATGAAGTACCTCAGGAACTAAGGGCTTTCACAAACCTCATCAACCTCCACTCCAAGTGTGCGGCACACTTCTTTGACTCTCCTTCTTTAACACACCAAGATGTTATTATTATTTTAAATATACAACAACAATAATAAACAACCCTAAAAAGCCTACCAGAACGAGCCATTCCACAGCACACACTTCTCCCCTAAGGGAAAGGATACGAGAACCAGCAACATGTAACAGTCATGCTTCTTAATGCACTATTAAGGAGCTCAGATTCTCTGGTGCAGAGCATCGTACAAGAACCTATTTAGAATAGTGCTGTACCTATTCTTAGCTACCTTCTACACACAGCCCATGTGGTCCTGCTTATACAATTAGATATCACCATATGCAGAAATGTAGTGATTGTTATAAAATCACCCTAAAAATCTATTTTTATTACAAGACATCCTGCATGAGGGATGAATCCCATATCAATAGGGGATAAACTAGACAACCCCAAAAGACTTTCCCCACTGTGCTGGTGTATTAATTCACAGCAAGTGAGCCGTGATAGGCAAACAACCCTGGAGAACAAAGTCCTCTTCACTCTACTTCTGTCTAACCCATGCTCATTCCTGTGGTATCTCAGCATCTGCTCCAGTGAGCATGAAGTACAACCAAGGACCTTGCAGAGGTTGGGGGAAGAATGCGTGTCCCCAGGTCTGGGAGAACACTTCTACAGTCACTGTCTCCCATGGCCCTAAAGTCTCACTTAGTCCTTCCAGTAGGTGAGAGTGGGGGCAGAATGACTGATTATGGAGAAAGATTGTGGTAGACAAGGGAGGCTAAGAGTACATGTGAAAAGGCTGTGAGTGGACGATGAGCAGGAAGAGAATAGAAAGGATCTGGAAGGAGTGATGTGGGGTCAGATCAGAGAGAGACTGAAAGGCAACAGGCATGATAGAGGAAAAGAGAAGAGGCAGGAGTGGGAACAACTGCTGCAAAACATTGAAACACTATGGAAGGTGGAAAGCAAGAGAATCACCAAGACCGGTGGTGTAAGGAGTGATGGAGATAGACAGAGGAGCAAGGATAGAGAAGAGAAAGTATATTTTAAAAGAGTCAATGCAACGCATAAACCAAATCTTGTACTAGCTAATTAGAAATCAAGTCAATTTAAAAAAAAAAAAAAAAAAAAACCCTAACGAAAATGTTTTCATTTACAACACTTAACTCCCCCTGCCAAATTTTGTGGCTTTACAATTAAAAACAAAAATCCTTAAAAATACATATATTCACTCGCTCTCTTGTTGCTATGTAAAGAATCCAAACAACCAATCAACTGGGGAAAACTGACTATACAGGGGAAAACAATGAAACACATCATGCAGATAGTAAACAGGCTTTAAGAAACTGAAATATTTTTCTCTCGTATTTCTTTCAGTTATTGTCATCTCAGATTTCTGCTTGTCACAATAGCAGAAACATTTTCAGGTGAAGTGTGATTTTTTATGTCGACAGTCTCCTTTTAAATGAGTCATCAGAGTGGAAAAAAGAAAGATGGCACAGAACAGAGGGAGCTTTCTGAAATTCACCCAAAGGCAGAGCCTGTAAACTCTTGCTCACATGAGCAATTCTTACTCAGAAGAGTAGTCCCATTGGCTTCAGGAGAAATACTCACTGGAGTAAGAGAATGTAGGCTTATACCCCCTTCCCCCCATCAGAGCTGTGTCCAGATGCTAGAGAGACAGGTGCCTTCACAATGCATGCAAAAACAAGTAATAAATATCCAGGGTCAGCTACTTGTAGCTCTTCTCCATCACTGCTCCCAGAGTCTGGCCAACAGGGCACTACTCCATTACAAAAGGGTGGTCACATCATATCTGCCTATGTCCTGCTTTACTTACCTTTTGATCCCTTATTTTGGGGGTGTTGTGAAACACTGTCCCAATCCAACATGTTCCTGAGATGAACCCTGGAAATCCTAATTAGCAGCAGTCAAATCTCTCCTTGGCAGGGTCCAGCCCTTGAACTTTGAGGGACAAGCACTGTATATGGGACATGGCCTGAGAAGCATGTCAGACCTGGAGGCACTGCATTTGCCCCAATGGTTAACATCAGTTGGTTTGTCACCATAGCCGAAGCACCTTAACAGCATCTTCTAAAGTGCACTGGGATGCTTGTACTGCGAAGAAGTGTATGGGAGGTGGGGAAGACTTTAAAAAGCCTGAATTTAATGGATGCTGAGCACCTGCATCTCCTGTTAACTTGACTTGAGACTTGTTGATGCTCAGCATATCTGAAAATCAGGCCCTAAGATGCCAAGCCATGAAGTAGACTAAAATGAATTACACTATTGCTTTAATGTCGGTGACTCAGTGCAGAGGCTTTTAATCTTCAAACTACCTGTACAAAACCTGCACGTAATGCTTACTAATAACTTATTCATATACCAAGCAGCAACTGTCTAACCTTCTCAACATCTGGTCTCAACATCAATACTGTGCATCTGTTTATTCTCCAGACGACTACTATACAAATAATATTTGCAGAACAAATACATGAGAAAAAAAATCCATCCCACAAAAAGCATCTTTGTATCAGTGCAGAGATTAAAATCTTATCGTAGTACATTCAGAAATTGTTCACTACTGCTAAGAGGACATGATTAGAGCTGGTTCCACTCATGAAGCTGATAGAGAACAACATTTCAGTGAAAGTTCATCTAGATTTATTCACTAAACTGAACTCAACGGAAAATTTTTCATTGTGAAATTTCCACTTTAATCCCAATTTCAAACTCAGTTAGCCCACACCACTGCAGTATGCTACAACCAGTCCCATCAATAAACTAGTAAAGTGCAGACAGATACTAGCATGTAATGCAGATTTAATTAATAACTACATATACACTAGAATAGGGCCTGATTTTCAAAAAGAGGCTGGCAGGAGCATGTGCGTTATGTGTGTGCAATTGCCAGCCTAATGCATTTGCAGTCCCAGGAATTCTGACTGTACACATGTACAAAGGACCAGTTGGCAGTGCAAGTTGGGCCTGTCCAATAAGCCTGCCTAATGATGAACCCTGAATTTTGAAAATCCCATTACATGTTGCATAATTCTCCAACTGTGTCATTCACATGGTAAATTACTTTGACGCACATTTCAGGAGGCTCCACAAAAATCAGCTTTTAATAATAAGCATTCATTCAATTTTCCTTCATCTAGAACATGATCAAGTTGGGTCAGGATGGAGTGCCAGCCCGTCTTCATTTGTAAGCATTCTGGCATTTACCCATAAACAATCATTATTGGATTGCAAAGTAGTAACAGAGGCAGAGTGTTGAGCAAAGGGCTTATACTGCCTCTTCTCACACACAGCAACATTGTGTAACTTGCTGATATTTGAAAGCTTCTCTTTTCATCTTATCAGGGTCTAGGCTAGCCTAATCTATCTAATTGTTATTTCTTTTACCCGGGTGAATGTTAACCTAGCACTCTAATCAGACAACTTTCATTTTAAAAAAGCTCTTTGGTAGGATTTCCCCCCCCCTCGCCCCCCGTTCAGCAGACAGAGAAGGACAAGAGAATAACTGATAATTTAGTAAGCATCAGTTAAACACAGTAGTCATTCCTTCACCCCCAAACTGAGAGCCATACTGCTACCCGATACTGAATGCAACACCCACTACGTGACTGGGAGCAGAATTTAGATCTAGTAAATTCTGTTTATTGGAAGAAAATGACTAGATGCAGAATTAACAGGGGCAATTAACTAGCCGAAGGAATAATTTGAAATCAAGTACATTTTTTTTAAAAAAGCAGAGATTAAAGTATTTGTCTGTACAACACCTGAGTCCCACGGCCAATTTTGGTGGATTTAAAATAATAAAAAAATCCATTAAAAATGTTTCTCACCCCCTGTTGCTGAGAAAAAGACCCAAACAACAGGAAACTGACCAAGTGACTGACTGTGCAGGGAAAACAGTGAAATGCACTACTGTATATACAAAGTACACAAAATAAACTTTCCTCCAGTCTGTTTCAGTTATGATCATCTTAGACTGTTGCTTATCCTGGGGACCTACAGCTACCACAACACTGCAAACAGAAACATTTTCAGGTCAAAAAGCAATTTTTAAGTTGAGTCTCTTTTTAAATGGTCTATTTCAAAATCCCACAACTAGGGAAATATTGAGTCATATCATCCTGCTGCTCTAGTTCAACTGACTGCCAAAGTTGAGGTGGAAGAGCAGGGTTTATGAGGTTTCATATCTTGAGCTGACTGGGAATATTTTTTAAGCAACAAAACTGTCTTTGGAAAGGTTTGTCAAGTACAGGCTGGAATACCACACCCCAAAATAGCCCAGGGGTTAGAGCATTCACCTGAGATATGGGAGACTGAATTGGACAGAGCAGGGACTTCAGCCTGGGTCTCCCACCTAAGTGCTCTTCTGGGATGGCTGTTTCTCTCTTCCCCTTTCTCTGGTTATTCTCACACACACGCACACACACAAACACACACCTTCAAGAGGTTTGGGTTTCATCCATATGCAGAATGGACATTTTATTTGAAAACTCAACATTTTTCATAGGAAACCTGTTTCCCACTCAGCTCCTATCATCTCCCTTCATCTCTAGTCTACATGAAGTCAGCCTACAAGAACACTACAATCCTGGACCCCTTGTGTGTTTGGTCAGTGGAATTCAGGGGAGCAACTAGGAGTGAAGTTCTGGAACAGCCTTCCAAGGGGAGTAGTGGGGGCAAAAGACATATCTGGCTTCAAGACTAAGCTTGATAAGTTTATGGAGGGGATGGTCTGATGGGATAGCCTAATTTTAGCAATTAATTTGGTAACTGATCTTTGATTATCAGCAGTTAAGTATGCACAGTGGTCTGTGATGGGATGTTAGATGGGTTGGGATCTGAGTTACTACAGAGAATTCTTTCCTGGGTGCTGGCTGCTGAGTCTTGCCTACATGCTCAGGGTTTAACTGATTGCCATATTTGGGGTCGAGAAGGAATTTTCCTCCAGGGCAGATTGGCAGAGGCTTTTTCGCCTTCCTCTGCAGCATGGGGAATGGGTCACTTGCTGGAGGATTCTCTGCACCTTGAAGTCTTTATACCACGATTTGAGGACTTCAATAACTCAGACATAGGTTAGGGGTTTGTTACAGGAGTGGGTGGGTGAGATTCTGTGGCCTTCATTGTGCAGGAAGTCAGACTAGATGATCGTAATGGTCCTTTCTGACCTTAAAGTCTATGAGTCTATGAAATTAAAAAAAAAAAAAAAAAAAAAGGTTATTCTAAAATCCACCATATGTTAAGGCTGTCCCTTGCAGTGACGATGAGGTACTGGAAATGCTGCCTGCTGAATCAGGCAAGAATTGTCCAGGTAAAGTCTCCTTTACAATTTTTATGTGGGACTAAAGAAGCCAAAAAGTCATTATTCAGTAGTAGATTGCACCTCCATTAGCAAACTTCAGAGCTTCAATAATCCACCAATGCACCTTCACCAAGGTACCAATGAAGGAAACTGCAGCACAGGCTGGGTTCTGCAGTTCTTATCTCCATGCCACAGAACCGTAATAGGTTGACTTATTGCGACATTGTTCAGTACAGACAAGGCCCTAGAGACCAGGGATCAGGTAACAGCCTTGGATTTGGGGCAAGAAAGGTCATTCTATGTTAGGCACCTTGACAATGAAAATTCATTCCCAGGGCTTGTCTTCACATACAGTGCTGCAGTTTTACTGCTGTTTTACTGCTGTAGACGCTACTGCCCCGACATGAGAGCTTTTCCCCCATCAGTGCAGTTAATCTACCTCCTCAAGAGGCGATAGCTATGTCGATGGGAGAAGCTCTTCCGTCTACACAATGCTGGCTACGCAAGGGGATTAGGTCATTATTACTACATTGGTCAGGGGTGTAGGTCTTTAGTGCAGACATGGTCTCAATCTGGTTATGTCCAAGCAGCTAGCAGAGGCAGGACACCAGGCCTTCTCTCCACTTGAGGTATTAAAAAAAAAGTTACAATATAGCAGTGCAAGTGCATCGAATGTTTTGTTGTACTTTACTGATGCAAGGCGCGTGCATGAGAGGGGTCTACATACAGTAATGTGAGAAGAGGGCTTGTTCTCATTCCACTATATTGATCATCATCAGAAAATGCTTAGTCATCCCTGGTCATTAAAAGCAGCTGGCTCATCTATTTAACAAGAAACAGAATTTGGTCATTCATTTCTGACCACAGGCTTATAGTTTATTATTTAAAAGAACAGCAAGTAAGCTGCGTCATTATGCAGGATTTATATTGAGTGCCAGACACTAGAAGGTGACACCACACACACACACACACACACACTCCAACCCTCCCTTTGCAGGTCTGAGGTTCCATCCAGTGACACTTATCTCTGGGAGACAGCATGCGCACACACACACACACACACACACAATTATGCACCACAGACGCATGATAGATCCTAACACCACTGACCTTCTGAGTCACTTGCCCCCAAGACAATACAACCTGATAGTTGAGTCAAAAGTCTTTAGCATTTAGAGGCTGCTACTCTTTTCATTTGTGTGTGGCTAGCAACTGCAGCAATAGGCCTGAAAACAGTCTTTTCATATTAGAGCATATCTTCTAGGGAGGAGCATCTGAAAATATCAGGAGAGAGATGGTGAGTGAAGACTTGGTAGAAACACGCTGAATGCATGTCAACACTGAAAAGTAGACCCTGCAATTTTTTGTTTGTCATTCCCATGGAACTGCTTCAAATTGCAGCCACTCTTTCTGCTATTGTTGCCTCACCTCAGTTCAGGCTTTATTACTTGCACCTGCGGTAGCACTGTCTTAAACAGCTGGTACAAAAACAAGCCTTGAGTTTAAGGAAAAAGAGCTCCTGGCAATAGTGAATGGTGTAGAGGAAAAGAATCCAAAGGGATGGGCCAAGGAGGCAGTTGACAGACTGAGATCAAGCTTAGACTGGGTTTGGAGTTCTGGTACCAAGCCTCACCAGGGTCAGAATTTGGTTCTAGTGCGATGCAATCAAGATCTGAGCTCAAAATGGCAGAGATCTCATAAGAATGGCCATTCCTAAACCAGAACTGCAACACAGGCTCCCACCAGTTCTGGAACTGATTCAGAATCAAAACTGTAGTGCTGAGTTTGCAGTCAAGGATCTCCTCATGCTGAAATTTGGAAGGGTTCGGTTCTGAGCTCCTGGATTTGGTCCAGCTAGTAATAAATAGCAGTATTCGATTATGCCTAGCCCTGCAGCACAGGGACCCTTCCTCCCCACTCCTGTGCCTATCTGGGTGAGCGACCAGCTACAAGTGCAGTCCCTGTGCTATCCTGGCTGCAAGGAAACCTCCTAGAACAAACTGTTCCTAAAGAGGTGAGAGGGACATGGCTCTGCCTGCCCCACTTGTTACTCACTGGAAGAGCTGGCTGGCTGTGGCTGGGACCACACCCTGCACTGTCCTAGAAGTAATACAGCAGCATTCTTCCTGTAGGCTTGGGAGCTCTGGGAAGGCAACACAATACCTCCCAATAGGACGAGGGGGGGGGGGGTCTTGCACTGTTGCCACCATAGGCAGTACCTAAAATGCCATGCAGAGACCCAAAGATTTTGGCATCCGATTACAATGTGGGGAGAAGCACTGGAGCTTGCTGTACAGAGACTGGTAGCACATGGGAGAGAGAAAAGGAGCCATGATGTGCCCAGGGACCTGACTAATCACAATGGTGAGAAAGATAATCAGCATGTTGCTCAAGACTTGGGCAACAGTCAGGGAACTTATGCAGCACAGAATTCATCCTTTGCCTGAGGAGATGGGGATCTGGAACACAGAGATTGCTGCGTCAGGTCAGACTTGTGCGTCCATCTAGGCCAGGATCCTGTCTCCCAACTAGTACAAGATGCTTCAGAGGAAGATGCAAGAAACTCTGATGTGGGCAATTAAGGAGCAAACTGTCCACAGGGAAAGTCGATTCATGGCTCTCATGCCCCGATTCCCAGGGTTTCTCTCTGCTCTCAGTTTTGTTGCAATCCCAATATAATTGTGGGTGCTCCCATTATTATTTTGGATATTACAAAAAAAATCCATCTTAATTTCCCATGTTAGTAATACACTGCTGCTGGACAGCCTTGTGGAAGCCAGGGAGGAGGAGATGACTGTGGTACCCAGTGTGATAAGAGGAAAAGAAGGCTACAGAGAGATTTGTGCAATGGGAGCTTAGTCCTTCTCAGTGTGACGGGCAGGAGGAGGGAAGCGGGGGAGAGACAAGGCAGGCCAGAAAGTGCAGATGTTTATGGACCATGAAAAGGGCCCCCAACTCCATCTGTCACACAAAGCCCAGCAACGCGCTTCTAAACTTGTTTTTTTCTGCCTCTGGAGGCATTTTTTTTTGCATTCCCTCCAGGAGGACCTGAAAGCAACAATCAGGACAATAAATGCATGTAGTTTGGGAGGTGCTCAGACCCCATGGTGATGAAGAGGCGGCAGAGGAAGGCAAAGGCCGAGTGGGCACCAATGGCAGGCCCCAACACAGCTTATGAAATACCAATGAGGAAAAGAATGTCACTGCCACCACCATTTCCATCTCTCTCCATGCTGGTCCAGTCAGTTCTCCAGTCCAGCAACTAGCCCAGCTCTCAAACTCCTCCTCCACTGATTTTCTGTCATATCCCTCAGCAAGTTGAGCCTCTCCTTCAAGGCTCCATCTCCTTCAGTTCTCTCTATGTTAAAATCCCAATGGAGGGGGCAGGGCTATTTAATTGATGTGCCCCTCCATGGTTCTGGATGCCTTACTCTGTCTCCATGCCAGGGAGGAAGGATGAGCATACTAGTTTGCAACACAGGAAACCTGAGTTTAATCTCCTGCTTTGCCACAGACATTCTTGTGCGACCTTGGGCAAGTCACTTAGTCTCTTGGTTTCTCAATTCCGCATATGTAACATTGGGATAATAGCACTTCCCTGCGTCACACGAATGTTGTGAGAATTAGCACATTAAAGATTGTGAGGTGCTCAGATACTACGGTAATGAGAGCCAGATAAATAGCTAAGCTACACATAAAGAGATCTTTTTGCTTCTGCCTTTTTGCCATGTTATTCCATATTCCTCCATCATGCCATGCAACCTCACTCCCTTCCATCCAACCCCTCTTCAAATGGCTCTTTTTATGGCTTCTATTCCACAAATACTCACTCACCCCACTGCTCTCACTTAGACCTTCACTTAGCCCATGTTAACGCCTTAAAACAAATGCACTTGGAATTAGCAAGATGCATGCTGGGCTCAAATGCATAACTATGCAGCCCACCCCTCTTCAGCCTCCTTCATATCTTGTCTAGCTAGAGGGCACACTCTGTAGATGTAGAGTTCCTCACCACATCAGTGGTGCCAGACAAAGAAGTTGAACAGAGTTGCCCAAAATCTTTTGAGTTTCACTGAAATGTTACCAAAACCATCTACCACTGTGTTTGTACAGTGCCTAGAACGGGCCCTCATTTTTGGCTGGTCCTTACGTACCACTGTAAGAAGCATGACTAATATTAATTTCCTTGGGCGGGGACTTTGCAGAGATGGACAGCAATCTAGCTGCTATGTCTGTTTACGCAGGGGGTGCGAGCCAGGTCAGACTTTGCCAATTAAGCCAGCCCTCACAGATCTCAGATGAGCTATGACAAGATCTTCATGCCACAGCACACAAGGGCTGCCGTTTTATTTTGATGGCTTTACACTCTGAAGGAAGCTATGTGCCAAAAAGAGTTTTGTAAACAGACTGTAAATAATACAATTACAGCATTGAAGAGCAGAGTGAATGACATTTAGAGGATAAGTAAGGGGGATTAAAAAAAATTAAAACAGGAAAAATTCTGCACTTATATCCATGCAACCTCACTGACTTCAGCGAGGCTGGATGGAGAGCAGGAGGAGGCCCTAGGAGTGCTCTGAGATAATGCACTGGTCTCAAGAAGGCAAAAGCACATTGTTCTCTCTGACACCAGCAGCAGCAGTTAAAGATTCTTAAGCAGCTTCACGGCAGTAGATCCAGGTGCTTGTCCTCCCAAAGCAGAGCACTGTGCTCACACAGAGCATGCTCAGCTACACGAGAGGGATAAGACATCAGACTGTAAAAAGCACACATGCTTGGGATGCACCCTAATTCAGGACATGCACAAGGCACACATGGGAAATAGTCCTGGTCCCTTTAATATTGATTCCACTCTTGAGCACAGGAGGATGTCAAAGCACTGATTTCCAGAGGTGCTGAGGCACCCGCATCGCTCACTGAAGACATCCAGTCTTAATTTGAAGAGCTTGATGGATGGAGACTCCACCACATCCTGAAGCAAGTTGTTCCAATGGTTAATTGCCCTCACTGTTAAAAACGTAACCCTTAGTTCTAATCTGAATTTGTCCACCTTCAGCTTTAAGCAGAAAGGAAGAACACCTAGATCTTTTGGCTCAAAGAACTGCCTGCCATCAGAAATGTCTTTCCCACATACATACTTGATCAAGTCACCTCTTCACTTTCTCTTCAATAAATGAAATAGATCAAGTTTAAGTCCCATGCTAAGGCATATTTTTCAGATCTTAGTGATGCTTGTAGCTTTTCTCTAAACCCATTTTTCAACACCATTTTTTGAATGTGGACACAGTATTCAAGTACTGATCCTAGGATGCTTTATACAGAAATACCACATCCCTGTTGTTAATTGATCTCCTCCTGCTTATGAAATCCCACTGATATTCAAGACACCTATTTAGGTGTTGAGCTTTATGAACATAAGTGTGACTATTTTGGCTTGACTGCCTTTGGGGATTTGCGCAGACGTCATATTAAAGTAGCAGTCTGTAATGTGCTATAAAAGTTACATAAATCACACCCCATATCTGTTACCTTAGCTGACCACAATATGGTAATTAACACAGGCTTAATCGCTCAGAGATATAAAAACATATGAAACCAAGAAAGGCTGGAATCCAGCCCAGACAAAGGGTTATATAAGGAGGATGTTCTGAACCATTTAGTGAACAGCTCCACACTAGTGTCTTAAAAGACTTTTCTAAAATGATACATTGATTTAGGCTAGAGCAAACTCAGAACTCAGTGGCTTTTCCCCCACCCCAAATATAGGTGCCTTAATTATGCTCGCAAAATGTATTCTTTCAACAAAGGCCAAGCAACCATTGTTCACTGTACGTAACCCATCCCCTCTGCTGTCTGCGCCACAAAAGCTAGGGGCCTGTTACAGCTACGTCTACATTACAGCTTATATCAGCATGACGTATGTCACTCAGGGTTGTGAATAAACCACCCGCAACTGACTAAAGTCAGTGTAAGTCGGTGGGAGAGCTTCTCCTGCCAACATAACTACCATCATTTGTGGAGGTGGTTTTATTATGTCAACAGGAGAGCTGTCTCCTATTGGCACAGAGCACCTTCACCAGACATGGTGCAGCTGCACTGCTGTATGTGTAGACATGCCTTGCCTAAACGGATTTACTTCTTTATCTGAAGAGGCATCAGGTTACATGCTTCTATACTGGAGATCCAGAGGTTTCCTCCATTCCTGGTAAGGAGCCAACACAGCAATCATTACATATGATATCACAAAATATCCAACCAAAGCACCACATCCTGCTCCATTCTCCCCTATCTAGCAGCCCTGTGACCCCTGCTTCAGGGCTGAGCAAAATCCTAAATACAATGCACTGTCTGCAGTTCTACTGACCAGAGAAGGCAGGTTCCAGGCAAGGCAAACTGAGGGACCCTGCAATCCCCATATCAGCAACAGCAGAACAGAATCATGAGTGAATGATAGACACGGAAGGGTCAGCTATTATGGGTTAATACATGGTGCATGTGAAGACCATACCTCATTAATCTCTCTCATATTTGATGCACGAACCTTGTATTAAGTGCACGTCAGCCTGCAGTTCAGTCAATGAGTCTCTAATTTTCAGAAGTGCTGAGCACCCACAGCTCCCCCATGGACTCCCACGGGAGTTTTGGGTGTTCTCTCTTACTGGCTCAGTGGTTCAGCTGCCAAATTAGCCATCAACATTACCCAAAAGAGCCACTGTCGTGTAAATTCATTGTTTCATTTACCATAGTACTACAGAGTCATATTTAAACAATACGACAGGGGAAATCTTTAATTCCGTATCTATTATTTGCACAGCAAAAATGACTGATCGAGTATTATTTTATCCACTACAAGTGGTTAATCACATTCTGATTGGTTAATAATTCAATCAGTGTTTTAATATCACATGCTGCAAAGAGCCGCAGGAGACGCATTAAAGAGCCACTTGTGGCTTAAAAGTCAAAGTCCAAGTATCACTTCCTAGCTCAAGGGGCATTTATTTTGCTGCATGGATGGAGAGGGGTAAAAACTTTCATGGGATGTGCACAAGAGACCAAGATTTGTCTGCAAGGGAATAAAGGAAACCACTCAGATGAGCACTTTCTATCCAAACTACAGAGTTTACCCAGGCTGGCTAATAACTTCTGGTTCAACCCTGCAAGGTGCTGGGTGCCCTCCAGCACCACTGAAGTCAATACGAGTTAAGGGACTCTGCATCTTTCTGGAAGTGCTCAGAAACATTTTTCAGAATATAGCTATTACTTACTGGACCTCCAGGCCTTTCAGCATTTCGTTTCAACATGGAGCTATAGACACGAAGAGGTGCATAGAAAGCAATTAATATGAGAACTGCCTTTTCATTTCACTCTGCAATTCCCTGCAAAGCTTAACAGAACACACACACACACAAAATGATCTGGGGAAACTCTAAAAAGAGTCCTAAATATGATAACTGTTTGAACATGATCTACGCCTGCATTTTTAAAATGCAGATTTTTAAGAGGCACACAGAAAGTGGAGTTTTGTTATATGCTGAACAATTCCCATGTCATTTACAGTTCTTTGCCTTCAAGCTAGCAGCACTTCCTCTAGCTTCCTTGTGAAGCCTTGGCACTAAGGGGTCCAACATTCTCAGCATTTAGCTCTCAAAGCTGTTAGCATCCAGCATATTTAGTCTTATAAAAAGACAAACATTTGCGTCAGCCACTACAGTATGTTAATTCCCTCAGTTGCTGTATTTTCATTTCTTCTTGTAAAAACATGCCTTTTTACCCCCTCCTGAGGAAATGATCTCTTGGGTAAAAGGGACACATTTGATTAGCAGTCTAATTTGAGTTAGTCCACATTTAATTGGAAAGGAAATAAAAACAACTAAAAAAATCATTCCTGAAATATGTTTTTCCCTTTCCTGAAAAGATCTATAAGCATCTGATCTTATCAAAAAATATTGCCTGAAAATTGGTATATACCTATCCACACCTGCCTAACAGTATCAATACCTGGCTATGATTTTCACCACTGGAGGTTATTGGCCTCTCCCCTTCACAGGCTTTAGGATGAGATTGCCAAAAGGTCATTACCAAATTCCACCCCCTACCTGTTCAGCCACACCCTCATCACCGCAGAGCCTAATATGCACACAAAAATATTTGCATGGAGTTGGAAGTGGATGGGAGAATGCTGCTTAGATTGTAACACTATGACAAAGTGTGACATTCCAGAGCTTTTTTTTTAAAATTAAATAATGAGGTATACCTATTTCCTAGAACTGGAAGGGACCCTGAAGGGTCAATTGAGTCCAGCCCCCTGCCTTCACTAGCAGGACCAAGTACTGATTTTTGCCCCAAATACCTCAGTGACTCCCTCAAGAGCTGAACTCACAACCTTGGGTTTTAGCAGGCCAATGCTCAAACCACTGAGCTATCCCTCCCCCCTTTTCCTATTCTGCTTGACACAGGAATTACTTGGTGGGATACCATCCGTTGTATTATGCAGAGTCAGAATGGATGATCACAATCTTCCTTCTGGCTGTAAAACCTACACATTTTTAGAGCCGGTAACACAAAAGAGCGTATATTCACCGGTCTGCCCTGGTTCACAAAAATTCTACTTTTTAAACCAACACAATGGAAGCCCTATTTGCATATGAAATCAACAGAAGGATATGATCTTAACATGGAGTCAGCAAACCAGGGAATAAACCACGGGGGGAGAGGGAGAGAGAAGAGTCATCTTGACTCTGGGGACAAACTTTGGGGAATGTAACAGGAAGGCAAAGAAAAAGGACACCCTTTTATCCTGCACCTGAGGAAGTAGTTAGGCAGTACATTTACAGTCATGAAAATGGGATCTCAACCAGCGTTGGCTAGAAACACTGCAAAGTGGCTTTGGGTGAGAGTAGACTGGTTTGAGACAGATGGTTAGCTTGTTCAAGTTAAATGTAGATTCTAGAAAGCATGTATTGATTGTGTTTTATATGCAGCCTGTTTCCATTATCCTCACTTACTCTCTCTTAAATCTTAACCTTGATAAGAAACGTAAAATTGTTTTCACCATAATTTTATCAGCACTGTGATGTTATTATACATGAGTTGATCCCCCACACAGCCAAACAAGCCGGTGTGATACTGTCCCTGGGGGATAGCAAAGCTGGTACAGTAACTCCTCACTTAACATAATGTTCCTGAAAATGCGACTTTAAGTGAAATGATGTTAAGTGAATCCAATTTCCCCATAAGAATTAATGTAAACGGGAGGTTTAGGTTCCAGGGAATGTGTACACTGCTTTTACGTAGATCAGCAAGTTGAGACAGCAGCTGCTCCCAGGAAGCTCCCTCAGTCCTGAGCCCTGTTGTGTGTCCCCCCTGCTCTATGGAAGAAGGGATAAATGGGCTGCAGGAGCAGGGGGGATGGGGACACCCTGACATTAGTCCCCCTCTTCCCACCCCTGCACAGCAAGCAGGAGGCCCTCAGGAGCAGCTCCAAGGCAGAGGGCAGGAGCATCACAAGGCAGCGGGGGGTGGGGGGGTGGAACAGATGAACTGCTGGCAATTGATAGCCTGCTGGGCGTTTGCTGCACAGGGAACATAGTGAGTGGGGAGCTGATGGGGGGCTGCTGGTCTACCCTGGTTCCAAGCCCCACCAGCTAGCTGCAATGGGCTGCTCTTCCTGCAAGCAGTGAACAAAGCAGGTGGCTGCCAAACAACATTATAAGGGAGCATTGCGCAACTTTAAACGAGCATGTTCCCTAATTGATCAGCAATGAAACAACGTTAACCAGGATGACTTTAAGTGAAGAGTTCCTGTATTTCTAGCAGTAGCAGTCACAGGGCCTGGATATCACGGGGAACTCTTTGAAGGGGCTCGGGTGAACCCATTGTGAAGCTGCAAAGCAAGGGTTAGCATTGCCCTGAGCATTGTTTGTGTGGCTCACAGGCTGGCACTGTTAGAGAGGTGACACCCAGCCAAGCACCAGCAAGTATCTCTCTCACACTGGAGGCAGGGGGGTAACAAGGCAACCCTCAGTCTGGGATATGTCAAGACAGCCTCAGATGTGATCGGACCCACAGTAAGTAAGATTCTTCTCATTTATTGGAGGACTTGCAAAGAAGAGAACCAGCAGGATCTTTCACATGGAAACACACCAGTTAATCATAATTAGTTAATACCTGTATGGTGCTTTGAAGAAGTGAAGAGCTGTAAGTGCTGTGTATTACTATTAAGGAAGGAATTCCTGCTTACAGATAGTGAAAGATACCTAAAAGACCAAGTTTTGCATCTGCATTTGCTACAGAGAATATGCACTCTCCAGCCCTGGACTACATGCTTGTAGCATCTATTGAGAATACACCCAAGAAAACAAACTTTCCCCCACACAGACGCCTGGAGCAAAGTGTGCATGTGAAATCCTGGTTCCACTGAAGTCAATGGGAGTTGTGCCACAGATGTCGGTGAAGCCAGGATTTCACCAGGGAGTGTATATTTGCAGTGTGACCTGAAAGGTATCTGTTGTAACTAGCAAACCATTGATGGGAAGCAGATTCCAAAGGAAAACATCCTTCCTGGAGGCCCCTCTTGTTACACTTAGTTGTGAGCACCTCAGCTGATCACACACTACCCAAAAGGACAAGCAATCTCTGAGGTATATAGGACTCAAACCATCTAGGGCTTCATCAGTTAAATCCAAACCCCATCAATGAGACCTTGAGTTACCTGGGAATGGGACACACTTCCCGCATTTTAACATGCCCAAACACTTTGGTAATCAGTAAACTGTAAACGGAGATACCGGTTGTACTAAATTCTCCCTCAAAAGGGCCTCAAATCGCTACCCTCCCTCATCTTAACTCTATCCACAAGAGGGATCATTCTGGCAATTCATTGGCCAGAGGTCACAAGCTCATTCTGTGCTGGTGTTATTGGGGAGCAGATGGCCTACAGCAAGAGAAAGCTTTTGTGAAGTGCCCTAAGTGTGCCAACACTCAGGCTCATTGGGACTTCTATTCAAGCATCTGTCACTAAAATCCCCTAAACTCAGTCTACAAGCATTTCACACTGGCAACAATGGTGATCTCCTTGCCAGTCACAAAGAGAGAGAGAGGATGGAGGAGAAAGTGATTGAGGGTCACAATATTCAATAAATAATCATTAAGTAATGAGAGACGGTCCCCCAGAACTGGAGGAATTAGAGTAAAACATACACTGGGCACTACTTGTCAGGGTCACTCCCTGAAAGGAACCAGGATTCATAGAATTTCAAGCCAGAAGGGCTCATGGTGATCATCTAGACTGACCTCCTGCACAACATAGGACTTCACTGAATTAATTCCTGTTCGAACTAGAGCCTATCTTTTGCCAGGGATGGATAATCTACCAAGGCCAATGGTAAGTTACAAAAAGTTATTTTTCTTGATTCGTTTATTTGCAATCAGATCAGGAAGTTCAGCTAAAATGCTGCCTCTATAACCAAGAAACCAGTGAAATTGGCCTTTAACTGGTCTGACATCCTTGATCACATGGGATAGACTCAACTAATAAAGGACACAGGATAAATACCATGTGGCTTTGAACACATTAGTTGCTCCATGTGAATTCCTACAACAAACCAAGCAAAAGCAGCACATACATCAGCAGCAGCAGCTTTATAAGCATCCATATAGAACTCGTAAGCTTCTACAGTCAGTTTGTTGGACATGACCATAACCTGAGTGAACTGCAACTGTTTCCCAGACACACTTTGTACTTAGCTCAAGGTAGGCTTGGTGTTAGGGTGACCAGACAGCAAGTGTAAAAAATTGGGACGGGGGTGGGGGGATAATAGGAGCCTATATAAGAAAAAGACCCAAAAATCTGGACAGTCCCTATAAAATCGGGACATCTGGTTACCCTACTTGGCGTTATTCTGTATTTCATGTTGAACAGCGAACTGGCACAGCTCCAAGGCTGGACCTAAAAATTAATGTTCCTAGTTTAGATTAAAAATTAGAAGAGAGCTTGGTTTGCTTTCATGAACATTCAGAGAGCACTTTTTGTATTTTACTTTATGGCAACTAAAATACTGGAGCATCCCTAAATGAAATGAGTAGGCTGGTAAAAAGCATTTGCAATGTTATTGTGTAGATCACAATCTCCGGGCGTTGGCTGCAGCTGTAGCACTGAAGGGATTACTCCTGAAGATCTTTGCTTTGCTGTGTGAAGGTTCATGAGAATAGAGAGTTCTAGGAACAAGTTCTGGCTTGTATGCTGTTAAGTGGAGGCAAAATCACAAATAAAGGAACTGATTTTCAACCAGAGCCTTTTCCAGTGAAAAATTCAGACGCAGCAACACCGAAACATTTCAAGAATTCATGTCATTTTTGCCAAATTTTTCACTTAAAAAAAAATCTGGAAAAGTTATTTTATATTGACATTTTGGAAATCAAACTATTTGATTTTTTGGTTTAAAATGACTTTTTATATCAATGTTGCCTTTAATATTTTTGTTTAAACTTTTTATTCAGGCAAAGTTACAATAAAACGTGAATATACTACTCCACACATTACGTATTAAGGATCAGGTACTATTCAAAGAATTTGGGTTAAGATTTGCACTTGCTGCCTAGGGACGCATCCTCCTCTGCTGATTATGCTAAAAAAGGGTGACCAAATTTCTCAATATTCACTCTTTTTAGAGTGGTAGCCACGTTAGTCTGTATCAGCAAAAACAATGAGGAGTCCCTGTGACACCTTAGACACTAACAAATTTATTTGGGCATAAGCTTCCGTGGGCTAAAGCCCATTTAATCAGATGCATGGAGTGAAAAATACCGTATGCAGTATAAAGTTTTATTATATAACAGCACATGAAAATATGGGAGTTGCCTTATCAAGTGGGGGGTCAGTGCTAATGAGGCCAATTCAATTAAAGTGGAAGTGGCCTATTGTCAACAGTTGACAAGAAGGGGTGAATATCATAGAGAAAATTACCGTCGTAGTGCTAATGATGCTAGTGCAATCAAGGTGGACATCACCCATTCCCAGTAGTTTGACACTTTTCTTGTGTACATACTTGGTGTGAAAGCTTTTCCATTACCAAGACAGTCCACATTTTACTATACCACAGTTTCATAGGAGAAGTCACATTTTTCTAATAATGTGCAATATAAAGTCTCCTGCTAACAATCAAAAATTAATCTGCTATTCTGTTTACAATGTACATCCTTTATTGGAGCATTAAGTAAGCAGGTCAGGGATCTCTGGGAAGCTGGTAGTTTGTTATAAAATGAATCCTTTTAATAATTTTCTCCCCAAACTGTCTAATTCCTGGACACAATCACCACATGTGCAAGTATGTTCCCCTTTCCCAGCAACCTCTCCAACAGAGCACCTCCCTAGCGGCAAAAATACGCTGGATCTTAACTGGAGTAAAAATGGTTGAAATTGAAACAAACCATTTTGTCAAAACAAATGTTTCATTTGACCTTAAACTTTTTTTTCTTTTGACTTTTCAAGCTTGCTGAAAATGTTCACTTTACTTTTTGAAAGTGACAATGCACCAAAAAAACCCATTATATTTCTTCATCTCCACTTACTTCATGCAAAGAGGGCTTGTGTTAATGTGGAGGAGACCATAAATGTGTCATTCGAAATTAAAATGAAAAGGCTACTGAGATAAAGAGCTTAGTCATGCAAGCCTGAGAATTCCTTTGAAATGTAAGAGAACATTTTAAAAAGATGATAGAAGGCTCCTTAGTCTCCTATCCCTGTCTATTGTCAGGCACTAGCTAACTGCATGGAATATCCTGCAGTCAGATGAGGATGCCTCTAAAGAGAAGCTAGGAGTCAGCCTACCTTATAGCATTTTGAGACTTTTTATATCGTATATAAAGGGCCTGATTCAGCAAGAAAAGAAAAATATTTGACTTCCACACTGCAGACACCCAAGTAAAAATGGAGGAAGCCAAATTATGCAGGATCCCCATAGCTTTGTGCAGGCTTCTGCAGCATTGAAGCCAGCCATGGATTTCTGTTAAATCAGTCTCAAAATATTGAAGGCATCTTATTTTTCGGAGTTTGAAAAAGCAAGAAACTTAATGCAAGTGACTCTCCCTGCTTACCATACATTATAGTATAAACACCGGCTGTATCGACAATGCATGCACGTTTTCTGTATTGTGCTTGATGTGGTTTTGGGTGGGGAGGATTTTATCAGCTTTACTTGCAAAAATTAGTTAACATTTTTATAAACATAGCTGCCCAATTAATAATGCTTCTTTTTCACAAGGGGAAAACATTGCAAATATGATGAAAATTTACCACCCCCAAACCTCTATGCTGTAAAATTACAATTTTTGAAACCCCCTACAAATTGTTTAATATTTAACATATTTGAGTGGTCAATGTTTTTACAGCTGACATTGGCTGCTGCTGGATACAGCATGCAGATCACAGTGGAACACCTCCATATAGACTCACTTTTGGCACGTCCCATCCTGGCTGCATATGGTGTAGCAGCTCTGTCTAGGACCCCCTACTGATCTCCAGCCTTGTGTTGTGTCCTTCTGTCCTCGCAATTTGGACCTCCTGGACAGTCATGGAAGAGTCCAACTGCTTACACCTGGTTCTCAGCCCCATGGTCCTCACACCCTTCTCAGACCGCTTCAAATCCCCCGTATCCCCTTACATCAGGAGGCGGCACATCACCTTCCCAGTAGCTAGTAGGGGAATACAGGCTCTCTTGCTGCACTGGGCTCCAGTCCAGGGAACCTAGGGTGGACAGCTGCAGTCTGTCCCACCAGACACCATGCTGCTGCCTCTTGGATTCCTTCCTACCATTAACCTTTCCTCAGGCCTTTCCTCCAATAGCCCCTTCCCGGGCTCTTTGTAAGGACCAGTACCACCCAGGCTTCTGCCCCAAAAGCCCAGTTCCTGCTTTTGTGTCAGAGTCCACCACAATAGCTCACTCCAATGCTATGCCTTTGAGGTATCTTCACCCCCACTGGCCTCCTCCTTGCCCTCCACGAGACTTCTTGTTTCCCTCAGGTCTCTTCACTTTCTGCTACCAAGAGAGGGAGGGAAGAGTTCGCCCCTCTCTCTCTCTCTGCAGCCCACTCCTGCTCCAGGACTTCCTTTCTTCATTGCATCATCCAGTTTCTCCTCAGGGAGGCTCCATCTTTAATAAAGCCTAACCCACTCTCCAGGTGCGGCTAGGTGTATTACTGTGTTTGGGGGTAGACACACTGTAGCAATGCACTGACCACAAGCATTCAACAATCGTGAGTCTGGCCCCCAAAAGTCAGAGATTGGCTTAAAAATAGCAAACTTTAGAAAAGAAATACTAGATTTGGAGTTTGGTTTGTCTGATTTCTGCTCCTGTAAGGTTACACTCCAGTCATAGTCTCAAACTTTCTTTTCTCCACAGCCACAGGGAACTAGAAACATTCGTTTAAGAGAAAAAAAAAAAGGCAGCTGAAAGTCTCCAGAGCCCCTTGCCTCCAGCAGCTGGGGCTTTAGGACAGCCAGTGCTAGCCCACTGGGGGCCTTAAGGAGGAATATTTTGCCCCCCACCCCAAACACACAGTACTAAAACAAGGAAGTTCTTGTAATAAAAGCAAAAAGGTCCCCCTTTGAGCTGCTCGGGGCCCTAAGCAATTCAGCAATTACTTAGGCTACTTATGCCTAGCCCTGGCTCTGCTTTATGATGCATCAGACATTGTGTGGCTCAGGAGAGCTGGCATCTGCATTTCAACTCTTCCTTCAGCAGTAACAGAAACGGGATGCTCAGAGCTTTCCATTTTCAGTTAGGGATGTCTAGATATTTTCATTATAGGCAGAATTTGCAGCAAGTGAAAACCATATAGATCAGGGGTCAAATTCTCTGGTCTGGCTGAGCTGTGCTCGATTCAGGACTGACCATTAAGTCGCCTTTCTATTCCGGAATGTGCATCCAAATCCCTGCTGTACCAAACTGACTTATAACTGGCAGATGTGGTTAGCGGAGTATTCCCCCAGTGGTTCAGGGCCACCATAGCCAAGAGGGATTGGTGAAGGAGGCCATCCAAGTCAGGGCTGTGCCCAAGAGGAGGAGTGAGTGGATGGGGTGCCCAATGTCTCATCTCCAGCTGCTGAAATGGCTCCTGCTTTTCACCAGCTCTCATTTAATCCCTCTTTAAAATATAAGATACTGAAGTTATGACCCAGTGCAGCCGTTGTCCCTGCCCTTGGGAACACAGGAGGCTCTGAAGGATTGATGCTAACCCTTATGGCTTTCCACAGAAGCCAGCTCTTAGATCAAACTATACCAGGAAGACATACGAGTCATCTAATGTCTTCCCAACCTCTGGAACTTACAGCTAGTGGCACTAGTCGTAATGGAACACTTGTCAGCCTGTGGATTGTAAATTCTTTTTCTCCAAAGAGATTGTGCCACATCTTGCCGTTCATATCACAGGTGCAAGGCAAATATGGAGACCCCTAAAATGCATCAATAAATGGGGGAAGGTGGTAAGTGCCTATATCAGTCTCTTTCAAAGGTTTTACCAAAAAAAGGGGCAGTAGGCAAGAGCTATTCTACCCAATGGGCCTCAATCTGTTTTCAGATACATTGTAGGGACTGTCATATTGTTCTATATTTGGATATTGCCTAGAACAATGGGTTCCTGGGCCATGACTGGGGCTCTCAGGTGCTACAGTAATTCAAACTATTACAATTATTGCATAAAGCAGGAGTAATTCCACCGCAGTCAATGTAATATCACAAGCGTAAGGTGACTCGGGCTCTGCACCTCCAATGCAAGAAAAATGTGAAACCATCACTAGTTGAATCAAGTAGTGAAGTTGATCAGTTGGCTGCCCGGGACGCTGGCTCTTGATAGCACTAGGAACCTTTGTGTTTGTAGACTCGAGGGGACCCTTTAGTTTAATGCTGTGGGGTGTATTAAGGTGTCACAACCAGCTCTTAGAGCTGCTGAGGTGTTCAAAGAATACAAGACACAAAATAAAACTGGAGTGGTCATCGGTCTTCTACCTCTGAAAACTAACAGTCTGTTCAAACCAACAGACACAGCAAGGTTCCCACCCTTCCTTCAACACCTGTAGTGGCTGTTACCTCTCAGAACAGCAACAAGCTAACACACTCACTGTACAGGTCACACCTCTTCCATGGCCCTCATTTCAAGGGACACTTTTCATTTTAGTCCCAACGTTACCTCCATTATACAAAAATATGCCACCATCTCACTTCTACTGCTGGACATTATTTATGCAAGAAATGCAGAATCAGGGAACCGAGGCAATACAGAATGTTCTCTACACTAAAGGAAGGAATCCCACAGCACTTCATATTTCCTGCCTGACTGGTATTTCTGCATCCTACATTTGGGCCTTGGCAGACAGAGAGGTGTGCTGTGAGTTAACAGATCTGATTACACTCTCGAGACATCTGCATTACTCCAAAAGCCACCAAAGATGTCATGTGTTAGAAAATAGCTTCCTAGTCACAACTACACAAGTCAAGGAACAAGGGGCACAGTGTGAAGCAGTACATTATTAAAGGACAGCAAAAAGAAGAGAAAAATGTATTCTTAAGCCTTAAGGGACTGCACACCACTACGCTATCACATACTGCTGGCTGGCTTGCTGACAGCAAGGCAAGTTCTACAGATGGAGAAGGTGGGAGGAAATTAAACAGAACAGTCCAGCTCATCCACTTCCTAGATCCTCAGCAGCACTTCGCTGATGCTTTTTATGAACCCCTTTCACCTTCCATAGGCACGATTATTCACGGCTTTAATAAGCCGCACTTTATAAATTGCAATACAAAAACAAAACAGAGTTTCATCATTCTTCTCCACTGTAATTTGTAGCTCAATAAGGGTCCAATCCAAGTCCTTGGGCATACCCCTATTGACTTCCCTGGGGTTCAGATAGAGTCCTCTGTGAGCAATGAAGGGTAAATCAGCAAGATTAAAAGCACCTTCCTCATTCAGGAGTCAAACCTCCAATGCACAAGTTCAACGCAGCGGGGACCCAACCCCAGGAGGTGCTGAGCCCCTCCAATTGCTCTGAATTTTCACACTGAAATTCTCTTCCTGGATCAGGCTCACAATTCCCAAATGAATTCTCCTCCTGGCAGCAGGCCCCTGATGGGGAAAAAAATCTCTGGCTACAAATAGCTTTTCTGCCAGTCACAGGCTGGTTCCCTCTCCCCCCTTCGATAGCCACTCATTTGAGAAGCAGACAGATAGTTTGACAGAGATCTGAATCCTAAAATAATTTCTCACCAAGGAGTAAAGTCTCCTGAGCCCATTGTAATAAATGGGCAACATACTGTAAGACATAAACGAGCACTACTGTGGATGAAATTTCACTGTCCCAATGGGGGAGTGCTGCCTGGCACTGGGCCAGCAATGTAATTCAATAGAGATCACGAGCACAAATGGACCTTGGGAGAAGGATTGATTTTAATGTAATCCCATTTAATAATCAAAAGGAGCAAGGGATTATGTTTGCAAGGAGATGTCTGCACATGCTTTCCCAGTTTCTCAATAAAAATAGCTTTGTTTTAATTAAGATACAAACCGCTGATTCCAGGTCTAATCTTGGCTGCAAACAAACAATCAGTTACTGATTGAGTGTATTGCTAAAGTTTTATTGCCCTCTCTGCAGCTTTGGTTTCTCCAAATAGGCCAATATGAGTGCCCTTCCCTCATACGTTCACTCACCCCATCCCTCTTCCCAGGCTCCTGGGAGCCACCAGGATTAAGTGGTACAGAGGTGACCTGTGATGACTTACACCCCAGAAGGATATTTCAGTTTCCAGCTTCCAGGAGTTACTAGTGTGCTGTATGTAGGGATGGAATTTAGGATCAACATGGCTGGAAAAAGCAATATATTTCTTATGAGAAATTTCTAAAAGAAAAAAAAATCTCTGTGTTCATAAATTTTTGGTTTAAGAATTGTGTTTCCTCACAGGAAGTTTCCAACCAAAAACTGTCATTGAATTTCTACTTAAAATGTTGTTTTATTTTTTGTTCATTTCAAGAGCAAATTATTATTAGAAGAGTGGTCACTGAATGCACAGCTCTCTTCTGAAAATGACTTTCAACAATGGCATCAGAAAGCACAACATGGTATTTTTATCCCTTTGGTCACATTACAGCTACGACTTGGTCCCCCACTTAAACATCTGCATACAATAATATTTCAAGGCATGGCACAACTCTAATGCTCACCCAAAGACATAGACCAACTTATAACCTCTATCAAAATATACCATTCATAAGGCAATAGCCATTTTAAAAATAAATACAACCTTTTAAACTGAGCAGTACAAGCAGAAGCTGGCATTTTGGCCGTCCTTTGATTTTGGCAATGGAAGAGTTAATCCTGAGCCCTGCTCATGCCCTTGAATAACCCCTGCCCCACCCCCAACCACTCAGACACACTCACCAAAACCAATCCTGGGCTCTGCATGCAAGTTTTCAGACTCAGTCTACAGCAGGGAGACCTTACACAGCCTTTAAGCTGCTGGGATGGTCACATGCCAGCATGAGAGAATGAGCTGGATCTCCTGGGGTGAGATCAGCGCATGACACACAAGTGGTTTGGCCCAGGATACTCTCAGTCTCCAAGGGAGAAATGGAACTTTTAAAAAATATGTTCACCAACATTTTCCCACAAGAAAGTTCAACCATCCCCACGCCATGGCTCCCGGTTGCCTCCCCTGTGCCACAGCGCCCTACCATCACCCCTTGCATTGCCAGACTATCGCCACTGCAAGTATCATGCTTTGTACATACTGTAGCAGTGTCACAGCAAGACAAAGCTATCGTACACACTTAGGGCTAACTGGTGTCTCCAAAGCCCAGTCTTCATGGGCAGGGAAGGGAAGGGGAGCATTATTCCAGGGGCTCTCCAGGAGGCAGTGCATCTGATCTGTACCGGAGGAGTTTTCAGTGGGACTTATGAGGGACAAGGACAGTCTTTGCACTCTAGGGGTAGAATTTAAAAGACAAAGATCAACTGGGTGCCCAAGTCCAACTTACATAAAAAAGTGTGGGAGGGAAACACTCATTTTATGAGTTTCTCAGTCCTTGACTGTTTCCTCCAAGGAATGCAATGTGAGCAGCCTCCCTAGCCTTGTGCAGTTAGGAGTCCTCTGACCTCTTTGTGCACCTGCTCTGGGCTAGTTACCTTCTCACCCACAGAGGATCTTATGTGTACTAGCCAAGATGCATGCTGGAGAAGGCAAAGGTAGCAAGCATGGATTGTGAAGAATGGGTCCCTTGTGGGATAAGCCAAGATACTACAAATCCCAAGCAGTTATGAATGGCATTAACTTCAAAACACAAAAACGAAGCTGTGTCCATCAGCCATGGTCACATTATAGGGAGGAGAAGATGGAGGAGTGGGACATGATGCTTAGAGTCATTGATAAATGATCTTGAAGGACAAGGAGTGGGCATAGAGAGCTCAGCCCATAAAATGCAGAACATGCTATTGATATTCGATTGCAGCTCTACAACACCTTCCATCCAACTAGCATCCCAAAATGCTCCACACTAATTAAGGAATTCTCCCAGTGAAGACAACAAGGACCATTATCCCCATTTTACCAAAGGGAAAACTGAGTCCCAGAGAGGGTAAGTGACTTCTCTAAGCTCCCATGTAGTGAGTCAGTGCCCTAGACCAAGACCTTCCGAGCCCCTAGCTCTAACCTCCAGGCCATACTCTTCCCTAATACAAGTATTAGCGCCCAGAAATATTGACTCCTGTAAATCCTTTTGGCTGCACTTATCTGGATATTCCTCAATCTTTCAAAACAGAAATGAGAGAGAAAAATATTTCCAGCAACCTTTTTAATACTGATCAGCATCCTCATCCATCAAAATCCTTGCAGGATGCGTCAGCCAAGCAGATGGCATTTCTCCTAGATAGTCTGAAAACAACTATGCGTACACCCCAACTTCACCCCATTGACAACTCTAGTTCCAGGGCATACAGCCCCTATTCTGGTCAGAGCTAAAGCTGTGGGGAAACAATGGGTTTGTTTCACTGGAGTAAGTAAATTCATTTTCTTTGTTGCAATCACTGTGGGCTCACAGCCGTGTCACCATCAGATTCACTTTGATTTCTGTGTTCAAATTAAACTCACACCTCAAAAGAAGGAACAGTGAAAACTGCAGACTTTCAGGGCAAAGCCAATCCCAAAGCAATGAAATCTGCATGATTTTTGGTAGAGATGGGTCCAAACTGGGAAACCTGATCAAACCCCAGCAAACTTTAGACCCAGATCCATGTGCAAATCTGAATTTCCACAGCTTGGATCTCTCTATAAAGGGCCAAAATGGACAATGAATCCACAGGCTCTTCGGGATAACTCCAATTCTAGATGCAAACTCTGCAACTTGAATCAGTTTTTGGATTTGCTCAAAAACTTAGTGCAGCTCCACTTGAAACATGTGTGTTTCAGGAGCAGTTTACACTTGACCACAAAGCAAGCAGTTACTCATTCTAGACTCTGCGCAGAAAACTGGGTCGCTCTGCAACCTAATTCATCCACTGCTATCTCCTCACTACGTTG
This sequence comes from Gopherus flavomarginatus, assembly GCF_025201925.1. Classification (NCBI taxonomy): domain Eukaryota; kingdom Metazoa; phylum Chordata; order Testudines; family Testudinidae; genus Gopherus; species Gopherus flavomarginatus. Next base: position 289,915,568 of record NC_066618.1, read on the forward strand.
TTAAATTGTTTGGTTTTTAAAGAGAGAGACAGTTTAGCTACAGTTTTTATTGCACCAACCACCACCTACGCTGCCCGCTTCTCACTACTGCTGAGCTCCAAAGTCAGACTTACCTGTGTTCACTGCGAGTGCCAGCTGCTAACTCTGTATTCATACCTTCCCAATGCAAAGTGCAAGGACTGTGCCCCTCCTACACACTCATTTGCAATCAATCAGCTGGTGGAACCTATGACTCATTCGCTTCTGACACAGACTTCAGAGGCCAGTTCAAAGAGACTATTAGCTGCTCTCATGGAAGTTGCAGCCTTAACAATTAGTTAATACTAATTTCCTTTCTCGTGCCTCCCTGTGGTAGAGAGGGGTCAGGCCATTTTCCAAGCATCTTCTGCAGGGAATGGGATTTGGGCTTACCTGGGGGGCCTCCGCCCAAATGCAAGATGTGTTGGGTGGTCAAAGATTCTGTAAAATTAGCCAACCAGGAGAGAGCCAGATGGGACGACTACTCATCCCCCAATTAGGGTACTGGGTGCAGCAGGTGGTCAGGAATGACTTTTTGTATGTTGGAAGGAAGGGCAACCTGGCTTTGGGGAGCAAAGCCAATTAACTGAAGGGAATAAGTTGATCAGCTTCCCTTCCCTCCCTCCAATCAGGCCAACCCCCTTTTCCCAGGTTCCTGAAGTGTAGCAAGCCTTGAATCCCAGTTCTATTTAAGATCCAGCTGATTTACTGGTAACAGGGACAACATTCTTTGTTCAGTGTGGTAATTCCACCCACTTTCTGGGATCCACTCATCCATGAAAAATGGGCAAGTTTATGAGGCTATAAGCGGTGTTTGGGTCACACTGCACTTGCTAGATACAGGATATAGATGACAAGAGTGGGACAAAACACGCTATGCAAACTGCATCCCTTGCAAGATGAGAGCATACACTGTAGATCCCCATGGTGCACAGCGTACACAGTTATGCACCATGGTAACATTTAGCAAACTGGAACGTCAGTCTGTCATGGAGGAGTAATGCCAACTGAGTGACAGGGAGAAGGGGAGCAGAGTGGCAAGTCAGCAGCAGGTAGAGTGCAGCATGTGTCCAAGAATCTAGAGATCAAAGGACCAATCCTACAAAGTGTCAAATGCCACAAGGAAAGTACCAGGTACTCTGAGCTCCCATCATATTCTGGGCCTTCCCTATTTGGAGAATCATGTCTAGATATATTTTCATGAAAAATAATGGCAGTGAAGAAATTTTGAATGAAAACTGCTTATCAACTCCCTGGAAACCTGTCACTCATTTCTGAGATACCTTCAGATTGAAATATAGCAAAGTAAGAACTGGCCCCCAAGTGCTATAAAGAATCCATTTTAGTGAGAGAAGCTTTTGCACAATTCTGGATGATCTTTCAGGTGATCTAGTCTGTTTCTAACAAGATCAGGGGATACCGAAGCAAAGGGGGGAAAGTGGGGAGTATAAATAACAAAGACGGCAGTTCTAAGCTGAAGGCAAGAGGAAAGAAAAAAGTGTTCAGAGGGGCTTTGTTGGAATACACCTCCTGGTTTCCAGCTGCATTTTCTTAGCAAATTAGCTTTCAGGATCAGGAATAAACACTTGTAAAGGTACGGCTGGTGCCAACTCCACTGTGCCATGATGGGAATTTTCTCTACAAAATAATTATTTCAGGCTAAAATACAATCAAAGTAAATAGACTGATATTCCTTTGAGCCCAGAAAAGAATGGGTTCCTAATTACCTGCTTATGGGAAGTTCCCAGGAGGCATATATAGGAGAAAAATGCCTCCAACAGGCCTTGTATGATGTCACAGATTTCAGAAGAGGATGGAGAAGACTCAGTCATAACATGGTCCTCAGAACCAGAATGCATGCCATTCTAAGGTCAGCCAGGATTGTTTATCATTTTGTCTGTATGCTGTGATTCAATGTTTTGTACTACCGTAAAGATTTCCCTTTTCAATAGGATAGAAAGTTCCATGCTGAGCTACTGTTATTTTCTACACTCATTAGACAAATGAAATTCCCATCACATTCACATAGCGCAAAGGACATAACAGAACCAGTCCCATTATAAGCTAATTCACTTCTTTTCTGAGAATAACTGCAAAAGACTAAACACCAAAACCAGCCTTTTTAGATGCCTTTTAAACAAGGATCACACCTTGCTCTCTCTCACTCACACACACACAACTTAAGTACAGACTAACAACACTCACAGGCACTGACAATAGAGTTACTGAAAGTTTGGGTGTTAAGAGCTGGTAGGTCAGTGTTCCAGTTCTCTCACAGATGATCCCCTCCCTCTGGGACAGGGGCAGGTTTGAGCTCTCACACCAAATGCTCACTGTGGCTGCCAGAATCTGTGAGCAGCTTGTTTATTTATGCCGAGAGTTGAGTCGTGCTTTGTGCCCAGTGTCTGAGAATGAAAATCCTAAACCACCCTTTGAAATAACGAATGCAGCAGGATGTGTTATTGTCCTTGCCCCAAAGCAGATAGACCAATGGAGAAATGCCATTGAGTCCAGGATTTACCATTTCCACTTGTTAAACTCTCTCCTAACCTTCTTGGCTCCTAGAGAAGGGCACAGAGTCTGAGCTGAGACATAGACTCAAGAACTGGAAGGGACCTCGAGAGGTCATCGAGTCCAGTCCCCTGCCCTCATGGCAGGACCAAATACTGTCATCCCAGGTCGTGCAAAGCAGAGGGCCCCAGACAAACAAATACATATGAAGATGGATGCATGGGCCAAGTACAAGCGAGAAGTTAAAGACTACTTCAAGGTCGAGGGACAGAACACAGAAGGTGCCATTCTGTGTCAGACCGATGGTCCATCTAGTCTAGGATCCTAGCAGCCAGAAGTCTCAAAGGAAGATGCAAGAAGTTCTGCAATGGACAATTACGAAATAGCCTGACCCATCAGGCAAGTTTTGGCTTGATCCAAAGCCTACTGAACCTGAATGGGAGTTTTTCCATTAATTTGAGCAAGCTTTGCATCAGGACCTTAGTATTTGGTTTATGCTCTGAAATTCAAGGATTTTGATCCCCTATCCTGGTAACTACTAGAGTTTTCATTATCCATAACACTCTATTTTTTATTTATTTATTTCAAAAATGAAATAATCTCAATTGACCTATTACCACAGAATGTTTGATTTTGACAATGTCATACAGAAAAAGATTTCACTGGAAGATTTTCAACTAGCTTCGATTTTCAATATTATCCCACACCACAGACCTTACACAGTCTTAAATTCTGTTTGTGCTTTGATGGCAAGCCACCTATCACTTTATTGAGCTGGCCGCATAAGATAACAGCAGATCTTCACTCCGAGTGGTGACAGTTTACTTAGAGCCTTGAAATGGGGATGAGCCATTCAAATTGCTCCTTTTCAATGTGCATTATCTTGCATTGTGGACAATGAAATTAATTGTCCTTTACCCACTTTTGTAAGGTCCCTCCAACCTTGACGAAACATAATTATGCATCATCTGACAAGTTTGCCACCTCCCTGTTCCCACTCCCCCTTTCCACATAACTGACTAATAGATTAAACCCTACCTTTGGCCTCATGCTAGAATTGTTGAAATTGGATAAAAACTAACAAGCAATTATTGAGATGTACAGTTTAAAATGATTAAGGAGAAGAATCTTTTGTAATCCCCCGGCTCTCCTCCCACCAACTTGTAGCATGTGAAAATTGGGAGAACAATTCTTGCAGCAATATTGGTTTTAGGCCAGTAACCCACGGGATGATCCCGCAATCGCTAAAGTCAATAGGACTGCTCATGGGGTACTACTCATGTGATTATGAGACGTGCAGGATCAAGTACTATGGGGAAGGCTGGGGAGGGGCAATCAACAATTTAATGTTCCTTGTCAGCATACTACTGCAGGAGCAAGTCCTGTCCTTTTCCAAAGGACAAAAACAAAACACAAAAAACACACACAACTTTGTACAATGGGTTTCAAACATGGCAAACCTTTGGAAATATGGCCGGCAGGAATGCATGCAAGAAACCAGCATCCTGCATACTGAATTCTTTATGCATCCAAAACTCCTCACATCAATAGCAGTACTGGGTATGAGAAGAACGCAGGACTGGGGCCTACTTGTCTAGGCCCAGATTTTCTATCCATTCAGTGTTCCACGGTTTTTAGGTGATCAACTTACAACATCTTGGGCCTGGTTTTCACGGGTGCTGAATGCTTAAAACTCTTATCAGTTTTGCCAGGAGTCAGAGGCACTTGGTATATCTGTCCCCCAAGATAGTCATTCAATAACATCAGGGATTCAGGGCCCAAAATTATCAACCACTTTGAAAATCAAGGTTCCAGTGCTGCATCTAAGGGCTACTCTACACTGGCAACACTAAAGCGCTGCCATAGCAGTTCTTTAATGTGACTTGTGTAGTCATGGCAGAGCTCTCCCAGCACTCTAAAAAACCCACCTCCACAAGAGGTGTAGCTACCAGCTCTGGGATCCCGGATCCCAGCGCTGGTGCACTGTTTTTACACTGGCGCTTAACAGCGCTGAAACTTGCTGCACTCGGGGAAGGTGACTTTTCACACCCCTGAGCAAGACAGTTGCATTGTTGTAAATTGCCAGTGAAGACGAGCCCTAATACAGCTCAGATCACCTGCTTCAGCAACATGAAGTCACACTGAAGTCAATGGGACTCAGGACAGAGCAGACTACCCATGTACCAACAATTCTAGGAAAGCAGCCTTAAGACTGAAGTCCCTTCACAATGATGCTGATATACCATTTGGAAATACATCCCATCCCTATGGGAATCAAAGTCTTCAAATATCTTTGATCTGCAGAGAGTCATAGACCTTGTTAAAGCTGATGGGTATCCTATATATACATACATACACACACACCCACGCACACCTTTCTATCAGGCTAAGCTGAAGGAACAATTCAATGCCCCTTTATATAGTGACAGCTTGAAACAATAGAGAGCCACTACTCTAGGCAAATGGCTGCATGGCAAAACCAATCAGAAGCTAATCCATGTTGGCAAAGGGCTTTCCCAGAGACTGACTGTAAAAGACAGACTAGGGGATGGATTGGCTGCAGATGGACATGTCTATCCATGAGATACAGAAAAAGAAAAAGAAAAAAAAAAAAAAGAGAGACGCAGTCATGAACATGGCCTTGGACAGGAAGAAGAAGACAGAGCTTCTGCTATGAACAATACTCATGGGAAAGGCAAGCATGGATTTCCAAGCACGTATGCTGCTTGCTGTTGTTCATTTCCACTGTGTTCGGTACAATCCTGTTTTATTTTGTAATGAAATACCTCCGTTACAATCAATTTCTTCGGATGGAAACAAACTGGCAAGGCCCTGAATATTAACTAACTATTCTAGTCAAAAGGGACAATCTATTACAAGTGCGTGAGCACATCCATGCACACAACATCTAAGTATTGACCCAAAACATCAAGATACAGTACTGCTCTACAAAATGCGATCCTGAATTCCCCTCAACACTTGTGATTAGTGTGCACCTCTCATACTACATGCATTAAATTTAGCAACACAAAGGAGTCTTCCCCTCCTCCTACCCGCCCCCCCCCATCTTCCTTTCTATGAAATTGCACCAACGAACGCCAGCCCAGGAATCACAAGCAGAGTGGCAAACTCACACATAAGTTGGTCACTGAATCAGTGTACCGGCTGTCACGCCAAGCCATTAGCCAGACTCAGTAGCAAGCATGAAAGACAAAAGCTAGAGGCAGGCATATTGCTTAAACTGCCACTGAATACAAGCTACACTTCTCCAGCAAAACGGTTCATATTTCATAAGCATCTGACTTAAGCATCTAGCATGTCCATACAGCTAGCCTGCCCTAGCTAGATTTCATCCAGCTAGCAACAGCAGAGAAGACAGTACAGGGCGGGCTTCAGAGTGGTAATACAAGCTCAGCAGGGACCTGGGTACATACTTGGCTTGCTAGCCTGCTCTGAAGCCAATAGTGCTCTCTCAGCACTGTTATTGTTACCCATGTTGGCTGGACTCAAGCTAGCTCATGTAGGCTGGCCCACGTGCAGCTCTTTCTGTGTAGACATGCAAAGTCTACACAACAAGAGGGAGCAGTGAATAACAGGCACAACTTATACAACCGATGCAGATAGGAGCAGAGCCATAACATTGTGTAAAAGAGCCTTAAGGCTAATACAGAAATTGAAAATTCAGCAAACAAGCCAAAGAAAACCAAGGCAAGGAGACACCCTCAGAAACACCCTGGGGCCCTGGCCCTCTGTGCCAAGTGCACCAGGTGTGGGGCAGGCAGGCTCAACCAGGCAGGATCCAAGTGTGGAGGGACTCAGTGCTGGGGGGATCCAGGTGCGGGGTGAGAGGATTCTGTATGGGACAATCTGGATGCAGGCAGCTCAGTGTGGGGCTGTGGGGTGTCTAGGTGTGGGGGGATCTGGATGCACAGAGGCTTGTTGGGGGGTGGGGGTTCCAGGCGCAGGGGAAATGGGACTCCTCAGGGGCTTCCAGGTGAAGGTGGATGGGCTCAGGGGTGGGGTGGGGGTCTGGGTGCAGCTAATTGGGGAGGTCAGTGGTGGGGGGGTCACTATGTGGCCTCAGGGTGGTGGGGCCCATAAGGGTGGGGGTTTGAGTGCAGGGAGGCCTGTGTACAGAGATGGGGGTCTGGAAGCAGGGCATCTGGGTGCAAGGGGGCTCCAGATGCAGGGGTTGAGGATCAGTGGGGTGGGGTTCAGGCATGGAGGACTAGGTGGGTTCTGGGTGTACGAGGTGAGGCTTGGTGGGGGTGCCAGGGTATGGGAGGTCGGGATGCTCGGGGGTTGGGCAGATGGGGGAACAGCTCCCTGAACAGTGACTCCTCCCCGCACAGCTGAGGAATAATGGGAGCAGGAAGCAGAGGCAGGGCTGGCTCCAGGCTCCAGAGCACCAAGCGCGTGCTTGGGGCAGCATGCCGCGAGGGGCGCTCTGCCGGTTGCTAGGAGGGCGGCAGGCGGCTCTGGTGAACCTCCCACAGGCGTGCCGCCGTGCTTGGGGCAGCGAAATGGCTAGAGCCGGCCCTGAGCAGAGGAAGATGCAAAGCTTCCTGCAGCTAGGAGAGATTTCTGGGGGTGGGTCTGACCCAGCTGCAGCCATTCCATGCAGGGGAAGAGGAAGTCCCATCCTCTCCTGCCTCCAGCCCAGGTGGGACTAGCAGCTGATCCCGGCTCAGGATGGGAGCTACTGGCTGAGGTGTCCCCAGCCCTGAAGTGATTTACCTCTCTGCCTGCTGCTCTGGGTGCCTGAAACGATGTACCTGTGCAGCTAGGGAGTAGTGCATGACTGCTCTTGCAGCTTCCCTTTGCTTCTCTGTCAGAAAGTCATTTTTCTGTGGAGAAGCAAAGAAATCTGCAGGGGACCTGAATTTTTCGCATGCGCAGTGGAGCAGAATTCCCCCGGGAGTATCATTATATAGCTATAGATAGAATGTATATTGAGATTAGACTGTATATGGTTTATGACAGAAAAATTGCTGTCTCTAGTCCTGCTGTCAGGATGAACTAGAATTCCATTGCCAGCAATAGCATACTATAGAGAGTATAAAATTACACTCACACACTCAAAGCGTATGTCCCAGATTTAACTTGATGGTTAACTTGTCAGGGAAAAAAGTGAGCTAGGCCATGCCAACTCTTCGTTCCACATGGTCCTTACAGTCTCATCTTTTTAGTATTCAGAACTGAGAGTTATCTGAATAATAAGAAAAAAAAGAATAAAACCTAAATTAATCTCAAACAAGGTCTCAAAAAAATGAGACCATTTTCTCTGCAGGGCTTTTTCATGGAATGAGAGCTTCTGTATTTGCTCTTTCCACGCGTTGAAATTTGCCATCTCTGATCTCTCTTGGAAAATGTGTAATGATTTTCAAATTCTGCTCACTGCACATCTATGTTACAGAGAGCGAGAGAAAACTGTTATTACTGCCTAGCTGCAATCTTCTAAAATGGCTTTGTGTGTGGAAGAAGTCACCTTGCACACATTGTACATCTGGCATAGGCCATGCCTGAAGAGCCCTTTGTCATGAAAAAAAAAAATCAATACCAAAATTGAAGAGGAGAACAGCGAGTGAACACAATTACAGTTATTCCCTTTGACATTACTGGAACTATTTACACTTCATCCAAACTAATATATTCCCCTCACAGCTCATACCACTAATTCATTAAACATTATTGATATGGAACCTTCTATCCCTAGAGATTCCAAAGCGCTAGATGAACACAGGGACTACTCCTTAGCCACATGGCTGGTCCTTCAGTTCATTTTAAATACTCATATGGATTAAGAGGTTCTGGACAAGTTATTGATCAGATGAAAGGCTGGTAATACCACCTATTATTAATGTTGTACAACACTTTCCCGTACATGATACTGTTCTCAGTTGCTTATAACTTTGATGAATTTCAACTATTCCCAAAGGGCTGAAATTTTTCAGGTTTTGTGTCTGCACCAGTCGAATTTTTGTAGCTAGCAGAACTATTTTGGCTGAAGTTGTTTCCACGGACAGGACAAGGAAAACTATATCGGTGTGCAGTATTAAAAATTAAAGTCAATCAGACAACCTTCTCTTTGAGGTACCCTAGCGCCCCCATTCTTTGGAACTGGGACTTGAAATTTGGCAGCGGTGGCCTTCGTGTCACCCTGTGAAAGTCTGCCAAAATTTGGACCAGTTAGAAGTCTTTGGGGAAAAAAACAAAACAAAAACCCCCCGCTCAATTTGCACAGGCTCAGTAGAGACTTCAATTTAAGCAGCTACAATGTTTGAAGATTCAGGGTGCTTCATTGTGGCAATCTTAATTCTAGCATTTCCTAATTTGAGTGCTTGACTTTGTAACTTTAACAATGTCCATTTATTAGTTTTTTTTAAAACGTGTAATATACGTATAGAGTGAAATCTTGGCCTCCCTGAAGCCAAAAGAAATGTTGCCATTGAATTCAATGAGGCCAGGAACTCACTGATAAATGGAATCCACTTCATTCGCCTCTGAACTGCAGCTACTTCTAGGATGTAACACGGTAGCTGTTTTAACAGTGCCCTCCACCCCAGAAATGCATTATATGAAATATCCAAACAGAAAATGGAGAGCGTATTTAGGGAGGTAAACTCTGAATTACACAAGTTAGACTTGGGACCAATTATTTGTATTGCAGTGGGATGCAGAGGCCCCAATGAGAGATTAGGCTCCACTGTGCTAGGCATTGTATAAACCACATATGACTGACTGACCTGGCACCAAAGCATTTACAGTACAAGCCTGTAGACCAGCCATCATGAGGAAAGAGAGGACAAGACTGACGTAACTGTGTAAAGTAAAACTAGGGGTTTATCTGTATGCTGGAGTAATGTACTCTCCAGAGATGTGATTTCTAAAGTGTGCTAACATGTTGCCTGTTAATTGGCCCATGTAGCCTCCTCCTGCACCCCAAACCGCTGATCCACAGCCCCACCCCAGAGCCAGTACCCCCAGCCAGAGTCCCCCCCCACTCGCAACACCAACTCCCTGCCTCAGCTTTGTGAAAGTGAGTGAGGGTGGGGGAGAGCAAGGAACAGGGGTGGGGGGAAATGGAGTGGGGGCAAGGCAGGAGCAGGCATGGGTGTTCGGTTGTGTGTGATTAGAAAGTTGGCAACCCTATGTACCTCAAAGTACCATAACTGCACCCTAACCAACCACAATGGACAACTAAGAACAAATCAAAAGCGTCTCCTCTCAGAAGGTACACCTGCCTCTGCGACATAAGCACGACAAATCTAGTCTAGTTACATAGCTATAACCAAGCCACAAAAGAAGACTTTCCCTCAAATACACACATACACACACAAAATCTCTGCCCAGAGGAAACAAGCCACACGAAGTAAAAAGAATGCTCTAAAAAGACCACTCTGCCTTGGTTCTAGCCAAGATGCCATTGCTATGCTCAACTTCATCTCCCCTCTTGTGCTACACACCATCCACCCTGGAGAATCTTTCTGCTGGCTTCATAGCTCCCTCTGCGTTAAAGATCCTTATCCTCAGCTTTAAGGCTTTTCACAATGTGTCTCTGACTACATGATCGCTCTCATGTCTCCCGCATGTCTCGTGCTCTGACCTCACTACTCCCCTTGACACTTGCACACAGGTAAGCAGCATTGAAGGGCCAAGTCCTGTGCTCAGTGAAGTCAATGGAAGTTCTTTCTGCTCACTTCCATGAGGCGGGGTGTGAGACGCAGAATGACCTTCCCTTGTGGGTGCTCATGCTGGCTGCGAGGGCAGGCAGGCCCATGGTGCTTGCTTTGATTCTTCCCTCTTCTGCACCAGGTTCAGCCCAGTGTAACTGCATTGAGAGGCATGTGTGGCAGCAGAATCAGGACCTGGGTCTTGCACAACCAAGGCCCCATGCCGAATCCAGTGACTTCAGTGAGTGCAAGATCAGGGCCCACATGGGCATACCTCCACAGACTAAGAATAGCATACAAAGGGGACATATTTGGTGGGAAACTGGGGGGCACGGCAGTGTCAAGGAACGGACTTACCCCAAATCCTCGGCTATAAACAGGTCAGCCAGCAGTCACCATCTCATACAGTATGGTGTTGAAGGGAGGGGGGGAAGGAAATGCAATTTTGGGTTGCATTAATAGAGGCATAGCATGTAGGTCACAGGAGGTGATGGTACTGCAGCTGAAGCCTAGCCAGCACCAAACAGAGCAGTACCATGTCCAATTCTGGTCACTGCTGTATAGAACGGATGTAGAGAAACTGGAAAGGATCCAGAGGCACGCAACAGAGATGATCAAAGGGATGGAATGGAAGTCATATAAGCAAAGGCTGAAGGAACTGGGTATAGTCAGTTTGGAAAAGAGGAGAATAACAGGGGTAATGATAGCAGTCTTCAAAACACTTGAAAGGCTGCCATAAAAAAAAGATGGGAAAAGTTTGTATCATATTGCCCTCTGTGGCAAGAGAACATGAGTTTAAACTACAGCCTAGCAGATTTAGATTAAATCTCAGGAAAAAAAAAACTTCCTAACTGTAATAACAGTAGGACAAAGGAACGAACTGGCCAGGGAGGTTGTGGAAACTCCTTCACTGGAGGTTTTCAAAAGGAGGCTGGATAGCCCTCTGTCTTGGATGGTTTAGACACAAATCCTGCATCTGAGCAAGGGCATAGACGAGGGGATCCTTGTGGTCCCTTCTAATTCTATGTTCTATGGTGCTTTTCTCAGATAGGAGTAAGGCCTCTTCCCTACGCACAGTACTGTAGGTAGCAAGCTTGGCACTGGGGCACACCCCTGGGACACTGCACACCCCCAGATGGAGCTTCCTGCCTCCCCACAGTTCAGACTGCAGTTTGTGTGGTTTATGGGAGCCCTACCTTTTACCCAGTGCTCCCCAATACATAGGGATCATGTGAAGCCACTTACAGAGTAGCCAAGTAAGACACCAGCTGTGTATGAATCACATCCAGGACAAGTGAGCATCTCCCTCCTAGCCAGCCAGCCCACACCCTGCCTCTGCCAGTATGCCGCTGTAGGTGTTAGGGTTATACGGCTGTATATTTTTAGTTCCTCTAGCAGCAACTATTTCTGCATCCTGAATTATGATGTGATTTATCCCACTTTCTGTCTCTCATTTAGAGTGTTATTATTAGCTGAGCTGAGACAATGCACTCAGTGCTGTACGTTTATTAAAGCACTAATGTCATTCTCTACCACCGTGAGTCACCTAAAGTAAGACGGTGTTCCACTATAGCACTACTGGAAAAAGCATGGGAGCCTAGCTGATCATTTCCCAGTGGTTTATTCCAAAGGCATCTTATTCTTTCCATAAGACAAAAAAATATATTTGACTTGTAATCCAGTCAGGGTTAATTCCCCCTTTTACTTCTAAAATTTACCACACCAAAAGCTACTGAAACCATTACTGTACTCCCTTAGTGCCAATCCTCCAATCCCTTACCACCAAACATAGCCCCTCTGAAGTCACTTCAACCTACATCTCTGACCTCTGAACCCTCTCTCCTGCCTACTCATCCAGTATCTGTCCTCACTGCTTTTCTTTCCATACATCATTAAAAGGTCAACATGTGGAACTCATTGCCAAGGGACACTGGTAGCCAAAAGTGTAACTGGGTTAAAAAAAAGTTAGAAAAGTTCATAGAGGATAGGTCCATCAATGGTTATTAGCTAAGATGGTCAGGAGCACAACCCCATGCTCCTCCGGGTGTCCCTAAACCTCCAACTGCCAGAAGCTGGACTGGATGACAGGGAATTGATCACACACAGTTACCCTGTTCTGTCATTCCCTCTGAAGCATCGGGCAGTGGCCACTGTCAGACGACTGGATACTGGGCTAGATGGACCAGGGGTGTGGGCTAGTATGGCTGGTCTTATGTCATTCTGGCATTCATACTGCACCACTTAGTTTTTGACCTTTCTCCATAACTTTCTCATGGGCTGGACCCCAGGCCCACTGCAGCCTATGGAAACGTCTGCATTCACTTGATGGGCTTCACATTAGGTTCTCTCTGAAACATGCTGAGTCACTTCTCAATCTTCCTTTGCTCCTAAATTGTGGCTTATCTTCCTTGAAAAGCCTTTTGCAATACTGGGCTTGAGCCTATCTCTATTAAAGTCAATGTCCAGAGTCCGATTAATGTCAGTTGTGCAGGGTCAGGCTAAGCATGCATGAAGGTAACTATGAAATGTAACACAATGGAACGTTATTGCTTTTACCATCTACCCTACAAACTGCACCCTGACAGAGTTTAGTGTCAACACAGCTGCAGCGGGAGAGAGAAATGAAAAGGGAAACAATGGCAAGCTACAGACAAAAAAAAAGATGTTTTCAGCTGAGATGGAGAGACAAAGGAAACAAATGAGGCTGTAGTTTTTCTTGTTGTAAAATAGATTAACAAAGTATAATATGGGCCACAAACTACTTTCAGACCTCCCACATCCACAGAGCCTCAGATAGCTCTGTGTCCCAAAACCTGCTCAACTCACTTAAAGCTGATAAGTAACTGACTAGAATGGGACCAAGTCAGATGTGATTCCATATGACTTGGTATAATTGAGGGCCGCATGCCATAGTAAAACAGTGTGCTATGGAAATGAATGAGCGGTACAGAAGTAACCCACTGGTCAGTGTGTGTTACACTGTGCCTGATCTACAGAGGATGCGAGTCTGCAACAGGCCCATCTACATAGCCTGGCTCTCGAGCTCAAGCTGTAGCAGCTTCCCCTCCCCTGCTTAAGCACTGGAGGTCCCTGGTTTGATCATCATGTCAGCCAAAAGGCAGAAATCACACAGGTCCACCACAATGTGTGTGTGGAGGGCCCTAACCTCCGAAAACAGTAGAACTCAGAGTTACAAATTGACTAGTAAACCACACACCTCTTTTGGAACCAGAAGTACACAATTAGGCATCAGCAGAGACAAAATAAAAAGCCTGTACAGTACTGTGTTAAACAAACTGAAAAGAAAAGGAAAAGCAGCATTTTTTTCTGCATAGTAAAGTTTCAAAGCTGTATAAAGTCAATGTTCAGTTTGAAAGCTTTTGAAAGACCAATCATAATGTTTTGTTCAGAGTTACAAACAACCTCCATTCCTGAAATGGTTGCAACTCTGAGGTTCTATTGCAGTTGTGTTTCCAAGAGTTCCCTTTAAAGCAAGACACTTACAGTCTCTTCTAACCTTATAATTCTATGATTCTTACTACCGAAGGACCTTCTAGGTGAAAGTAGTATGACCCTTGGCGGTATCTCCTTTTCTTGGAAAATCCACAGGGTCATGTGGGGAACAATATGAGGACCTTTTGACCTACCCAGCCTACAGCTTCCCTCTCCCAGTCCCTACCTGTTCCCATGCTGATCCCAGCCCCACAGGACAGCTATCTATGGAGCCCTGGAAAGGCAGATGACACCCCACTCCTCATACTGGAGTCCTTGGGCCCACTGTTTGTATCTTCCCCTTGTCTATTCACTATTGTGCCAGAAATAATTCATTGAAATGAGATGTCTCATAATGGAATCCGCTACTTAAAAAGTTACATGCACACACAAAAAAACCCCAGAACAAACCCACACACAATAATGAGGCCCCTTTATGTGAAGAAAACAGGAAAAACCATTGGATCCAGCACAGCATTCAGGAATCCAGGCACAGCATTTAGAATGGGATTTATCCTGTGACTGTCCAGTAGCCATTGGTGATGAAGTGACTGCCACTTTGGGAACTCTTATTATTTACTGGGCCTAACACCATACCATTAAAACCAGAAAAACTCCAAGTCATCCCAATAGGATCATTCCTCATGTACTGGGGTAGAGAATAAAGCCTTTGATCAGAAGTAAGGCCCCATTGTGTGCCAGGCACTTTACCCACCTGCAAGAAAAAGCCAGCCCCTGCCACAAAGAGTTTACAATGTTAGTAGCCAATGAGAGATGGCGAGTGGATGTAAACAAGCACAGGGAGTATAAAGGTAAGGGGAGGACAGGACTGTGGTCAGGGTCCCAATCCTGCAGTAGGCCCACACAGATACTCTTTGCAGAATCAGAGCCTCTGAGACAGGGCCACCCAGAGGATTCAGGGAGCCTGGGGTCCTTGACGGTGGGGGTCCTTCTGCTCCAGGTCTTCAGGGCACTTCAGCAGCGGATCCCAGAGCGAGAGAAGGACCCGCTGCCGAACTGCCATCGAAGACCCGGAGCAGAAGGAGCCTTCACCACTGAATTGCCACCGAAGACCCGGTGCATCTTCCGCTTCGGGTCTTCGGCAGCAGGTCTTTCACTTGATCCGCATGTGTTCGGTGGCACTGAAGGACCTGCCGCCAAAGACCCACCAAAAACTCTCGTGGGAGCCCCTGAAAACTCTCGTGGGAGCCCCTGTGGGGCCCCGGGGCAAATTGCCCCACTTGCCCTCCCCCTCTGTGCAGCCCTGCTCTGAGATCTTGATCTTTTTGGTACTAAGGAAATATCCTGCTTGTAGAAGAGTCAGAAGAGTTAAGTGTGGATACTCTTGCTCTTCTCTTTAAGAAATAGCTCTTAGAAAGGTACTGTACCTGGATTTCTGTATCCCTCACATATTGAAAATACAAATTGACAACAGTACCTGCCAACAACTCATGGACATGGACTCAGTATTGTTTGGTTGATGCATCACACCTGATAAATATGCAGCTCCGCTGGGGCAGTAGACACACTGAGACCTGCTCCTTGGCTTAAACATAAAATTCCACACATGCTGCTCCGTAGTAGATACCGATGCATTTAAAAAGAAATATACAACAGACACTAGCCCTCTTCCAAGTAGAATGTGCAGTCAGTGGAAATATCACATAGGTGCTTTGGCTCAGGTACATGTTTTCCAAACAAGTGGAATAAAGAAAAATACAGCCTGATCCTAGGAGGTGTTGAGTGAATATAGGTGACACTTCGCATCTCAGCACCAGGTCACGATGTAACAAACAGCAGCTACATAGGAACTTCACCTTGTGTGCAACAACATGGCCAAGGACTCCTTAAAAACTTCCTGGTCACAGTGGGGTTAAAGTTCAGTTCTGCATGCAACAGAAGCACAGGGTCCTAGCACTTAACCTAAAGGAGAATCTCCGCTATGTGTTGGCGGTCTATGACATATAGACAAGCATTTCTGATTCATGCATTCCTGAGCAGTGATATATATACATACACACATGCTAGCTGGTTCATTACAATGTCATTAATAAAAAACTAATAACATTTAGTCACGCATTTACAATGTGTATATCAAAAGTGTTTGTGAATACAACAAAGAGGACAGTTACAAAAATGGACAGTCAGAATTCGCCAAACACCAAACAGCTGCTCACCTGACCCTAATCTCATTCCTCTAACCTTCTGCAGGGGCAATTAAACAAATGTTGTGTCACAACTGGACAACTATAAAAAAAAACCAGGATATTGTATTTATATATAGTGCCCTTCATCTCTAAGGAGTCCTGAGTGATATTGGGTTCTTTGCACTTCCATTTCAAAAGAATGAGGGTTTGGCTGTAGTTCTCATTGGAAGAAAGATCCTGCTTTTCTGGGGGCAGAAAGGCAGCAGCCAGCTTAAAACACACACACACACTTTTGCAGCCTCCATGAATTTAGGGGGGAAGGGGGAGAAATCACAGAAGAGAACAGTTTTACAGGTAGTTTAGTGGTAGATCCTTGGCAAAAAAAACTCAAAGAAAGTGCAATCAGACACTAGAGAAGTAAAACTCCAGGACAATAGAGTCACTAGCCCTGCAAGCATTAATGCTAGGATCAGAAAAGGAATAAAATTATATCCCTTGGATTTAGGTTTGGAAGACATCAACCTGTGTCTCATTCCCTAGGTGGGCTGAGATCAGGCGTGTCACCAAGTTGATTAAATTGACCTTTTGAAACAGGGCTCAGAGCAACATAGCAACCAGAGCCAATGCCTTACCTCCTGGAACAGTGTTAGCAAAGATCTTGCTGGAGACCAGGCACAGCTTCCTCCAGAGAGTATGTAGAGCACTGTTAGTGTGCAAGGGAGGGTGTTGGATCCAGGGTAGAATACAGGAAATAAGCATGAAACTTCAACCATAATAGCAGGCTAGTCATGGGCTTGGATACAAGCAGCCTGTACACATACAGGGAAATACAACTTCACACATTGCATAGAACTAGGGTGACCAGATAGCAAATGTGAAAAATCAGGACCGGGGGGAGGGAGAGGTAATAGGAGCTTATATAAGAAAATGACCCAAAAATAGGGACTATCCCTATAAAATTGGGACATCTGGTCCCCCTACATAGACCAGGGAGGGGCTCCAACTGTGAAGTGTGGATCCAGAGCAAAGCACACCTAGAGTCTGGAAAAGATGGCTTTTTTCATTAACCCCACTTAGGTTAACATACTGGGGGCAAACCTGGGACCTGCACAGTTAAAGTTGTGCACACTGACAGACCCTCAAAGTCTCCAGTGAGATGGCCATTAGAGGGGACTGTGATAGGAGACACCCCTCTCTCATAAGCACCTCCTGCACACTCTCTCTTTCTCTGCCTCAGGTGCCCCTTGTCAGCTGTTAAGCTCCTCAGGTGAATCTTAAGTGGCCCAGCCCTCCAGCCAAGTCACACACCACCAACGTGCACAAACAAAACCAGAGTAAAAGGTCCAACAGGGCCTGTCTCTGTGCCCTTGTTACCATCTACAACCCTGTCTCTGGGCTCCATCCTCAGCCCCCTCTGGGCTAGCTCTAAGTCTGTGCCTGCCCTGGTATAGAGAAATGCCCCCAGGGCTTTCTCTCTGGAGATTCTTAGCCTTTATCACTTAGAATCATAGAATCATAGACTATTAGGGTTGAAAGGGACCTCAGGAGGTCATCTAGTCCAACCCCCTGCCCAGCTCTCCAGCCAGGTCACTCCTTCAAATTCAGCCTACTTCAGAAAATGGGTGGCCCTCTGCAGGTTCTTCAGGCCCATCCTTGAGCCCTGTAAATTCCAGCCCTGTGCTTGGGCTGCTAAACAGAACTTGTCCCCTTCTGGGGTCTTTGGCCACTTTGCCAGTGGGGGGACCCAGGCCAACTCACCACTCCAGATCACAACCCAGGGATCCTACAAACAGCAGCCTCAGGCTGCTCCCTTTAATGCCATTGCTGCTGCTATTCCCTGGGCCTCTTCCCATGTAGTCCCTTCCTCTTCACCTGTACCCCAGGGCTCTCTGTTCCCTGTTTGAACAGGTCTCTCCCACAACTCTTTACCGGTAGAGAGTCAATACTTTCTCCTTCTCCCCCCTTCTGGCTCCAGACAGTGACTGACCTGCTTAGCCCTGTAGCTCCTTTTATCTCAGCCGCTGTGCTCTGATTGCTTTTATAGGTAGCCATAGAGGATCACTTTCACTGCTCTTTCATGGGGGCAGGGTTTGGTAGGACCACAAGGCCTCCAACAGGGGGCCTCAAAGGGCCTGGTACATCCAGTCATAGAGGAAAAGATCGACATTGTATTTAGGATGTGTGGGTCTTTTTCACATCTAGCAAGGAACAAACTTGCCCTGACAGGGAGATGGATTAGAGGGGTTGATCCCTTGAGTTGCTGAGGTCCCATATCCCCCTTTAATTCCAAAGGGACCACATTAAATGGCTGCTTAGCATCTCTGACAATATTATCCTGGATCACCTTGCAATCCTTTGCCATAACTAATTTATCTGTTTTATTAAAAACCTGGCTTTACCCAGTTAAAAGGACATACAACTTAAAACACTGAGACAAGTGAGACAAGAAAAAATAAATTTTCTCTAAAGTGTCCAAATAAAATGAAGATGAATTTTAAAATGTATCAGATACATTGTTCACCAGCAATGAAGAATCACTTGCCAAATACTACCACACAGTGGCATGTGGAACATGGCAGTTTCCCCTACACTTATAAGAGGAAATTGGCTGCTGTGTCTCAGAAATGACTGTTGCAACTTGTTGACAAAAGCTGACTTTTTAATGGCAGCTACCATACAAACCTGATTGTGTTCTAAGCTCCACTCAGACACAAAAGAGGACTAATGAAAAAAGGAACTGGATTTTTAAAAGATAGTTAATATCTTTAGGTACCAAAATAGCATTTCCATTCCCCCTGCCCCCTAGAGCAGTGCCAGATACTAATGCTAGATGGTCATCAAGAGTCCAACGTAAGAGAGACTATGTCCTTCCACATTAGCACGAAATGGTAATATAAAACAACAAGCCATTTGATACAAGGAAAATCCTCTCCTAAGATTCTCATTTGAGTAAGCGGGGGGTGTCAGCTGGAAGTGTTGGCTGGCCCTGAATATTAAAAATCAGTTATTCTAGGGGTACATCTACACAGTGATAACCCCCCCAAAACGTCTACACAGCAATTTTACTGTCCAAAGACCGAGCCCTGCACGCCCGAGTCATCTGAGCCGGACAAGCCGCAGGTTTTTTATCACTGTGTAGATATGCCCTGAGTGCCTAGCACCCTGACTGTTTACACTTACATGGATACAAACACTAAACACTGGATTGACTCTCCATAAACTGAGCATTTTCCATCTCTCAACACACTGTGATTCTATATGAGCATTGCTTTACTATAAACACACTGATTTCCTGCCTTTCCTAGAGCTGTTTTTTAAGAGAAGTTTTGCAGCCACATAGTAATTAGGAGTCAGCGTATATATAGTGCTGGCTTCTATGTAACCATACGCCTCCAGCTAGCAGCAAAGTAATAATTCAGAGTAATATTTTCGGGACATTACGTGTAATCTCAAAGCCCCTTGACCTTTAATCATTTGTTTGCACTGATGAAATATTCAATCTGCTTCATTCTTTACGATGTTCCCTCTTGATTATGTGCTTCATATCCCTGCAACATGTATAAAACTGATTAAAATGCTGCAATTGATTTATCATCATTATAAGCACGATCAGGTTCAGGTTCCTATTACTGCGGTTTTTTTCCCTGACCCATCTTCTCCAAGACACATCATTGTAAACGAGGGTTCCCAAAATTATAATATTCTCAAGCCTTAAAACAGGAAATCAAACCCAGCCAAAGATATATCGTAGATATGGCCAGGATATCCTAGCGGACGTCATCCAGGGACCTATGGTTTCACCGTAGATAGATTTAATTAGAACGAGGACCAAAAATCAGCCCTTCTAATTATACTTGGCTATTCTAAAATACTTGTATTAATAAGGCCAAACATCATCTTATGGAGAAGTCCTATAGATTTTAGTAACGATGATGCCAAGAGGGTTCTAAGGAAATTACTCTGCGAGTCTACAGAATTGGATTCTGAATGCTAATCTCAGTATAGGTTTTTTAAGCCATCCTATAGAATTCCACAGCAGGGATGTAGTCTCTGTCAATTTCTACAGTACTTTCTCCATCACGGTGAGCAGTGTATATTCTGTGCTTCACGACAGCTTGTGTAAGTAGAGTGTATTACATATGAGAGAGAAATAAGGGGCACGATTCTGTGACACGTTCGGTGCCTCTTGCAGGGTGCAAAAGCACCCGCAGTTTCTGTTGATTTCAATGGGCTTTGCAGGATT
This sequence comes from Gopherus flavomarginatus, assembly GCF_025201925.1. Lineage (NCBI taxonomy): Eukaryota > Metazoa > Chordata > Testudines > Testudinidae > Gopherus > Gopherus flavomarginatus. The sequence continues at coordinate 289,935,652 of NC_066618.1, forward strand.
GGAACCCATATGCTCATTCTTTATCATTGTTCAACATGAAGACAGGTGCAGTTTAGCCATGGCTACCTCACATCCAGACCACCCTCTGTGCATAATTATGAAGCAGAAGCAGGGTTATAATTCTGGCATTTCATGGGTACGACTTTGCTAATGTCTGGCTCCCTTTTATTGAAATGCTGATTGTCATTACAGTGAAGTACATTTCCAACCACGCAGGCAGTGATAACGAGCGTGGGCGGGGTGGGGGAGGTGGAGGAAGATAGCTGCTGACGTCTCTATCTCTCCTTACTGCTGCAAAAAATATTAGTTACGTGTAAGTGGAAAGACCTCTCTGCAGTCATTACATAGCAAACAGTTACCACTTGGCTTCAACTTACTTTTACCCTCTCCACAAACACAAACACACTCACTCTTTCAGCACAATACAAGTTTGCATATGGGCATTGCATGGTATTTTTATTTATTTGTGTGTTAAATAAGGATTCATTTCCACACCTGTCTTTGCGTTATTGCTGATCTTTACCCTTTTTAAATGCACTCAATGTATGTTTTTCTATATATGGATCCAATGAATTTCCCTTATTTCTTACTCATAACATTTTTTTAAGATAGGAAGGACTGAGCATTTTGGTAAGTATTTTTAAAAATGATCGTTAATAGCTACGACAACCTTAGTGTTATTGCAACTATTTACTTTTATTTTAAAGCACATAACATAACCCTTTCAGTTACAGATTACAGTGAAGTTTCCTCTCTAGCCTATACACACACCTCTATATTTTACAGATGTCTCCTAAATATAACCCGAGAAATTTATTCTGTGCAGTGAGGAGAGGGAAAAGCATTGTTGCCTGGATTATTTTTTTCAGAGGGTTATTTATTGCTACGTCGACCTTTGCTTCATTGCAACCCTTCACTTTTATTCTGAAGCACAGAGCTTGAGTCGTTCATACTCGGATCACGTTGTGTCCCTTGATCACCCCACTTCTAACCACTCTCACTGGAATATTAAAGGGATTTATTATTTTTCTCGTGTTGGGGGGAGGTGGAGAGAGAGGGTCTGTATGGCAAAGATAGCAAAACATGCTTTGGACAACATGGTTGGTTGAAATGCCATTAAAATGCCTTTGAAACAAGATAGCCAATAAACTAGCAATACGCACACGTACACAAACCTGCACTGATCAAGGGAAGAGTTTGCAAGCAGCACAGCTGATCTTACCTGGGTCTTTGTGGGGTCCTCCCTCAACACACTCTCTCCAGTAGGAAGTAAGGTTGTGGTTACTGCTGCTGGTGTCGATGGAGCAGGTACAGAAAGGCAGTTGGCGGATTGCAGTCCCTGCTGCTGGGCTCTGGCTCCTGTCAGGGCTGCTGCTGCTGCTGCTCCTGGTACTGATGATGCTAAGGAGGAGGAGAATGAGTGAGGAGGAGGAGGATGGTGATGGTGCTGATGCTGTTGCTATGGTTACTGAAATCAGCGGCAGCACCACTCAGTGCAACAGCTGCTCCAGCTCCTGGTTCTTTCAGACACAGGCTGTGGCAGAGCTAGAAACAACAACAATAATAAATGCCCACTCTTCTCCAGCACTCACTTTCTCCTGCTCTTTTGAATATTATGCTGCCGCTGTTACTTGTGTGGAGCCGAGTCTAGCGCTCTGGCTCTGTGATCAGGTTAATGATTGCAATGCCTGGGCGATCCCGTCTCTCAGCAGCCTGCTGGAAGCAGGTTAAAAGGACAATCGTAGCAGCAGCAGGAAAAAGAGATGGAAGAGAAGGAGATTTAGAAGAAGGGCCCAAGACATACCCCCAACCCTTTTCTAGTGGGGCAGTGAGGAAGGAGAGCACCAGAGACAATTCCATACAGCCTGGCTAATGGGCTGCAGAGTGATGGCACAGCTGAGAGGAAACAGGTGGTCCACAGAAGTGTCTGAAATACTCTAACAGAATGCTAAGCATCTCAGAATTGGTGGGTTGAAACCTTGACTCCACTGAAGTCAATGATAATTTTCCCATTGACTTAAATGATGCAAGGGTTTTGCTCATGAGGTTTCTTCATTTTTGTAACAAACTCACAAAAGGGACAATTTTCTAATTTTTGTTTTTGTGCAAAGACAGAACAATTTTCCACGTAAACACAGGCCGATTTTCAAGCAAAACACAGTTGGAAGTTGGATCTTTTCTTTTCCCTTTGAATGAAAATGGATTTTCTACAGAAAATTCACATTAGTCAAAAGTTCCTAATGAAGAAGGATAGCCACTTCCTTTCCCAGAGCAGAGAGTAGAATGACATAAGGGGAAAACATTCATGCAGAATCCCCTTACAGAGAATGGAGTTTGCCCAGCTCTGAGAATCTGCAGGACAAGGAGGGAGAGAACTAAGCTGAATGGGCTACCTGCTGGAGACCTTATTAGCAAGAACTAGGACCCAAATGACAAGACAGGTGAGACTGCTGCACATTAGGCATTAGGTAGTGTTTGTCTTCAAATACAGTACAATACCATACAGATGTAATCCTCTGGAGTTCTACTCCAGCCCAGTTTTACACAGTGTTTCACTTTCTAAGAAATACACATTTTAGGCTCAAGTTTTCTAAGCTCCATCTTTGTCCAACATGCAATTTTTGGAAAGTTTGAGCAAAAAGTCCTTCTCTGAGCTATGGGAGAAAGAAGCGGCAAAAGTTATATAGTTTATGCTTTTTTAAAAATGGTATGCACACATTTGACCAGGGCCAGGTTAACAACTGCTGATGGCTGGAAGCTGAAATTCACTGTGAATGTGATCTATCAGTGCCTTCCCCTGCTTTGGAAAAATAGATCGGATTAAGATTGTCTGTGGTTTGCTAACCTTGTAGTTAAGCACCAACAAAGCAAAGGGCAGTTTTCAAAAGTTCACTCACCAGGGCAGAAGATTTTTTTTTTTAATTAAGTCAGGAGGCATCTTGAAAAACAGAGATTAACTGACAACTAGTTAAGCACACAGGGTGAATACAAGGAATTAGCTCCTAACTTCTATTTAGGCTCCTAACTTTCCACATTCTGTGAATGCTTCCTTTCGAGCATTCAGCCACAATGTTCAAAACTGCTTAGAACCTGACTACTGTCTCTTAAACTGCACCTGTGAGGCTAATGAACTACTCATGTGAGTAATAACAGTGAGGTTTGCTCCTGCTGAATATATTGCTCAGGGGCAGATCCTCAGCTGGTTTAAATCAGGGTAGATTCACTGGTTTCAATGGCACTACGCTCACTCAAACCACCTGAGGATCTGGCCACTTTAATTCTCAACACTGCTTGTAATGCTGAGCCAAATTCTACTTCTTTTAATTACATGAATAGTTCCACTGAAGTCTATGAGGCTGATTCTCCACCACCCTGCACCTCCTACAGTCATTTATCCCTGTGTAATATAGGTGGGTGTACATTGTAGCCACATCAGAATGGCCTAATCACCTTGGTGGTGGCGTTGACACTGCTCAGGTATAAACGTGCAAAGGTGAAGAATCAGGCACAAGTGTCTTTATGTTTGTTCACAAAAACCCTGTGTAATAATAAATCATTATTAGAGAAATACTGTTTGATCCCATAGTTAAAGGTTGTCTCTCAGCATTACATGCTTGCAGAACACCAGAATTAAGGCTGCACGTTCAACCTTATAGACTCTAGGACTGGAAGGGACCTCGAGAGGTCATCGAGTCCAGTCCCCTGCCCTCATGGCAGGACCAAATACTGTCTAGACCATCCTTAATAGACATTTATCTAACCCACTCTTAAATATCTCCAGAGATGGAGATTCCACAACTTCCCTAGGCAATCTATTCCAGTCTTTAACTACCCTGACAGTTAGGAACTTTTTCCCAATGTCCAACCTAAATCTCCCTTGCTGCAGTTTAAGCCCATTGCTTCTTGTTCTATCATTGGAGGCTAAGGTGAACAAGTTTTCTCCTCCTCCTGATGACACCCTTTTAGATACCTGAAAACTGCTATCATGTCCCCTCTCAGTCTTCTCTTTTCCAAACTAAACAAACCCAATTCCTTCAGCCTTCCTTCATAGGTCATGTTCTCAAGACCTTTAATCATTCTTGTTGCTCTTGTCTGGACCCTCTCCAGTTTCTCCACATCTTTCTTGAAATGCGGTGCCCAGAACTGGACACAATACTCCAGTTGAGGCCTAACCAGCACAGAGTAAAGCGGAAGAATGACTTCTCGTGTCTTGTTTACAACACACTTGTTAATGCATCCCAGAATCACATTTGCTTTTTTTGCATCAGTATCACACTGTTGACTCATATTAAGCTTGTGGTCCACTATGACCCCTAGATCTCTTTCTGCCATACTCCTTCCGAAACAGTCTCCTCCCATTCTGTATGTGTGAAACTGATTGTTCCTTCCTAAGTGGAGTACTTTGCATTTATCTTTATTGAACTTCATCCTGTTTACCTCAGACCATTTCTCCAATTTGTCCAGATCGTTTTGAATTTTGACCCTGTCCTCCAAAGCAGTTGCAATCCCTCCCAGTTTGGTATCGTCCGCAAACTTAATAAGCGTACTTTCTATGCCAACATCTAAATCATTGATGAAGATATTGAACAGAGCTGGTCCCTTGACTGATTTTGGCATGCTTAACTGTGCACCCTTAACACTGCATTTTTCTTGTGTATTGAATATATGCAAAGGTAGAACAGTTGCCATTCAGTGATGGAATTAATATTGTTCTTGCAAGTCATTGCCTTTCCAAGAGGAAGACTACTCTTTGAAAGGGATTGCATCCAAAATCAAAGAAATAGAATATTGCAGAGGGTTGGGAAACTACTTTAAGAGCAGGATAAAATGTAAACATCGAAGATCAAATCAGCTGGTCTCAGGATAGCTAACAAGCACACTTGGAAGAGTGGGAATCTGAGTTTAGTTCCTGGTTCTGCCATGGAGCACCCGCATGGCTTGGCACAAGTTGGCCCAGATCCTCACAGGCATTTAGGCACCTAACTGCCATTGATTTCAATGGAAGTTAGCAGCTCATATATCTTTGAGGATCTGGGCCTCTCCCCCTATGACTCAGTTCCCTATCTGTAAAGTGAGGATAATCCTTTCACCCACCCTTTGTCCATGTAAATTATAAGCTCCAAAGAGAAGGGACTGGCTCTCACTATGGCCCAGATCCTCAAAGGTATTTAGGTGCCTAACTCCCATTGATTTCAAAGAAGTTAGTGGCTTATATATCTTTGAGGATCTGGGCCTATCTGACTGTACAACCCTTTGTACCATGGGGCCTCAATCCCAGTCGGAGCCTCTAGTTGCTTTGCAATACAAATAATAAAATATAATAATTAATGATTAATAATAAATTAATAATAACTTATCTGTGGACACAGAATAGTAAAGTGGTAGAAGCATGCATGATTATTAATTGCTATGGAAGTATATTACAGCACCCTATAGAGTGCAAGTAGGCAACTTTTATTTAGAGAAACAACACAGTCTCTGCCCCCAATTGAATCTCATACATGATGCAACCAAGGAGCAATTAAACAGCGGGTAGGGGAGGACAGGCAAGGGTCACAGCAATGAGATTACATGGTTTCTCAGCAAAGGTGAATGTGTGTTCAGCATGACAGAAGAAAATATAGCTGATTCGCTTCTTTTAGGCCACTGTGGTAAAAGTGCTGTTTAAAAGCATTTGACATCTTGCCAATTGGAGGGTAAAGACAAAAATTAAGAGTGCCAGAAAAAACAATAATTCATTGTTTTATATATTATTTATTATTATTATTAATTTGTCAAAGTACATATAATATTACCCACAAAAAATAAGCTAAATGAACATTATTAAGCACTTGATAGCAAAATCAAGCCCTTAAAAGTTAGGAGCCTTAATTTGGCCCCCCTGTGTATATGTATTACGATAGTCTAATTACATGATTACATTCTTTTTGCCCCACAAGACCCCTGCCTCATTCAGTGTACAGGGTGGATGATGCTCACTTAATGATCAGCTAATTTCATATTTTGCTTTCTCCTCATTGTTCATCGTGAGGCCCAATGGCTTATGTAATGCACACTACTCAAACACTGCTCTGGACAGCAGGGCAGCTCCAGCTTTTTCGCCGCCCCAAGCAGCGAAAAAAAAAGTAAAAGTAAAATGTGATTGCACTGCCCCCGAAGTGCTGCCAAAGACTGAAGCGGAGGAATTGAGCTGCCGCTGAAGTGTAGCCGAAGAGGAAGCGAGGGACTGGAGGACCTGCCGCTGAATTAACACTGCAGACCCAGGAGTGCCGCCCCAATAACGGACAGAGTGCCACCCCTTTCTATTGGCCACCCCAGGCACCTGCTTCCTTCCCTGGTGCCTGGAGCCAGCCCTGATGGAGAGAGAATTCACAATTTCCTCCTGGCTTTTCTACATCACTCTTCACTACAGTAGCTGAGTGCATCACAAATTTATTTTCACAACACGTCGTGGGATGAAGAAGTTTCATCCTCATTTTGTATATGGGAAACTGAGGCATAGATTTGTAAAAGTGGCCAGGCATTGCTCTGCTCAGCATTGACAATTAGGCACCTAAATACCTTTGCAAATCTGGGTCTAAGTGACTAGCACAGCTAAAACGCATTTCCAGAAGTGATACAGCCATTTAACCAGATCTTTAAAGATACTTAGGTATGTAATGGTGCAGTTTAGTAAAATTCTGAAGACGGCTTAGGCAGCTAACTTCCAATGAAATCAGATCTGTCTCCCCTTTCCACTTCCCTCCTACCCTGCACCCCAATGGTTCTCAGTCCCAATCTCCTTGCCCAGCCATTTCCAGACTCCCTCCAGCTCCCACTCCTACTTTCCCTCTCCCCACCCCTCCAGCCTCCAATCCCAGTCTCCCCACCTTCTGTGGCTCTTTGTCACAATCTACTCCCCCTGCCCGACCCCTCAGGGCCCAGCAGGTCCAGCTCTTGTGCTCCCTGCATTTGGATCAGGCAACCTTCCTCCTCCACACTGCCTGGGCATCGCAGAGGGTCACTGAGAACACAGGAGATACAGGCTCCCTGCTCTCATTTCAGGTTCTCAGACTGGGACATCAACAGCTCAGAACTGCAACTGCAGGGAAAGTTCTTCTCAATCCCAGTTTGGAGCATGCCAGTGTGGGGAATTTAGCAACTGAAATCTAAAAAAATCCCTACAGAGTATGTGAAAGTTCATTTTTCAGTGGCTTATAATTTGGCCCAATTTGGACAGATTTTCAAGGAGAATAGCAGGAGGCACATCCCTGAAACAAAGACAACTCCCCTGTTAAATTTCAATTCGCTACTCCAAAGCATGAAGGGTCTAGGGCTTTCAAAGAAAAGGTTAGCAGTCATTTTTAAGATGCACAAACTTATTTTTCCCTATTTGCATTCTTGGAAACAGTTGAATTATTTTGGCTGAAATTTCCCCTCCCCCAAATCAGCCCAAGGCAGGCACCTGGCACACAACATTTTAGCCCAAATGATTACAGTTTGGTGGAGTTATAAGCAACTGAAAACAGAGTCTTATAATGGTAAGTGTTGGGCAACCTTAACAGATGGCATTACCAGCTCCACCTATAATACAGATGAATTCACTAAACAGCCAGGTGGGCTTGTTTCCTTAATCTTTTCTCCCAGTGGTTCTTAACTGTCTTTTTTTGTTTGTTTGTTTGACAATGCAAAATACCAGTTGGGATGTTATAATTATATTACTTTGCCCTCAAGTTGAGGTTTGTATATAAAGATTTCAAACATATATTGGAAACAATACTGCATTAAACCTCATAACACACCCTTACAGAGCAGGCAACTTGGATTATATTAATTTACAGATGAGTAAATTGAGGCACAGTGAGATTAACGGATTTGCCTGTGTCACCAGAGGAGCTTATGTTACAGGCAAGAAAAAAACAAAAAAACATGACAGCAAATCACCAGTAAAACTAATGTAATTTTATATCTGCTTGAAATATATTATTCAGCCACTAGCTGTCTGTTTGCGTTAACCATAGGATGGTAAACAACCAACACAAAGCTGGAATTCAAGGTGTGTGGAAGTTTCTTTACATATAGATGTAACTTAAAAAAAAATACACATACCTCATATTTGAGGCCTGGTATTGTGACATTTAGGAATCCTGATGCTCACTCCTCTGCTTTAATCACTAGAGCACACCTATCTTATATTATTATAAATTACCTACAAAGCAATATAGAGAGTTTCTCCAGTAAAACAAAATACACATGCCAAAAACGATATCAGACATTATAGGTAAGCCCAGAAATCATTCAAGCAGGGGACATTAATAAGTTAATATAGCTGGTTATTCTAATTGAAGGGCTCTAGGCACTCAGATACCACAGAACACGCTCCAAGGAGAAAGTCCAGGGATACACACCTTAACACACTCAAAACCTCCTTCACCACAGAAAGACACTCCACCAGAAATGTAGATGGCATCATGGAATGAGCCACCCAAATGCCCTGTGAGAACCTGCTTCAATACAGAAATAAAATCCCTTCCAACTGCACATCCATAGTTGTCACCTACCACCCCACATAAGAACCCACATCATCAAACAACTACAACTCACACTCAATGAGGATCCAATCCTGAAAGAAATCTTTCCTGAACCCCTTCTTCTGGCCTCCAAGCTCATCATCAGAAGCAAGTACCCCATAGACCAGGACACACCAAATCATAGTGGCACCAGACCCCCAATAAACTAAGGGGGAGGGATAGCTCAGTGGTTTGAGCATTGGCCTGCTAAACCCAGGGTTGTAAGTTCAATGCTTGAGGGGGCCATTTAGGGAGCTGGGGGTTGGTCCCCCTTTGAGCAGGGAGTTGGACTAGATGACCTCCTAAGGTCCCTTCTGTCATAAATATACAGGTAGCATAAAATCCCTCTTTATCATGTAAAGGGTTAATAAACTCAGATAACCTGGGGGGCAGCAGCCCAGTAAGGGGAGAAGATACTTTCAAACCTGTAGGAGAAGGTTTTTTGGCTGTCTCTCTCAGAGCCAGCCAGGAAACAGGGCAAGGGAAAATACATCTCCTAAGCTATATCTGAACTAAGCATCTAGTCTTGCAGAAATAGTAAGTAATAGCAGAAAAGAAATGCATTATATTACCTTTTGTTTTAGCTTGTGAATTTTCCCTGTGCTAACAGGGAGGTTTATCCCTGTTTTTGTAACTTTAAAGTTTTGCCTAAAGAGGAAATCATCAGTGTTTTTGAGTCTTTTGTTATTCTGTAAAGTACTTTCCATCCTGATTTTACAGAGGTAATTCTTTAACCTTTTCTTTAATTAAAATTCCCCTTTTAAGAACCCAATTGATTTTTCATTGTACTTAAGATCCAAGAAAAGACAGCCTGTACCAATTGGTGAGGATATTATTCTCAAGCCTCCCCAGGAAAGGGGGTGTAGGGACTTTGGGGGATATTTCAGGAAGGTAGGGCTCCAAGTGGTCCTCCCTGAATGTTTGTTTAAATCACTTGGTAGTGGCAGCAATACTAAAACAAGGAAGGAATTTGTGTCTTGGGGTATTTTTTAACCCAAGCTGGTAAAAATAAGCTTAGGGGGTCTTTCATGCGGGTCCCCACATCTGTACCCCAGAGTTCAGAGTGGGGAAGGAACCCTGACACCTTCCAACCCTGATATTCTATGATTCTACGAACAATAGAGGCAAAACCTGAAGACATATCCCGCACAACACACCTTTCAAGATCCATGGATCCTCCACATGCCCATCACATGTGGTGTACCTCATCCAGTGCACTAAATACCCCAACGACAACTTTGTGGGTGAAACCAGACAACCACTACGTTCTCGAATGAACTTGCACAGAAAAATGATTAAAGACAAAAACACCCCATCGCCTGTGAGTGAACACTTTTCACAAAATGATCACTCCACATCTGACCTCTCAGTCCTCATCCTCAAAGGAAGCCTGCATAATACTTTCAAAAGACATGCCTAGGAGCTTACATTCATAGCTTGGCTAGAAACAAAAAATCGTGAACTGACTAGAGACACTGGACTTACGGTTTATCACAACAATCGGTAACCCACTAACGACTCCTCCCAGCTGCTTACTCCCTCTCCTTCCTTTTCTCCCTGTGACTGGAGCAGTGTTAACGAGCCACTTCACCTTGCATGGTCCCTTGAAATGCGTTAACTGCTTATGCTAAACAATCTGTTCCACCTTTCCAGCTTCTATGTAAGCTGGAAAGCTTGTCTCTCTCCCCAACAGAAGTTGGTCCAATAAAAGATATTACCTCACCCACTTTGTCTCTCTGATATCCTGGGACCAACACGGCTACAGCAACACTGCATATTTTATCTCCTATTTAAGTGGGCTTCGGGGAGTTGCTGATGTATAGACCTGCGTAGCACCATATGGTGAGAGGAATGCAGCATGACAGCTTATCAAGGATGCTAATGAGGACACTGTAAGATGAGTCTGTTTTGTTTCTTTCCTCTTTTTTAGTTTCTTCTCTTTTCCTTGAGTGACTGGTGCTGGTTGCCCCTCACTTCCTGCTGGTCAGGCAAGGCCAAGTGGGCAAGTTTATCAATGGGTAAAAAGTTAAAAAAAAAAATTGAGGAAAAGACAGCCTGGAAAGTTAGAGGGAACTGATTGGCTGAAACCAAAAGAGGGTGGAGATAAGAGACAATGAAGCAGGACTCCAGTTTCCAGGCAAGTCAGTTCAAGTTAAACCACAATCAAAGGCGGGCAAGAACGGAAGACAAGTTGAAGCTTTCTAATCAAACTAGGTCTTCAGAAGAGAGAATCTAACTGGATATTACTGGAACTGCATCAAACTAAATTAATTCACTTTTACGGGGTTTCAGAGATAAGTATCCCCAATTCTTAACATATCCTGACATTGTTTCCGCCCTTCCTCCCTCTCAATGAATGAAACAAGTGCCAGCCCCACAATTCCCTTGCCACAGCTGTCGTGCAGCAATGATGACATAATTACTATGTGTTTTAGTAAGTGCACACTGTGCAGCTTGGGGGAGAATTGGCCCCTGGGGATGAGATTCTAACAGCCTTGCATGATGGCAGTACACAACGGATGCTTGTTCATTTCAGGGGAGCCTTTTGTTTGATGAATTTTTTAACTTGGTTTGTGATTTGCAGAGTAGGAACTAGCATTTATAAAATCCCCTGGGATGGAGAGGTAGAGAAAATTCACTATTCAGTGCGAGAGGTGGGGTTTGGTATTATACCGCAATACAAAGCAACCAATGAAGCCAAAACCACTTGAAATGTAACAAAGCTTTTGAACTTGACTGTGTACATCCACGAGCAAGAGGCAGAGGACAGTGATTCCAGGTTTTAGTGACTGACCTCTAACTCTCTGGAGACTGGCTGAGTCAAAGAATGTTTCTGCACAATGCTAAAGCCGCTATTGTTGGCCTCTTCTCAGTGAGTGGAAAAATCCATCAGAAAAATGTGAAGTGATCCACCAGCAAAACACTGCAAAGCTGAGGCAAGGAGGAGTCAAGTCCTTACTTCATGTGCAAGACCTATTAACAGTTATGGAACATGCATGCATTGCACCTATAGCGGTGAGACTGTACCCTAAGGAACTAGGCAACAGTGGGTCAGGCAAGCTACTACGTTGTCTTTGGTCTCTGACAGTTCAAAAAAAGATACACCCTCAATATAGCATCACAACACAGTGACTGTATAAGCAGGCAGGTATCTGCTGCTCCTTTCATAGCTTATTTACTGACTAGAATATGAGAACAAAGAAATTACTATACACATAAAGCAAGTGATGGTGCACAAGGGAACTGGATGGTTTAGGGGGCTCATAATGGGATATGGGGCTTTGAATGTATAGGTCACTGCTCCAAAGGTTGGCTGTGACCCAGTCATTTTCATCTCCTTGGTAGCCTATGTGAAAGGAGTTGCTTGCCCCAGCACACTTCCTATTGGATGTGCAGTAGCATCAGGCAGTAACAATAACTGATATTTTTATTGAGTCTCTCAACAGAAAGGCCAAAGGCTGAATGGGCAGGGAGGCTACAATGGCAGTGGGCAAAGTGCGACAAAGCCAACACGATCACCACCGGTATGTGTTTCTTCCAAGAAGAGACGCCTTAAATATCCAGTGCTGTTGAGCCTGGGATTCTGGCTAAATCAGGACTGCAGGATCTGGCCCTTTGTAGGAACTAAAATCCAACTTGAGAAGCTGATGCATAAATATAGAAAGCTAGGCTTTCAGCTCCCTGCATTGTAAACTCTGGAGCTCCCTGACTGACTCCAGCTCTTAAAGCTTCATTCAGGGCACAATATTCTTTTAACCGTAGGCTGAAGGTATAATAGGCTGGGGAGGCTAAGCCTCTCCTGATGCAGCTGCTGCTGCCAGATGCCTGGACCCTGGTGGCCCCGCCTGCGCTCTGCATCTTCCTGTCCCTGCTTCACACCTTCCCGAGGACCCCACTGCCAATCAGTGCCTGGCTGAGTTCTTCTCTTCCACTCCAACCCCTCTCTCCAGAGGTCCCTGCCGCTCGCCCTGTCCCTCCTTCACGCCCTCCAAGAGACCCCTGCCACCTGCCGCTTGCTGTGTCCCTGTAGGTGATGGGGGCCTTGCGGGGGGGGAGGTGGAGGAGGGGAGGGACATGGCAGGCAGTGGGATCCTCACGGGGGAGGGGGAAAGGGAGGAGAGGAGGGACATGGTGAGCAGTGGGGTTCTCGCAGGAGAGGGAAGAGGAGGAGAAGAGAGATGTGGTGAGTGGTGGGGACCTTGCGAGGGAGGAGGGAGAAGAGGGTCATGGTGAGCAGTGGGGGCCTCACAGCGGAGGGAGGAGGAGAGGAGGAATGCGATGAGTGAGCCAAGTGGGGGCAGGGACAGAGCCTGGGGTGGAGCAGGGGTGGAGTGTGAGTAGGGCCACAAGCGGAAGTGGCATGGGCCGAAGGATGGGCTGGCCGCCCTTCCCGCAGTCCCCTTTGGCCTGGAACGGTGAACCGCAGCCAGTGGGAGCTGCAATCAGCTGAACCTGTGGACATTGCAGGTAAACAAACCATCCCGGCCCGCCAGGGGATTTCCCTGATGGGCCACGTGCCAAAGGTTGCTGATCCCTGCTCTACCGCATGAGCGAAAAGACATATGTCTCTTAGCCAAGGCTGTAGCCCGTGTATCAACCTCTAGGTCACCCAGGGAGTCAGGAATTAAAACTTAAGTCCACATGTAATGCCCTAAACCCAAGACAATCCTTCCTCTCATACTACTCAGCGTGAGCAAAGGGGGACAGAATCAGCCCTTAAGTGTACGGATAAAAACATGCCACTAATAAAAAACAACCCATGATATTCCTCTTGAAACAATTCAATAACAGACGCTCAACTCCATCATGCAGTCACCTTGCTTCCCACACTCTTGCAATCCCCTATCATCATAGATCAGCCTAACCTTATGCCCCCCCCTTTTTTTTTTAATATATATATCTTCAAGCCTGGAACTTTGGGCCCAAATCTGCCCTCATTTACATCTGCGTATACTCACTGCTTTCATTGCAGTCACTTCCCAACAACGGCAATTACCTTCACTACCAAAGCAGCACGGTGCGTATAAGTCAAACTGATAAAAGGGATAGCGGAACTTTATAAACAAATTTTTTTTATAGCCACAAGGACAGCAATAGTTCTAGCTTGATTACACAGCTCTGAAATTTAATAGGGGCTGAGAGAGACCTATTCATCTCTGCAGCTGAAGGGAAAAGCATATCATCACTCTTTCCCTCTTGAGCATGGAGGCTGCCTGCCTGTCCCCAACTCTCTACTGAATTCACAGATTTGTGCTGGGGATAGCAGGGGAATGAAGAATATATGGTCGGGAGTGGAGAGGCTGCATATTGCCACAACCTGGTAGCTGGGGATCCAGCTAATGGAGCAGTGGCAGATCCTCTAGCCAATTCCCACCACTGAACCTGCTGGGAGTCATCCTCCAGAGCCTGCCCCTCTGAGCACAGGAATAGCAGCAGTTCCACTGCCCTTAGGGCAGGTCTGCCCTTCAAACACTGCACTGATGCTGCTGTAGCACATGAATGAAGACACTCGATGATGGGAGAGAGCTCTCCCGTCAGCATAGTTAATCCACCTCCCCAAGAGGCAGTAGCTATGTCAGTGGGAGAAGCTCTTCCACCAACATAGTGCTGTCTACACCAGTGCTTCGGTCAGTATAACTGTATCACACAGGGGTGCGGATTTTTCACACTCTGAGCGATGTAGTTATATGGAAGTAATTCTGTAGTGTAGACCTGCCCTTAGGATATGCTGTGCTTTAACAGGGTAGCAAAGTTTACACCCTGAAAGTAATCCTGACTGCCTTAAACAGCCTGTCTTTTTTGTTCCACACTTGTACAGCATCTAGCACAATGGGTCGCAGTTCCTCACTGGGGCTCTTAGGATGCTACCATAATAACAATTAATATAGAAGCAGCAAAGAGTCCTGTGGTACCTTATAGACTAACAGACGTATTGGAGCATGAGCTCTCATGGGCGAATACCCACTTTGTCGGATGCATGTAGAATAGAGCTCCTTCTCAATGCATTTAATAAGTCATGACACATGCACTACAAAATGACACACAGTAGCGTTACACTCACGGTTTCACTGACATCTTATTCTGCGACAGAAATAAAACTGTGGTTAAGTAGCAATTACACCACAGTTCCCCTGCTTCACTGTCCCCTGGTGCCCCACTCAAATGAGAGTGGAATAGCCCTTAGAGATCTTGTTGCAATCTTGCAGCCTGGTTATGATCTCCTAACACTCCTCCATTTTGCTTCTTGTGAGGAATGGAATGGGGCATCTCCCCACACATGCAGAAGCAGCTGTTGATTCATGTAAGCACAGTGATAACACTGACATATATTTGCCGGAGCCAAAGAGAACAAGTGGAATATCCATTTGTCTGTGCTTTTGTTGGTGCTTTCAGTGCTATTGAAAGATGCTATTACTCACTTCAGTGTGAACAGTGTCATAAGCCATGTTAACAAATCCCTGGTTGAAATGCAGCCCATTACATAAAGAATGATCAGTGCCAAGGATGAGTGCAGAACAATAAATCAGTACATAGAGAATGAGATCGAATCTGTTGGGGGGATGGAGGGACCTGGATGGCTCAGGGGACTGGATATGAGGCACGGAGTTTATTGTCAGATCAAACCTAGCCCAAGCTGATAGTGGCCAAAAGACATTCCCATTGAATGGCTCTTTGAAAGGAATTGATGGATTTAGCCCAGTTCCTAGCTGCCAGATCACACACAAAAGCCACTCTGGTGAATGGCACTAATTGGCATCAGCAGTGGGATAAATATGGAGATTTCTGTGACAGCCAGTCTACTAACCTCTCTGCTGCTCTTAGCTTCCGGGCCCCCAACCTCCCCTCCTTCCTGCTCTTTGTCAGTTCTGTTGTCAGACAAATTTTTCAACTCTGTCCTCTCTTCTGCTCTTGATGCCCCTTCTCTTCCTCATAACACCATCCACCCCTCTGTTCTGGCTGGCTTTTCCTTTGCCTTCACTTCCTCTGTTCCTGCTCTTGCTCCACTAGGCATGGCAGGAAATCCTGCCATTACATGAACTTCTTCCAGTATGAACTGTCCTCCTCTTTCAGTTTTATTCTTCCTTGAGAAACATTATGTATATAATGGAAGTGCCTAGATACCCCCACCAAAATCAGACACAAGTGCGCTAGGCACACAGGAAGAGGCTGGTCCTGCCTCAAGGAGCTTACAGTCTAAACAGTCAAGGCAAGTCAGTGGGTGGGAGAAAGAAGAATTATCCACTCCTTACCAACAATGGCAAACTGAGATAGACAATGATTAAGTGATTTGCCCATGGTCACACAGGGAGTCTGTGTCAGACATGGGAATTGAACCCAGATCTGTGTCCCAGGCCCAGTGCCTTTACCACAAGATAACTCTTCCTTTCACTATTACAGATGAACTTCTCCTTCCCAATTAAAACTCAAGTCATGAAAGACAGGGCTGATCCTATCCACCTCCCGCTATCCCATCCTTCAACTCTACCATCCTCTCTCAGCATTGGTGGTCTCTTTCCATAAGTCTCCAGCTGACTGCTTATAGCCCCTACCACCTCTTTTTGTGCCCTATACTCTCCCCATTCCTCCCTCTGTAGGATGTGGTTCAGTTCTGAAGGATAACTCTGTACAAATGGCATCACAAAGTCTGCCATGAACCGGCCTCTGATTCTGTATCGAATATGCTGGATTTATAAGTAAAGGAATGTCTGGGTTTTTTCCTAGCAGCGCAAAGCAATTTTATCCCAGGGATCTAAACACACAGAATAACATTATGAAGAAGCATGAAGTGTCCAAGCAGTGTTTTCTCCTCTCTGTACATCCAGGACTCATGCTATGCCTGCTAATATGGTCAGAAGGAAGCCTGAGTGATAGAAGGGGAGGGCTGACTGTAGACTTTCACCACAGTCATTCTGGAGCACAGCATAGGAGCCAGCCAAGGCCTGCACCATTGGCAAAGGGCAAAGCAAATGCCTTTATGAAGGGTTGTGTGGAGAAAAAAGTTGGAGTAACCTTTTTTGCCGGTTACTAGGGGCCGAAAGAAGGATCTCATGGTGCTGTATGAAGTGTCTGTCTCCTTCTCCCCCAACTTTCTGGAGAGAGTTATTCCACTGGTTACACTCCACCCTAGTCAAGGAGAATTTCAAAGGCTTAGGCTGGAAGAGTCCAGCATAACTGTGAGGCTTCAGTCTAACTTGATGGGTTGCCAAATTTCTGACCGAATAAAACTGAACATCCTTACCCTGCCCCTTCTCCAAGGTCCCGCGCCGCTCACTCTCTCCCTCCATCGTTTGCTCTCTCCCACCCTTACTCACTCGCTCATTTTTACCAGGCTGGGAGGATCCCTTTTCGAGTGGGTGTCTGGGTGAAAACCGGACACTGGCAACCCACTGGTCTGATAGCCTCAGTCACTGGTGAGACCAGAATATTAGCCAGGCCCACAGTGCTTCTATCTGGGTACTTGCTAACGTCACTTGTGTCTGACCTGGATTAAGTGTGAGACACCTGTGCTGTGCTTCATCATTCTGTTGATTTCTTTCTGGCTTTGGGGCATCCTAGTGCTGATGGTGGAGCCTTCAAAAGTGCAGAAGACAGCGCTGGGTGCCATCATAAATGGTTGGTCCTGGAGTCCTTGGCATCCTTCTCTCTTTGGCAGAAATCTCATATAAAGAAGAGGAGGGGAAAATAGTGTTGCCAAACTCTACATCTTAGGGATCTAATAATGAGGAGCTTTGCTGGATAGGAAGACGTAGATCCAGCAGAGTGCTGCCCCATTCATTCCTACAATAAATCATTTGTGCATAATATTCTTCAGATGGTCCACAGTTTGGACGCTACAAAGAAATCTAATGGCAACCATGTAAGGGGGTTGTTTCCTTCCCAAAGCCAGCAGAATTTCAGACATCAGCCCAAGAAGGACCACTTCTGTGTCATGTTATGGCTTGGAATTTGATAGTGGCAGAAGAGGGCACCTTCTCAAGGAGCGAATATCAGAGAAAAAGGAGAGAAGTTTAGAACCGAATGGTAGGTAGTTCTGGGTAGCAAGATTATTGGTGTTAAAGATTAAGCAAATTTCAGGGCTAATGTTTATGTCCTTTTCCCCTCCCTCAGGTCAGATGAGATGATGTGGGCTGAAAGGGGACTTTCAGATGAACTGGACCCTACAAATACAAGTCAAACTTTAGTGTATTTTGTTACTGTGAACAGGACTCAGATTCTTGCCTTGCTTCTGGACTGGATTTTCAGAAGTGCTGAGCATGCATTTATAGAGTCAGATTTTCAAGAGACTGACTTTTTATTTAGGAACCAAAATAAGTGGCCAGATTTTAAAAAAATCTCAGCATTTTGGGTGCCAAACTCTTCTGAAAATTTTGCCATCTCTGCCACAGTAGGACCTGTTGAATACGTAACACGTCTAAAAATCTGACCATCTACCTAAACTTCACAGGGTTCTGGGAGCTGCAGCATCTCTCTGAACACTGTCATGCTAGAACAGAAAAAAGACACTGCTAGAAGGAGACCAGATGCATCATTTCAACTCCTCAGAGAGGCTATAGCTGTGTTGTAAACACTCTTCATATTACTTACGAGGTTGTTTTTTTTAAAAAAAGTTGCCAACATCTTCAGCTGACAGCTGCAGTGTGGTTAACATACAGTATCTAGCCCTGGATTTGTTTTGACATCTTAATGGAATTTTTGGAGGAACACAGACAAAGTGACCTCTTGGATGATGAAACTTTGCAAACAGGTAAACTTGGAGTAATTTCATCTTGAGGGAACCTAAGCCCAGAACTTAATACGGTCAAAAGTCTGATCACAGTGTGCGCCATGACATGGCACATTTTCTACCTTGTTCATAGAAAAATAAAGAAATGAGGAACAGAAGGACGTAGGAAATAGTCTAGTTTCACCATCAATCCAAATGTTTATTACGTGAACCATCTGCTGCCTGTCGGGCACCTGTTGTGAGCTCGCCGGCCATAAAGCAGAGGGTTGCAACCAGAACTCAAATATTTGCCATCAAAATATCTTTTGATGGAAAAAGCCTTTGATTACATGGAAATTTTCATGGACAATTTTCCATTTTTGTTGACATTTTTTCAGGCTTTTGTTAATCCTCACCTCCGTCTTTTTTTTCCCCCAACAGAAAATAGATATTTTTCAAATTAAAACTGATTTGTTCTTTCTTTGACAACCCACTGCCTTCCTCCACAAACAAAATTCTTTTCAAAATTTCATCTGAAAGTTTGGGCAGGAAAAATCCTCTTTTCCCAACCAACTCTAGTTACAATAGATATTATTAACCATGAGTTGGAATCTATTGCACAATTCACGCTTGAAAAAAAAAAAGAGAGAGAAGAAAAGAAGACAATGACAGATTTGGGATACACAGAATGAATCCTCTTAGGCTACAGGTTAGAGATGTTCTAGCAATATGTCTCACCCAATGCAATCTATAATATTACTGCTTTATATAGGACTAATGACTCATTCCTGGATTTTTCTGCTGAATTGGCATGACATTGACTCAGAGAAGAGTGAGAGCATCCTGTATCCAGAAAGGTGAAGTATCTAATCAAACCAAGAACTACAACTAGCAGTATACTGGTACTCAGCAGACCTGGGGTCAAGTCTCAGCTCTGCTATTAGCCTAGTAGGTGACCTTGGACAAATCACATCAGCTTTCTGTGCCACACTTCACAATCTGTAAAATGGGAATAATGATTACTGAACTCCTTAGTAAGTCATTTGTAAGGATGCAAGTGCTATGTAACAGCTAGGCATTGAGAGGCAGGGTGGTCCTGTAGTCTGGGTGCTAGGCTGGGACTCAGGAGAGCTGTATTCCCTGCTCTGCCAGAGGCTTCCTGTGTGACCATGGTTAAATGATCTCTCTCTGTGCCCTTGTTCCTCATTTGTAACAGAAGGATAACAGCACTTCCCTACTTCACAGGGGTGTTGTGAGAATAAAGGACGAATATAGACAAATAACACAGGAATGCAGAGGCAAGATTAGAAAGGCAAAGGCACAAAATGAGCTCAAACTAGCTATGGGAATAAAGGGAAACAAGAAGACTTTTTATCAATACATTAGAAACAAGAGGAAGACCAAGGACAGGGTAGGCCCACTGCTCAGTGAGGAGGGGGAAACAGTAACGGGAGAGTAGGAAATGGCAGAGATACTTAATGATTTCTTTGTTTCGGTCTTCACTGAGAAGTCTGAAGGAATGTCTAATATAGTGAATGCTTATGGGAAGAGGGTAGGTTTAGAAGATAAAATAAAAAAAGAGCAAGTAAAAAATCACTTAGAAAAGTTAGATGCCTGCAAGTCACCGGGGCCTGATGAAATGCATCCTAGAATACTCAAGGAGTTAATAGAGGAGGTATCTGAGCCTCTAGCTATTATCTTTGGGAAATCATGGGAGACGGGGGAGATTCCAGAAGACTGGAAAAGGGCAAATATAGCGCCCATCTATAAAAAGGGAAATAAAAACAACCCAGGAAACTACAGACCAGTTAGTTTAACTTCTGTGCCAGGGAAGATAATGGAGCAAGTAATTAAAGAAATCACCTGCAAACACTTGGAAGGTGGTAAGGTGATAGGGAATAGCCAGCATGGATTTGTAAAGAACAAATCGTGTCAAACTAATCTGATAGCTTTCTTTGATAGGATATCGAGCCTTGTGGATAAGGGAGAAGGGGTGGATGTGATATACCTAGACTTTAGTAAGGCATTTGATACGGTCTCGCATGATATTCTTATAGATAAACTAGGAAAGTACAATTTAGATGGGGTTACTATAAGGTGGGTGCATAACTGGCTGGATAACCGTACTCAGAGAGTAGTTATTAATGGCTCCCAATCCTGCTGGAAAGGTATAACAAGTGGGGTTCCGCAGGGGTCTGTTTGGGACCGGCTCTGTTCAATATCTTCATCAACGATTTAGATGTTGGCATAGAAAGTACGCTTATTAAGTTTGCAGATGATACCAAACTGGGAGGGATTGCAACTGCTTTGGAGGACAGGGTCAAAATTCAAAATGATCTGGACAAATTGGAGAAATGGTCTGAGGTAAACAGGATGAAGTTCAATAAAGATAAATGCAAAGTGCTCCACTTAGGAAGGATCAATCAGTTTCACACATACAGAATGGGAAGAGACTGTCTAGGAAGGAGTATGGCAGAAAGAGATCTAGGGGTCATAGTGGACCACAAGCTTAATATGAGTCAACAGTGTGATACTGTTGCAAAAAAAGCAAACGTGATTCTGGGGTGCATTAACAGGTGTGTTGTAAACAAGACACGAGAAGTCATTCTTCCGCTTTACTCTGTGCTGGTTAGGCCTCAACTGGAGTATTGTGTCCAGTTCTGGGCACCGCATTTCAAGAAAGATGTGGAGAAATTGGAAAGGGTCCAGAGAAGAGCAACAACAATGATTAAAGGTCTTGAGAACATGGCCTATGAAGGAAGGCTGAAGGAATTGGGTTTGTTTAGTTTGGAAAAGAGAAGACTGAGAGGGGACATGATAGCAGTTTTCAGGTATCTAAAAGGGTGTCATCAGGAGGAGGGAGAAAACTTGTTCACCTTAGCCTCCAATGATAGAACAAGAAGCAATGAGCTTAAACTGCAGCAAGGGAGATTTAGGTTGGACATTAGGAAAAAGTTCCTAACTGTCAGGGTAGTTAAACACTGGAATAGATTGCCTAGGGAAGTTGTGGAATCTCTATCTCTGGAGATATTTAAGAGTAGGTTAGATAAATGTCTATTAGGGATGGTCTAGACAGTATTTGGTCCTGCTATGAGGGCAGGGGACTGGACTCGATGACCTTTTCGAGGTCCCTTCCAGTCCTAGAGTCTATGAGTCTATAAATGCATTAAAGACTATGAGATGCTCAGGTACTTGGGGACAGATAAGTACTGCAGATAGACTGACTGATACTAACAGCTGATGGCCTCACTCTCAGTCTCTCAAAAGCCACTGGTAACAATACAGGAGTCCTAATGCCTAGCCCCACCTGGTCTAACTACTAAAGAATCCTCCCTCCCTTGCATGCATATGTACATGCAGTTAAAACAGAGGCACTAATGCCCAATGTAAACTGACCGTGTCCACCAATGTTTTTTAGGCAGCTGCAAGGGAGATATTAGAGACTGTTCCAAAAGTCTAACCAAAGCTACTTTTAGGAGTTGGCCACAGCTGCCACACTTGAGAAGCGATGGCTAGCAAAGTTGAACGAGTATCACACAGACAGAAGGCTTCATTAACCCACTAATTCCTTTGTGATGAATTCCCTGTGAGCATCTCAAATAAAATCCCAGACTGAATCATCTTGGCACAGAGTCTAAATCAATTCTAGTTACTCTCCTGGATAGTTAAGTCAAAAAACAGTCCCCAGAAGGGATATGCTCTGCAGACATCAATAATGATTTCATGTCTTGGTAGTATCATTTCAAAATCAGCTATATCTGGAAGCATCTAAGATGAAGCATCCTACGCATCTTCTTCATGTAATAGTGTAAGAATTACTGCAAAGCAAATGGAATTCTTGTTCTCTTAGGCTCAAATCCCAATATCCTTACTTAGTTCTCACAAGGCAAACTCCCACTGAAATCAATGAGAGTTCAGATTGAACAAAAACTGAACTAAAACCTCAGAATTTGGCTCAAAGAATGTAATCTGTAATGATGAGGCAGAAGATAAAAATGAATTTGAAGTCACATACAAACATTCTTTCATATTGTGTATTATCATTATATATTTCTAGAACTGGTCAACATTTTTAATTCTATATGTTTTTCCATTAAATGTGGACATTTTTAAAAATTGAAATTTATGCTATTCTGATTGGCCTGGGGATTTTTTTTTCCTTTTCCATTGTTAGTTTTAATTGGTCAGATAAGCTACATGAAGGGATTTTTCAAAAATCAAAACTTTTCTTTAACCAACATTTTAAAAATTTCAAAATGGAAATTTCATTTTAATAAATTCGATTTTCAGAAATGAAAACAAGATTACAACAATTTCAGTGAAAAGCAAAGATATCAGCACACTGAACACCTAGTCAAACAAAAGTCTTTGAAAATTTCAAAATGTTCACTATATTTGTGTTTTTATCAGTTCTACTCATTTCATAGAATCACAGAAGCCTGAGATGGAAAAGATCTGCTGAGTTGTTCAGTGCATGAACTTGCCAACTTGAGATTTTTCCTACTAATTTCTATATATTAGTGACTGGACATGTTAAAGCATCTCAAGAAATGAGTCTTCCCTCACTTCCTTCAGGAGACTATCTGAGCCTCAGACTGCAGAAATCAACTTTAGCAAGTTTCTCCTGCTATTTCAACCTAAATTTCATCCCTTTTCTTTCCTCATCATACACTCAAACTAGTTCTCAGGCATCACAGTGCGCCTGTCTGAGGATCTGCATGCCCTGAACGCTGGAACAAAGATTTGTTACAAACCATTGACTTTAATGTTCATAATTCAGATTTTTAACTGAAACATTTCCCACTAATTATTTCTCCACGGTTTTGCAGTACCAGAAATCAGTAGTTGTTTTGCCTATGGCAATAACAAAAAAATTAAATATAATCTATGTTTCTCTTTACAGTCCCCTGAAAATGAATGCATGAAACTGCATGGAAATGAAACTCACTTTTCAGACTTATAGAGATCTTTACTGACTTACCTTTTCATTGATCTCTCAATTGTTATCCCCCTTCCCTCACCCTGTGTCTGTCATATCCGTTTAGATTGTAAGTTCTTCATGGCAGAGACCTTTTCTTCTGTATTTGTACAGCACCTAGCACAACTGGGTCTAGGTCTGTGACTAGGGCCCTCAGTGTATTACCAGTGTAACCTGCTTACATCCTCCCCCTTCACTTGATATCACATCTAATATCAATGATATTGCAGCTAACATCAGATTGTGAGCTCGTCAGGGACGGACCTTTGTTTTTCTGAGTGTTTTGTTTGCTTCTATTTACCAACACACTTCGCTGTAGGCAGGGTCCTGTCATAAGTGTCAGGAATCGGGATCTGCAGCAGAGCCAGTCTGGAAGCAGGGCCTGGAGAACCAGTCTCTGAGCGCCCAGTGAGCACAGCTGGCCTGTCATAGGCAGCCTAATAGGCCACACCACCTGATTGGCTGGAATAGTAAGCAGCCTGGCTCTGAAACCCCGGTGCAGGAGCAGTTTGGTGACTGCTTAAAGCATTGACCCTTGGCTGCAATAGTTCCTGCATGTGCTTGGACCCAGCCTGGCCCCTGCCTCAGCTCCATCCTATTCCTCACTTTTGGCACCTGGTCTCTGAATCTGGCTCTGACCCCTCAGCTCTGACTCCCAGCTTCGGACTCTTGGCATCGATTCCTGACTTAGGCTCCGACCCTTGGCTCTGATTCATGGCAATCAACTCCTGTGCTAACCATGAGGTCTGAATCCTGTTCTAACCACTTGGCTTGCTTCCTGCTCCACCGACTAGGCACGATCACCCATGTCCCGCTCACTGACAGTAGGACGCAAAAGGACTGTATCTTACCCCACGTTTGGATAGTGGGAATGTTTTCTCTGCTCAGAGCAGAGAGGGATGGGGAGAAAGAACCACTTGGAACAAGTCACTTTAGCACCCACATGAAGTTAATTGCTGCCTCCAAAAGAAAAACACCACAATATAGCCTTCACTCATCTCTGAAGGGGCTCATATGTAGGCTTGGAAGGATTAGATTTCATTGGCAGATGTCAGTAAACACCAATTTCACTATATGCAGACAAACCAATGAAAAAATAATTCCTTTGATAATAATCAAATTTTACAGATAAACAGCATTCTTCTTACTTTTCTGAGAACCCAAGAGTCAAAATCTAGTGATTTAGATGTTTGAACTAGGCTTGTTACAAATTGACTAGCGAATGAATAGTGAAAACAGGTGTGATTCATTGATTTAAGGATTTTTATTTTGTGTAATTTGACATGTGATGTTGACAATTTCTGCTCTTATGATTTTTAAAGCTTCAATTTTTTGACTCCCCAGTATCTACTGTCATTAAATAATTATCTCAACTGTCAAAATGCAAAAAAAAAAAGATCAAAATAAAAAAATGCTTAAAATCCACAATTTTGTGCAACTGTGGACACATCAATAAATATGAAAAAAACCCTTTAAAATAAACATTGATATTATCTGTCAAAATTATTTTTTAAAAAACCAAATTGTGCCAACCCTACTCATATGCGAAGCTCTGATTTCGGGCCATCTCTCCTTATGGTTAACACTTTGCATTTCTACACCACAATGTCTTTGGAGGATATCAAAGTTACTTAGCCCCTGTGCAGAAGGCAAGTAGTAGTATCCCTGTTTTACCAGGGATAAGGCAAGATGTAAAGCAATTACATCACTTATATGAGGTCACATGACAAACCAACTGGTAGAGCTGAAATGAAGATGAGTCGTGTGATTAAGGCATTGGACTGGCATCAGGAAACCTGGCTTGAGTTCTTGGCTCTGCCATAGACTTTGTAGGCGATTTGAGGCAAATCTTATAATCTCTGCATGCCTAAAGCACAGTCTAAAATGGGGATAATAATGCCTGTTTCCCATACTTTTTTTCTGTCTTGTCTACTTAGAGTGTGAGAGTTTTAACCTGAGGATGCAGCATTGCCTAGTGGACAGAACACTAGACTGGACTGAGGAGACCTGAATTCTATTCCCAGCTCTGGCCTGCTGGGTGACCTTAGATAAGTCACTTCACAGCTCTGTGCCTCGGTTTCCCCATCTGGGAAATGATACTGACTGCCTTTGCAAAGTGCTATATTAGCCGCTAGGTGCTAATAGAAGACAAACACCAATAACAAGAAATAAGAATACTGTGGAAGTAGAGAAAGAACTGACAGGGATTTGAAGGGTATTTCAATGCATGACAGTCTCTGTTATTAAGAGTCAGGCTAGCGGTAACCCTAATAACGTGAGATTTGTAGAAGTGAGGATTGGGTGAGGAGAGTGTGAAAGAACTGTGTGAGAAGTTGTTGCAACCTTCTGTAGATAAATATGGAACGTAGACTAGAGTCTAAATAAGTGAGAAATATAAGATATCAAGATGACCTCTGTATAAGCAAAATGCAGCTGTTGCTTATTATTGTATCTAACAAAAGATATAAATGCTTGCTGTAATTATTTACCTGTAGAGACACCTGCCTAGGAGGGGGAAACCCTGTGTCCTAGTGCACTCTCTCCCTCTATGCAATTGCTTGAGAATAAAGTATCTGACTTTGCTGCACCCAACCAGAGAGTGAGAACTATGTTTTTCTCCGACAATACGTAAGTAACAATTAAAGATCTGCAAGACCATACTCTCACCCTTTAATAAAAAGGCTATATGAAAATACATATACCTCTAAAATCTTCATGCGAAGCAATGCTGGGAATGGAGTTCAACACTTTACACTGGCCTGTCTGTAGCATCTAAGTGAGTCTTGCATATCTCTGAATTGTATATGCATCAGCCACTCAGGACTGACAGTACAGTCATACATTATCTAGAAGAAAGGAGGTCAGTGCTAGGAGTGCCTGAGATGGCAAAACACTCCATTTGCAGTTTAATCAAATAATGAAAGCATTAAAACACAAATGAATCAAGGGAGTTATATAATTGAACCCATTTATACAGATGGCTGTTAAACTCCATCTTTAGTGAATTCAGTTAAGTCCCATCTATTAAATAATACACAGTCTATTGAACTATTTTACTTAGAACACGGAGCTGCATGCTGTGTATTAAATATTAAATGTATAGTGAGGAACACTGTTGTGTTCCTTGCAGGCATACAACCACGGGCTGTGATCTTAACAGCTCAGACAACGTAAGCAAGGAGGGACAGTAGTCAGATGGAAGACAACCTAGGGGCTGCAGGAACTGATGAGGAATTTTCAATGCCTGGCACATTCCCTTTGACTTGATACAGACGTAGTGCCCTAGCGGGAGGCTAGGGGCGCTGTGCTGCAGACATAGGCCATATGCTAGGAGTAGCCATATGCTATTCCTATAGACTTTTGCTTATGGAATAGTTTCTTTTGCAGCAGACACAGGTGTAATATATCGTTTAATGTAGGTCGGTCATGCTGGCCCATTAATGTTAGACATAGTACAGTGTTTCTCTTTCCTTTGTTTAAAGTTTCTCCTCCTTAATCTGGAGAAATGCCCTGTTTGGACTGTTATCCTTTTGTAATAAAGGCCCTTGTCAGGGTAAGAGGACCATTTGATTTACGTAAGTATAATTGATCCAGTTATTCAGTGAGCTATCCAACAATTTTAGCCTCTTTCCCCACTCCCTGTTCACAAGTTGTCCAAGAGCACATTAAGATGCTGGCAAATTTGTTCGTTATTCAACATTCTTAGAGCAACAAGGAAAATGTTCTGCAAGCATAAACAGGCATAGCTCCACTGATGTCAATGTAGCGATACCCATTTATATCAGTTGAGGATTCGATTTACAGGGGGATTTAACGCTATGAGTTGTTTGTGAACTTTCCATAGTGTGTACTCTGTCAGTTATTTTGAATTCAATATTTGAGCTCTGTAACTGGTTCCCTAGGTCACATGATCTGGTTTCTGTTCCCTGGTTGGATGACCTAACTTTTCTTGACTGTTATAAATTATTTCAGCTACCAAATGTGTATGGAGTGGACCACAGCTCTGAGGAGGTACAGAGAACGCACATGCTCAAGGTGCAAACGATGGCCAGATTTGAGGAAAGGAGGAATTTTCTTACTGGGAAGGATTTTCTTGACTTCTTCTGCAGCTCGGAATACAGATCACTTGCTAAGATCATCTGGGCATATTCCATCTAATTAATTCCCTGCCACAGCAGGCACCTCAGGCAATGGTGGTGCCTGACTCTCTCCTGTTTTCTGCATACAAAGATTCAGTCTCCAGACTGAAATGTTTCAGTCTAACCCAAGTTATTGGGCTCAATGAAACTGAATGGCCTGTGATGTCACACTAGATGATCTAATGGTCTCTTTCTGGCCATAAACTCTATGAAACCTGGAATGCACTGTTTGCTAATATTTGCATTAAACAAATCTTTGACTTTAGGAATGTTCATGACCAGCGAATGACAAAGGTTCTGTTCAAGATCAATAGGGGGAAAAAAAACAGTTTGTGTTCCATCAAAAGTATCTCTCCCGTGCCTAACTGCCATTCACTGTAACTTTTGCTATTTATTGAATTATTTGTCATGACTTAAACTTTGGAAACAGTTACTGTAATGATTCTGCCATCTTCTTGGCGATCAAAGAGGGAAAGTGTTGTTGCATGCTCTGTTTATTTGTTGGCTGGTTTTGCTCTTGAACGATGAGATGGGGAAAGGTTAATGGGCAAGGATAAAGTTACAGATGCCATGTGGATTAATTTCAAAACACATTTTCAGTCCAGAAATGGTCGTTGTAAGTACAACATATCCCTGGTTTCCCTCTACTTTGTGCTGTTCCAGTGGATGGCAATACATTATTAATTATTTCAATTACCATAGGACCTAGGAGCTGTACTCATGGACCAGGATCTACGTGCTGCACAAACACAGAACAAAAAAGATGGTCCCAACTTCAGTAAATACTTATTGACCAAATGTTGAGTTGAAATTATTCAGTATCAGAACATCATCCCACTTGCCTAGCACAAAGTATATGTATAAGCTATATAAAGTCCAGCATTAGGTACCGACTAAGCCAGGGGTAGGCAACCTATGGCACGTGTGCCGAAGGCGGCACGTGAGCTGATTTTCAATGGCACTCACACGGCCCGGGTCCTGGCCACCAGTCTGGGGGGCTCTGCGTTTAATTTAATTTTAAATGAAGCTTCTTGAATATTTCAAAAATCTTATTTACTTTACATACAAGAATAGTTTAGTTATATATTATAGACTTATAGAAAGAGATCTTCTAAAAATGTTAATGTATTACTGGCACACAAAACCTTAAATTAGAGTGAATAAATGAAGACTCGGCACAGCACTTCAGAAAGGTTGCTGACCCCAGACTAAGCTAATTGGAGACTTGAGTTTTCAATGGTCGTTATTGCTTTTCTAAGGAAAAACACACATAAAAGATAGATTGACCCTCCCTATGGGAATTTAGTCAGAATGACTCAGGCACAACTTCAGATTGGGCTTGCTAATCTATGAGCTGAAATTGAGCCATATGTTTTCAGGGTACAATATTAAAGCCTGCTTTTCCGTGGAGACATATACTTAGTCTGGTATGTAGATTTAATATATGCTACAAGTTATATGACTTATTTCTGTATAGCAGCATTTAAACAACCAATTTGGAGTTTGGCTCGTGCTTTGTAACCGTCTGTCCAGTGCTTGGAACTCACACTCCAGAGTCACTGCAGGCAGCGTTCCCAGGCATGAAGCTCCAGGCAGCTCAAAAGCTTGTCTCCTTTACCAACAGAAGTTGGTCCAATAAAAGATATTACCCTGACCGACCTTGTCTCTCATTTGGAATTTAGTCAGTTTTAAAAGAAGAGTTGAAGTAGTTTCAGCTTCTACACCTGCCCTTGGGACCACTGCCAATTTTGGTGCTTTTATAAACACATTTTCCTTGGTTTTGTCTCAGATTTTTAATTATTTCCTCCCACTCTGTGAAAGACCCACAAAAGCAAGAGGGGAATTGATGAAACGGACAGCACACAAAAGGAGGCTGGATGGCCATCTGTTTTGCATGGTTTAGTCACCACTAATCCTGCATCTTGGCACAGGGTTAGACTAGCTGACACTTGCAGTCCCTTTCAATCCTATAGTTCTATGATTTTATGTGCATAATGGAAACAAAGAGAAAAAAAATTACCAATTCCTCTCCCCATCCTCATGTTGTTTTTGGTGTGATAATTTTAGAAAACAGTGTGATGTTTAATTTGACAGTGTCCTCTTTAAGCCTTAAGAGGAACTAGTTATAGTCAGCTCCCACTGACTTCAATTAAAACACTGGGTACCCAGCTAGAGTCAGGCCATTGTTTAACTAGCGCTCCTGAAATAATGCATGAATTTAAGAACCTTATGATCACTGGCTACTTCCTGGCCTAGCTGCTGATGAAAGAACAAAGGGCATCCAACCAGAAGAGCTAACTAGATTTGGCAGGCTTGTCAGAACCCGTGAGAGTTTCTGCTTAGATATACAGAAGGAGAGTAAAAAGGAGCAATGGAATCAGACCTGCCACCTGTGACTGAACACATTTAACTACTACTGATATCTTCCTATCTTCTCTGGATCATTTGTTTCTGTTTTGTCCCAGAACCAAATTGTTGCAGGAGCAGTAAATAATGTGAATGAAGGAGGGTTATTTAAAAAAACAAAACAAAACAACCTTCTTTACTTTGAGACATAAAGCGTTAAATATTTGTATTTTTAGTCTCCATTATTGAGGGGGGAAGAGTTAAAGTTAAACATCAAAATATGCCTTGTTCAGAGTATAATCGGAGTGTCTAGGGCAATAAAGAGGTAATGTGTGTGTTGGTACCACTGTCATTTATCAGATCAATTCAAAAGTTTCATAGGGTGTTTCATAGGCCCTATGCTGCTAACAGTGATTCTCATTTAACCCATGTAGGAGAGCCACTAGCTTTCTCAGCAGTAGAGTCTGAGTTCTATCCCCACCTTCACCAGGAAACACCAAGCGCCCCTTGGTGTGCAGTGCAGTGACTGAGGTTAAAGTCCTCAGCACTCTGACTCCAGAACTGGTCAAAAAAATTGTTCAAAATATTAAATTTCAACAAACAAAACCACACCTTTTTGTGCAAGTCTGTTCCATTCTCTGTCCAGTTCTGCTCAACCACCAGGGGAGAGTGTGAGAATTTTCAGATTTGCCAAAGGGCATCATATCAAGGTTGATATTATAATGGAAGAATTCCTGACTCTCAGCCTGTGCTCAGAAGAGTGTAGCTGTCAACAATGGGAAAGTATGTACAGTGCCATCATGAAGGGTCATGTGACAGTCAGTGAAGACTTGTCTTCCCTAGGAAAAGGTTTTGACAGCCTGTGATATATGCCATCCCAAACAACCAGTATGGAAAGATTTCTAGATAACACCAAAGTCTAATCACTGAGAAATATATTCTCATGACAGAAGTCCACCAAAAGAAAATATAGTTTTCTTCTGAATTTGAACAAAACCTCATTCCTCCCGCCCCAGTTTTTGGCTCAGACAGCCACATGACAAGTGTATAAGACCACAGTTCTTAGAACGGTGTCCATATCATGCAAGGCTCATAACACAGGGAAAGAGCATGAGGGCTAAACACTGGCACACCACCGCTCTAAACTTTAAAGCCCAGGGTAGGACAAAACCATCAACCACAGGATTTTATTGCTGATGAACTCAAACAGCTGCTTATCTCCCTCATGGGTAGATAAGAGTGCAAGCAACAATTATGGCGGTGTGTTATATTATGGTTTTAAACATGTATGCA
This sequence comes from Gopherus flavomarginatus, assembly GCF_025201925.1. Classification (NCBI taxonomy): domain Eukaryota; kingdom Metazoa; phylum Chordata; order Testudines; family Testudinidae; genus Gopherus; species Gopherus flavomarginatus. The sequence goes on from NC_066618.1 coordinate 289,966,660, forward strand.
AATACAGGGAAATTAGATGCAGGGACCAAGTTCCTGGTAACTTGCTAATGGGGCCTGTGGTATCACCACTTGTGTGCCCGGGCTTTATAGACAATAAATTAACAGAGATGAATAGCTAAAGTTTGGGTCTTGAATCCCAACGGGAATATAAACATCAGCGAAAGGCAAACACTGGAGAAGGCAAGGAAAATTGCTCTCCACAAGGGATCCTCGCAAATGACAAATTCCAGTAGTAGATGCCTTACTGAAAATAAATAGGTGTCAGAAACAGAAGCTAGAGAAAGATGCAAGAAATGATCTGAACATTTCGGGACATGTGACTCCTTTGAGAAAGGGGTATAAGTACTGGGGAATATCATATGCTTCTCCCAATTAACATGTAAAAATGTGCTGTAAGACAGATGATCCCGTGGCAGCCAATACCCTGCTTTGATGGACACTTGAATCAGATGGTTTCAGGGTAGCCAACACCTTGCCCCAACTGCTTGAGAAGAAAAGAAACAGAAAAAAGAGCAGGAGTACTTGTGGCACCTTAGAGACTAACAAATTTATTTGAGCGTAAGCTTTCGTGGGCTACAGTCCACTTCATTGGACACATAGAATGGAACATATAGTGAGCAGATATATATACATACAGAGAACATGAAAAGGTGGGAGTTGCCCAACCAACTCTAAGAGGCTAATTAATTAATATGAACTGTTGTCAGCAGGAGGGAAAATAACTTTTGTAGTGATAGTCAAGATATCCCATTTAAGACAGTTTGACAAGATACTTAACATGGGGGAAATAGATTCAACGTGTGTAATGGCTCAGCCATTCCCAGTCTCTATTTAAGCTGAAGTTGATAGTATCTAGTTTGCATATCAATTCAAGTTCAGCAGTTTCTCATTCAAGTCTGTTTCTGAAGCTTTTCTGTTGCAAAATTGCTACCTTTAAATCTGTTACTGAATTGCCAGAGAGGTTGAAGTGTTCTTCTACTGGTTTTTGAATGTTATGATTCCCGGTTTCAGATTTGTGTCCATTTATTCTTTTGCGTAGAGACTGTCCGGTTTGGCCAATGTACGTGGCAGAGGGACATTGCTGGCACATGCTGGCATATATCACATTGGTAGATGTGCAGGTGAATGAGCCCCTGATGGTGTGGCTGATGTGATTAGGTCCTATGATGGTGTCACTTGAATAGATATTTGGACAGAGTTGGCATCGTCCTTTGTTGCCAGGATAGGTTCCTAGGTTAGTGTTTTTGTTCTGTGGTGTGTGGTTACTGGTGAGTATTTGCTTCAGGTTGGAGGGCTGTCTGTAAGCGAGGAGTGGTCTGTCTCCCAAGATCTGTGAGAGTGAGGGATCATCTTTCAGGATAGGTTGTAGATCTTTGATGATGCGCTGGAAAGATTTTAATTGGGGGCTGAAGGTGACAGCTAGTGGCGTTCTGCTATTTTCTTTGTTGGGCATGTCCTGTAGTAAGTGACTTCTGGGTACTCTTCTGGCTCTGTCAATCTGTTTATTCGCTTCAGCAGGTGGGTATTGTAGTTTAAAGAATGCTTGATAGAGCACTTGTAGGTTTTCGTCTCTGTCTGAGGGATTGGAGCAAATACGGTTGTATCTTAGAGTTTGGCTGTAGACAATGGATCGTGGTGCATCCTGGATGGAAGCTGGAGGCATGTAGGTAAGTATAGAAGTCAGTAGGTTTCCGGTATAGGGTGTGTTTATGTGACCATCACTTATTAGCACAGTAGTGTCCAGGAAATGACGGTTTATGCTACTGAGGGTTTATGCTTGGGGAACTGAGGCTTATTAGGAAGAAGCATTCTATAACCTTTTGCTGCCTGTCTGTGATTCTTTCAATTAAATAACTTTGCACTGAAAAAACTGGCACTAATACTGTAACTTCTGCCCACATGTAGGCCAATCAAGATCCCAGCTCTTTACTGGACAAGGGTGTTTCCACAATCTGCTCCACACAAGACTTCTCCTAACAGGTGTTGTCCCATGTTGAGGGGTGGGAAGAGGAGTGGCCATGGAAAATGGTGGCCTGGGTACTTTCCTCTAGGTCAGATGGTGACTGGAGGAGAGGACAGGGATGGGTCTAATTAATCAAGTCAGTGAAGATCACAGGAGACTGACAAAAGCCATTGTTCTTTGGTCTAAAGACATAGCCAGTGTCACTTTGCAGCCTTAGAAGTTGATGGAAACAACATCACTTAGTACATGTGAAATGAATCTCTTTTGTCCCCAAAATAAAAATTCCATAGAGACTACTGGAAGGAAATCTCTTTAGAGAACACACTGCTCCACATTGTGCTCTCCAGCCACAGCACTGCTCAATGCTTCAAGACTGACATTGACTTTCAGTCAATATTAATTACCATTCAACTCTGGAATGATATAAGTCAAATAGGGACAGAATTGGGTTGAGCACTTTCAATTCTTCACCCACGGAAGATGCCTTTATTTACAGGCTCCGAATACACCACCAAGAACCATTCCTCACTCCCCATTGTGGGTCTGTCTAATCAATTCTTTAACTAAAACACAAAGTGCAGCGCTGGCCTGGCGACTGACACGGGAGATGCAAATTTGAGCTTTGAACTTGGCCCCTAGGCCAGCCAAGAAAGCATTGGTGAGTCACAGAGTGGATACCTGAGATCTTCAAGGAAGCAGGAGAAGAGGAAGAAAATAGGAGGAGCCAATTAGTGACAACATTACTGTCTGCTTTCTGTTCAGTAGTAGAGAATGATGCACTAAACGCAGCCTTGCTTTTTTTTCTCTTGGGCAGAAAACACCACTGGTGGTTTGCATTGCTTTGGAAAGGAAGGACTGACTTCTTTGTGCCGCATAGCCTGTGTCATGCTTTACTTGGGCCCAAGGAATTAAGTTGCTTGCATTGTTCACACACAACTATATGGCTGGATCTTCCTGTGTGCTCAGAACCAAGCAGCTCCATTGAGTTCAGCACCCAACATGTTCTGAGCCTTCTGAAAGCCTGCCTACTTATATGGATGCCTAAATGGGAGTGGAGCTCTTTTGGGAAATACTGGCCTTAGCACACGTGGTACCACTCAGCTCTCACTCAGGGGGGATCTGATGTGGGGTGGCATAAATATTTAAGAGAAAACATCAGTGTAGGCCTGGACAACCTGAACGACTGGAAAAAGGCAAATATAGTGCCCATTTTTATAAAAGGGAAGGAGGAGAATCCAGGGAACTACAGACCGGTCAGCCTCACCTCAGTCCCTGGAAAAATCATGGAGCACACAAGGACACCATTTTGAAGCACTTGGAGGAGAGGAAGGTGATCAGGAACAGTCAACATGGATTCATCAAGGGCAAATCATGCCTGACCAACCTGATTGCCTTCCATGATGAGATAAATGGCTCTATGGATATGGGGAAAACGATGAACATGATATACCTTGACTTTAGCAAAGCTTTTGATACGGTCTCCCACAGTATTCTTGCCAGCAAGTTAAAAAAGTATGGATTGTATGAATGGATTATAAGCTGGATAAAAGCTGGCTAGATGGTTGGGCTCAATGGGTAGTGATCAACGGCTCGATGTCTAGTTGGCCACTAGTATCAAGCAAAGTGCCCCAGGGTTTGGTCCTGGGGCTGGTTTTGTTCAATATCTTCATTAATGATCTGAAGGATGGTGTGGAACGCACTCTCAGCAGGTTTGCAGATTACACTAAACTGGGGGGAGAGGTAAATACACTGGAGGGTAGGGATAGGGTCCAGAGTGACCTAGACAAATTGGAAGATTGGGCCAAAAGAAATCTGATGAGGTTCAACAAGGACAAGTGCAGAGTCTTGCATTTAGGACAGAAGAATCCCATGCACTGCTACAGGCTGGGGACCGACTGGCTAACTGCCAGTTCTACAGGAAAGGACCTGGGGATTACAGTGGACAAGAAGCTGGATAGGAGTCAACAGTGTGCCCTTGTTGCCAAGAAGGTTAACAGCATATTGGGCTGTATTAATAGGAGCATTGCCAGCAGATTGAGGGCAGTGATTATTCCTTTCTATTCAGCACTGGCAAGGCGACATCTGGAGTACTGCATCCCACCACAGAAAGGATGCGGACAAATTGGAGACAGTCCAGTGGAGGGCAACAAAAATGATTAGGGGGCTGGGCCACATGACTTATGAGGAGAGGCTGAGGGAACTGGTCTTATTTAGTCTGCAGAAGAGAAGAGTGAGAGGGGATTTGATAGTAGCCTTCAACTACCTGAAGGGGAGTTCCAAAGAGGATGGAGCTAGGCTGTTCTCAGTGGTAGCAGATGACAGAACAAGGAGCAATGGTCTCAACTTGCAGTGGGGGAGGTTTAGGTTGGATATTAGGAAAAACTTTTTTATTAGGAGGGTGGTGAAGCACTGGAATGGGTTACCTAGGGAGGTGGTGGAATCTCCTTCCTTAGAGGTTTTTGAGGTCAGGCTTGGCAAATCCCTGGCTGGGATGATTTAGCTGGGGATAGGTCCCGCTTTGAGCAGGGGGTTGGACTAGATGACCTCCTGAGGTCTCTTCCAACCCTGATATTCTATGATTCTATGATCTGAGAGCAGAATTTACACCAACATTATTAGGAATCCACAGAGTCTTAATTTTAAGATTTTTTCCCAATAAACAATGACAGTGGCCAGTCTCAGATTGCTCAAAGGACATTTTAGTGGTCAATGTTTCATAAGGACCAGATCCTGGAAGGCCCTGGGTGCCATCAATTTCTATGAGACTTGAGAAGGGTCAGTACCTCACATACATAGCTCATAAAGTGGCACTTGAGACAGTCTTTCCTGTTGCTGAAACTGCGCAGAATCCAGAGCCTGAGGTCACATATCACTGATTACAGAGTCTTAAACACTCAGATAGTAACCCACACAAACACGCCCTCTCACACACAAGGATGCTGGCTCTAGTAAATCCATCTTAGTTGAAGCAGGTTGGGGAAAAAGCAATATTTATTTTAATGACATGATTATACACCTAGATTCCCTGGATGGTTTGGTGTGTTGTTTTGTTTCTTATATATTATGTGTTTGAGAGGTGAGAAAGGAACCCTGATTGGTTGGCTCGGTGCCAAGGCTAGAATGCTGAAACTAACAGCAACCAGTGTTTGCTCTCAGTGAGGTTTTCCTCTATGCAGTATCACTATCCTTAGCCATTAGTTACTAAGGGATTTTCTCCATTAGCACATTATGGGGAGGGGGACAACAGATAGGAGTGGGGAAGAAGGGAAAGCGCTGTATTTCCATCTTTAATACATAAATGCACTGCTGTTATTGGGTACACTTTGGCATTCAGTGTAGCGAGGAAAATTCCCTGTTGATCTCCAATGAATTTTGGATGCATTGCTTAAGTACCAGCTGCAACCTGGTTTATTTTTAATGAGTCTGAATACATTATATTTAGTACTTATAATATAGTATATTTAGTCGTTTTTCTTGACCCACACCACCTCAGAGAATTTCATCAACATACAACAGTAGCAAAAATAAACAAAAAAAACACCCCAACCACGTACACAGTATGAAAGAAATGGTACAATTAGGTGGAAAGGGGTTTGGAAGGCTGGGAAGAGATGGAGAAAGAACAAAAGGTGTGAGACCAGCACGTGTGGCTAGTTTTGATTGAATTTTACCCACAGGAGCCCATGTGCCAGACACTTCATCTTAAACGCTAGCGAAAGGAAAAAGCATTGTCGCTGGGAGATTACAACTGAAGCAACCATTTAAACCTGAACAAAACTCTTTAAAACCTCTCTGAAGTTTCCATGAGGTTCCAACCCCTGTGTAATGAACAAGCAATGGGTTGAGGTGCGCGTTGCATTTTAGCCCATGTCACTGTCTGGGGCCCATGCTACAGCACTGAGCAAGTTCATGAACGTTTGCACTGAACTTAGGTACGCCGGTTAAAGCAACACATGATGTACACTAGAATTCTCCAGCAGCAGCTAGTTTTCACAGTACAATGTTTTCAGTTCCAAAGGCTGTATTCTGGGACGCACCGGCTAGACTGTACCTATATCTCCAGAGCTGTGTAAGAAGTGGCACAGGGCTGCACCCCATCCCTTCAAAAATCACCTAGTGAAATTCCTTCCCTGCTCCCAGGGGGCTGTGACATGCTATTACTATAGGGCAGGGGTAGGCAACCTATAGCACGCATGCCGAAGGCAGCACGGAAGCTGATTTTCAGGGGCATTCACACTGCCTGAGTCCTGGCCACTGGTCCGGGGGGCTCTGCATTTTAATTTAATTTTAAATGAAGCTTCTTAAACATTTTATAAACCTTATTTACTTTACATACAACAATAGTTTAGTTATATATTATAGACTTATTGAAAGAGACCTTCTAAAAACATTAAAATGTACTACTGGCACATGAAACCTTATATTAGAGTGAATAAATGAAGACTCGGCACACCATTTGTGAAAGGTTGCTGGCCCCTGCTATAGGGTGACCAGATGTCCCAATTTTATAGGGACAGTCCTGATATTTGGGGCTTTTTTGTTTTTAATATGGGCTCCTATTACCCCCCACCCTCTATCCCGATTTTTCACTTTTGCTGTCTGGTCAGCCTATATTACTATGGTCTCGCATCAGCAGCACATCACATCCCTCTCCTTGTTAGCTCAGCTGCATTGGCCAGCGTGCTGGGAGGATAAGGACAAAGCTTCATCCACTCCCGCAGGGCTCTGCCCGCCTGGCATGAATGGGTGAGGGGAGTACTAGGCAGGCAGCTTCTGCTTACCCCTCTGTACCTGCAGTGGAAGGCAGCTGCTTCTGGGGTCCCCTCTGTATTTGAAGGGGAGGCTGAGCAGGGTGGGGTCTAGCTTCCCCTATGGCTGTATAAGCCTGGCTACAAACAGGCCCACAGTTTTGAGAAGAATGTATCCTTCTTCTGAATGAAATACAGCAGCTCTTTAACTAATGCTACAGATACTGGGGAATGGGTCATTTCCCACCCATTTAGCACAGAGCCCTCACTCTAAAGGTGTTGGATTAATGCATCCACTGCCTTAAAGGCTTTTATTTATCCACCCAAGTTCCATAGCACAAGCAGCAGCTCCGCATGCTTTTCCACACTGCTCAGTCTTGACCGTAGCCTATTCAGGTTTCCAATAAGGAAGCCATTTCTGACTCCACCCTTTGTCCATGGCAGTGGTCTTTCTGCTGCACCATGACTGTGTTCGGACGCCATCCTGAACTTCAGCAAAGCGCGTGTACCTCCAAGCACATAATTAATCACATTCAATGAAAAGGCAGTGCTGATGAATGCAAGGTAATGGGAGGAATAATTGGCATCACTCATACGCAGGGCTGTATTCTTAACTAATCATTCAGGGAAAAGACCTGGCTGTCATTGTGGACAGCTCAGCAGAAACATTTCTCTGATGAAAAGTGGCAGTGAAAAAAAAAAATCCAGCAGGGTTTTAGATTGTATAAGGAAGAAGATAGAGAAGACTGAAAATATATTATTCCACTATATAAAGCACAGGCAGGCCCTCACCTGGGATGCTGTGTACAGCTCTGATCAACCAATCTGTAAATAGATCCAGCCGAATTAGACAGGCTTCAGAAATGGGCAACAAAAATGACTGGCGGTTGGGGAAAATCTCCATATGAAGAGAGACTGAAAAAGCGGGATTGGTTCGTTAGGAAAGCAGACAAATAAAGCAGATATATCCTAGAGATGTACAAACTAACCAATGGGACAGAGAACATCAAATCAGGTGGCTCCTCAGAGTAAAAATGAAAGGCAGCTAGTTTGTGAGCATTAAAGGAAACAATTTTTAAACAAAATTAACCAGTGAAACTCATTGCCACGGGATGCTATGGAGGGCTAAGATTTCCCAATGAATTCAGAAAATGATGAGAAATGTATCTGGATAAGAAACAGATCGACACAAGCTGGGATTTAAAAAAAAAACCCAGAAGGGGTTTAAATCTTCATGCTTCAGGCTATAGTGAACTATTAAATGACAAGGGGTAGGAGTAGGAAGGACATTTCCTTATGGGCGAATCATTCCAGAATCATCCACTGCAGGGTTCCCTGCACCTTCCTTTGAGCAATCTGGGACTAGCCACTGTCAGAGGGCCCATTGGATTAGATGGATACACTGGTCTGTCTGATCCAGTATGGCAATTCCTATTGCTAGTGTTTAAGGGCTCAATGCTGCAAGACATGGACCACTCTGGCCCCAATCCAGCAAAGCACATAAACATGTACGTATCAATGGGACTCCACACAGGCTTAAAATTATGAATGTGCTTAACTGCCTTAATCTACTGGGGGCCAGAATGCACAACTCTTAGAAGGATTGGGCCCTAAATACTCACTCATTCCCTAATGATAATGTGGTTTTTTTCCCCCTGGATTATTCACTTGTATCCTTTCTAGAGCAGTTTCCAGAAAAGAGGAAAAATATTCTTCCAAAGATGCTTGCATGGTGACAGGAGCTTTTGGAGTCACACTACCACCAACCTTTCTTTCAGGGTATTTCCCATTTGAAAGAAGCAACACTGTTACCAGAGGATGCAGACAGAAACCAAAACAACACGGGGGGGTTGGGGGAGGGGGAAACTATCCCAAAACATGACTCAAGACTCCGTTAAATTCAAAGATTTAGAACAAAATATGGCTATTTTAGAAGCATCAGAATTGAAAATGTTTTTAAAGGGGCTTTTTACTGCATTGCTATTTTACCGTGCTGCCCTTATGGAACAATCCTATTGAATTTGACAGGGATGAGAACAAATGGTGTTCCCAAAAAATGTAACTAGGTTTTATCGAAATTAACAGCAAATGATACTTTTCACACAGGTATTTTAGAAACTACCCTTGGGAATTCTTGTGTCAGGCACAGATCAACAAAACAGAGGAGGTTAGGTCACTGAAGATTCAGTTCTGAACACAGATCAGTACCCTGGTTTGAAAATTCTGGCTAACTTCAGATGGACACTAGTTTAGTCAAAGCCTCCAACTACCTTCCCTTCTAAACAGTTTTTTACAAACACTAAGCTCAAACATATAAAATCAAGCATGGCCACTCCTATGCTTGCCCTGTCTCCCTTTCTTGGTGTCTTATCCGTGCAAGACTCTTATCTCTCAACCCAAGAGTAACCATCTCCATCCTAGTGTTATCCCCGTCCCAAATTTTGCTGGCCAGTCCCTACATTCCAGAGACTGTCCCATCACCATGAGCTCAAGGACATGGAAAATCCTGATTTTCTGGAGGGCAAGAAAGCACAAGCAAAGACCTCTTCCCCTACAAAATAGCCCCGGTAATAGATCCCCCTGTAGTCTAGGAGAAGGTACGTTAAGCTGAGAACCAGGAGACCATGATTAGAAGCTCTTCCTGTGTACCAGAGACCATGAGTGCCAGTCTCACCTCTTCCATTGATTGTTCTTAATATTTATTTTTGTGCACTTCACAACCCTAATTTAATGGGGAAAGGGATTGTCATAAACAGATAAGTAAGAGTTAATAGAACAGAAGTACTTCATATCTCTTTTGCCTGTAAAGGGTTAACAAGATCAGTGAGCCTGGCTGTCACCTGACCAGAGGACCAATCAGGGGACAGGATACTTTCAAATCTTGAGGGAGGGAAGTTTTTGTGTGTGCTGTTAGATTTTGGTTGTTGTTCTCTCTGGGTTCTGAGAGTGACCAGACGTGCAACCAGGTTTCTCTCCAATCTCCCTGACATAGGTTCTTATAGATTCAAAATAGTAAGTACTAGGTGATAAGGCGAGTTAGGCTTATGTTTGTTTTCTTTATTTGCAAATGTGTATTTGGCTGGAAGGATTTTAATTTGTACTAGTATACTTAGGCTGGGAGGGTATTCACAGTGTCTATAGCTGAAAGATCCTGTAACTATTCCTTCTTAAATTTACAAAGATAATTTTTACTGTTTTTCTTTCTTTAATTAAAAGCTTTTCTTGTTTAAGAACCTGATTGTTTTTTTATTCTGGTGAGACCCCAGGGGACTGGGTCTGGATCCACCAGGGAATTGGTGGGGAGAAAGGAGGGAAGGGGGAGAGAAAGGTTAATTTCTCTCTGTGTTAGGATTACTTTCTCTCTCAGGGAGAGTCTGGGAGGGGGAGAGAGAAGGAGGAGGGGAAGGTGAATTTTCCTTTCTGTTTCAAGATTCAAGGAGTTTGAATCACAGTGATCTTCCAGGGTAACCCAGGGAGGGGAAGCCTGGGAGAGGCAACGATGAGGGAAAGGGTTTAGTTTCCTTGTGTTAAGATCCAGAGGGTCTGGGTCTTGGGGGTCCCCGGGCAAGGTTTTGTGGGGACCAGAGTGTACCAGGCACTGGAATTCCTGGTTGGTGGCAGCGCTACCAGTACTAAGCTGGTAATTGAGCTTAGAGGAATTCATGCTGGTACCCCATCTCTTGGACGCTAAGGTTCAGAGTGGGGAATTATACCATGACAGGGATAATGTGATCCAATTGCTGAATCTGAATGATTAGAAACTCAAGCTAAGCTGATTCACTTTAGAAAAAAAAATCAACATTTTTTTTAACAGTGAGGGGAATTAACCATTGGAACAACCTACTTAGGGAGATGGTGGGTTCTCCATCCCTTGGATGTCTTTCTACAAATATATGCTACAGTTCAAACAGAAGTTACGGACTTAGTGCAGAAGTTACTGGGTGAAGTTCTTTGCCCATGTTATACCCGAGGTCAGACTACATGATTATAATAACAAGTATCACTCCCTGCAATAGACAGCTAAGGCAGCCCATCTGAGGAAAGTATATCCATTTCACGTGGAGAAGAAAGGATCATGGTTGAAAAATGGAGAAGGCAAAGCTTGGAGTCTCACTAATGTCTTGCAGAAATAAGACAATGGCTCCAAATTCACCACTGTAAGCCTGTGAAAATCAGAAACTTTTCACTTTGCTGCTAAAAGACTCAGAGGACCCAGCCGTCTTAATAGCTGTCAGAGAGCTCCACAGCTTGGGTGTGCTGTAAACAAGGGCACTTGACCCTGATGGATTCTACTACACAGAAGGGACAACCTGAAAACAGGCCCAGAGCAGCAAAGGGATCATGATAGCATAGACAGGACAAAGCTCCACACAAGCTAACATTAGCCCCAGCCATCAACAGTCTGTGAAATCCATGCGCTACTGGTGTTCCAATATGCAATGCATATGACGATGCAATGAACAATGTGATCGGGGCAGAGGGTTAGCAGGCAGCAGAGATAATATAGAAAGCTGGGCACAGGATATCATTAGTGCTCATAAAAACAGCCATATAGAGTGCTCTACAAGCTCAAGACCTCCGTTGATCTACCCAATAGGGACAGGACAGCAGCATCACAAGCTCTCCCCCCCCGTAAAAGTTCATCCCCTGACATGAAGGGTCTAGGAAAAAATGGAATAAATAAATCGTGGTGTGGTCAGATGTTTGGCTGCGTGTGTGTGTTTTCCCTGAGTACTGTCTCAGCTCTCCATAGATAGCTGGCACAGCAAACCTCAAGTGAACTGCCCAATAACCACAAGATCTGTTAAAGTACGAAGGAACCCAGCCAGGTTTACTGTTGATGAAGCACGGTAATAGCACCTGGCGGACTCTACGGGGATACTAAAACATGTATGCCAGTGACAATGGACGCAGCTCAGTCAGTGGCAGGACTTTGCACTGCCCCCTCGGCTTGTCAAAGATACTTTTTAAAAAATACTTTTTATACCCTAATATAAACAAGTTACATACTATCATCCTACCTTTATCTTTTAGGAGGGGTCAGTGTGTTTCTGTTATCCTTGGGGAATGCTTTTGTACCATTCTTAACATCGGAATGTTCTGGTACCACGTAATATCGGGATATGTTTGCATGAGCACTCTGTGCTTAGCACTTCTTAGGAATGTGTATTTTTGCAATATCAGCCCTGTTGTTGCCAAATTCTACGAGGAGGTCCAGCCTCATACCAGGTATCTAAAACAAGGGCTTAGATCTCAGGCTCTCTTCCTACTATAGATGGCTTTGAAGTGTCTGGGTGTGTGGATAATATGGGTACTGTGGAAGAAGGGAAAGAATTGACAAGGATTTGTAGGGGATCTTAATGCATGTCAGTTTGCTAACAAGAGGTAGGCCAGCTGTAACTCTAATGACGTGAGACTTGTAGAAGCGAGAATTGTGTGAGGTGAGCAGAAAAGAACTGTGTGAGAAGTTATTACGACCTTGCACTGATAATTAAATAGGTAGGCTGGCGCCCAGAAGCTGAGAAAAATAAGATAGCAGGATGGCCTATGCATAAACAAAATGCATCTGTTGCTCATCATTGTCTGTGATATTGCTTGCTATTGTCTGTAACAAAGGTATAAATGCTTGCTGTAATTGTTTACCTGTGGAGAGACCTGTCCGGGACTGGGGCAACCCAGTATCCTAGGGCACTCCCTCCCTCAATTAATATTGCTTGAGAAATAATAAAGTATTTGATTTTGCTGCACCCAAACTAAAAGCGAGAACTGAGTTTTTCTCCGACAGTACAATCACGGCCAGGGCTCAATGAGGCACTCTGGTTAATTTTGATGGAATGATTAAGGTCTCTATACTCAACGGAAAAGCATCAGACAAACTGGTTAGTCATGAGTGCTTAAATCTCTGCATTGGAAGGGGTTGCTGCTGAAGGCCCTTGGTGGGCTAGCCAGGTACAGAGTGGAATACATCAAAAACCACGGACCTGGCCGAGCTGCCTTTTAATGCAGCGTAAAGGGAAAAGGAAGTGATTTGCATAAAGACGTGCGGAGGGCACAGCTCTCCAATGAATATATGGGGCCAGATCCTCAGCTGGTGTAAACCACTTTCACTCCAGGGAAGTCAAAGGAGCCAGGCTGATGGGCCCATGGTAGTTACACCAAGCCGGATTCAAAATGGTCCCACTTCAATCAATGGGGCTCCTCACAGGGCATGGAACTACCCAGCCTGTGTGAGGGGGGCAGAATCGAGCCATTTCCCAAGTTGCTCTCAGTGCCTGTGCAGGTTAATGTACAATCAGCCATGGCACTGTTCCTGTTTGAGTAGGAAGGGGATAGTCACTGGGCCCTTTCACTAGTGAGCTTTGCAGGGTATCACTGCACCATCAGTGCCAAATCTTCTGCTACTACCATCACACCTGCTGCATGTCTCATCGGCCCAGAGGGTCACAATCACCACAAGCCACAGCAATTTCCATAGACTGTCTGTCCCTCCCCACCCTAGTACCCCTAGAGGATTAATAGGAATGTGCAGAATCATCTACTCCAGTGGTTTTCAACCTGTGGTCCGTGGAGCCCTGAGGGTCTGCAGACTATGTCTAAGATTTCCAAAGGGGTCCGCTCCTCCATTTGAAATTTTTTAGGGGTCTGCAAATGAAAAAAGGTTGAAAACCACTGCTTTACTCTAACAAGCTGTGTTAAAATTCAGCCGTTGTTTGGTCCCACTAGCTTTCTGATGTTCCTCCTGAGCTGACTGGCTCCTGGGTTGGGAGTTTCTGCCCAATATACAGGACTTCTTTCTTCGCACCCTCCACCCCAGTAGCCTTCTTGGAAGCCGATAAGGGGTGGGGGGATTTTGGACCTCTTCTTGCTGAGTATCAGAACCACTACAAGATAACACTCATGACTGTAATGCCCAGTGGCTAAGGTGGGCTAGGGACAACCCCAAGCAGTAGTTAAGTGTGTTTGGGTGGTCAGGTAGCCAGGAGGAATGGTCAGAGTTCTCGCAGGGGTCAGTAGTGGGAAGATTCAATCCTAGGGCCTGAGTCAGTGGGTTAGGGAAGCAAGGTCAGGCGAAGCAACAGGGCCAGGCAGTCTAAGCATCAACCACCAGGCAGTGGTCTGTTGCTCAGACAGCTTCCTCTTCCTGTTGGTGTCCTTATATAGCCCAGGTACCCAATGACAGTGCTGTTTATCCATCCAGTCAGGGGGCTGGGTCGTGGCTGCTGCAGGTCTGTAGGCCTTTAGCACTAAAACTATTGGTCAGGGATAGTAGTACAGTGCATCACCACAGTGCAGCACCTGGTAGGCCTGGGATCAGCACTGGGATCCTGACGATGACTTAGACTGGGAGGAATCAGGCTTTGGACCCAATTCAATACATGGCTTCATAGCAATGGTGGCTGCTTACGCAGTAAGGTCTCAGCCCACCACTTACACAGGGAAAACATCTCAGCTGCATGGAATGACTGCAGCCCTGCTGTTCCTGAATGCACCATCAATGCAGCTTTCACAGTTAATTGCTGCACAGGACACAAATGGGTAGGTAGGTACAGTAGAAGTATTGGGCTCTGAGGGTTTGTAGTCTAATCTGTACCAGCCCCAATGAGAGAATGAGGGAAATAACAGCCAGATACTACGGAAGCATGTAGATGCTACTGTGATGAATGTTAGCCAAGATGGTCAGGGACGCAACCCCATGCTTTGGGTGTCCTGAGCCTCTAATTGCAAGCTGGGAGTGGATGACGTGGATGGATGGATCACTTGATTGTTGTCCTTTTCTATTCATTCCCTCTGAAATATTGGGCACTGGCCAGTGTCGGAAAACAGGCTACTGGGCTAGACGAACCACAGGTCTGACCTAGTCTGGCCGTTCTTATTAAAAACCCATAAACAGAGAGAATATTCCAGCCTCAGAGCTCAGAGTGAATATGGAGAAGAGAAAGGGACTCCAAGTGTAGTTGCAGGATGACATGAAACCCTCTCCAGCTGGTGGCAACTGGATGAAGACCTGTGCCACTTCACTTGGGGTCATGATTTTGCCATAAACTGGCAGTATTTATTTTATCACTGTAAAATCAGAGTCATCTTCCCATCCATAGATTCACAGAAGATTAGGGTTGGAAGGGACCTCACGAGGTCATCTAGTCCAACCCCCTGCTCAAAGCAGAACCAGTCCCCAGACATTTTTACCCCAGTTTCCTAAATGCCCCCTCAAGGATTGAACTCACAACCCTGGGTTTAGCAGGCCAATGCTGAAACCACTGATCTATCCCTCCCCCCCAAAACTGGAGTCAAGGAGAGTCCTACTGAAGTTCTCAGGGGATAAGGATACCTCTGCCTGACCAGGGATGTGAACCCTGGATGCTCAGATTGAAAGTCTGATGCGCTAACAACTGATCTAGCCAGGTTCTTTAAACTGAGATAAGGAAGAACTGCCTAGCCCAGGTGAGGGTTTTTTGTTAAAGAAGCCAAGGTTTGAAGAGTCCATGGAAGAAGTATGTTTAAAAGAGGGATTTGGTATGAAGGAAGAAAGAGAATGTACTTAGCAGGTTGGAGGTAAGAAATTGGCTCAAGGGTAGGGAATAATATTACAGATTCACAGAGTCCTCAATCATTAATCCATTGCCTCTCGTCCTTCTCTCTGTGGCAAAAAAGAACAACCTTTCTCCATCTTCTTCATGGCAGCCTTTCAAGTACAGCCTAACCAGCGCCAAATAGAGCAGTACTATCACCTCCCGTGACTTGCATGTTATGCCTCTGTTAACACAACCTAAAATTGCATTGGCTGCTTTTTCAATGGTGTCGCATTATTGACTCATGTTGAGGTTGTGAACCACCACTACTCCCAGATCCTTCTCAGCAGTGCTGCTGCCAAGCCAACTACCTCCCCAATCTGTATTTTGTGCATTTGTTTTTAGTTCCCCAAGTGTACATTTGTCTTTGTTGAATTTCATTTTGTTGTCTACAGGAAAACCCTCATAAGTGTAAGAGCAGTAGGACAATGGAACAGAGGCCAAGGGAGGTTGTAGAAACTCCTTCAGTGGAGGTTTTCAAAAGGAGGCTGGATAGCCATCTGCCCTGGATGGCTTAGACACAACAAGTCCTGCATCTCAGCATGGGGGTAGACTAGGGGAGCCTTGCAGTCCCTTCTAACCCTATGGTTTTATGACTCTATGATTAATCAGTTCCCTGGGTGTAACCCCATTAGTGTGCTGGACCCCAAGCATCCCAACCATTTCACAGGGACATGTCCATTGTCTCCATGACTCTGAAATTGGGCCTTCGGGCACAAGCAATCACTATCTCTCTCCTTGGCTCCCCGCAGAGGGTCTCACCAAGCTAGATTCCCGCAGGAGATTTTTTCCATGTCTTCAGGGCACAATGGTCTCCATAAGTAAGTGCAGTGACCCCAGCAGCCTTCTCAAAACAAGGTAGTGATTTATTAGTCACGTTCCATGCCCATCTCGTTTTGTCTTCTCCGCCTGTTGCATTCCACTTGTCTGATACCTCGACTGTAAACTCTGTAGGGCAGGCACAGTCTTATTGGTGATATACTTGTCTTGAACCCTTGATCCAAGTATAAGCAATAATGGCCTCACTGCAACACCACTCTGCAAGAATGGAAGTATTTCCCATCTTCCTATGATGAAATCGGTATTGTGAGAACCATTTGTTCTTGGGGGTCATACCACTGCACGTGCCATCACTGGTGTTGCGACAGTCGTTTGATATTTGTATTATTGCTTGTTCAATATTCTCCTAACAGATGCTACACACATTTTTAATTAACAATGACATCCAAACAGTTAAATTTTAACAAAAGCTGCCTTTCCCTAATTAATTCTCTTTCAGTCGTGACTTGTTAATCTGCTCTGTCCTTGCTGAGCTGCAAGAAGAGGTTGGTGACCATTTGGCAAGTGAGATATTTCTGTTTAATTCCAAGGTTGGAAGAGAGAGGAAACAAGAAATCTCCGTTAGCAGAGACAGCACAGCCTGGCCTCTGTGATTAAGAATCCAATGACTGCATAGCCAAAGCTTTCAGGGCATACTGTTCTCTCCTACTGAAAAACACAGCAGTCAGCACATCTGCCACATAGCCAAGATCAGTTCAGCCAGTAATAGCTACAACCTACACTAAAGAGCACCTGGGAAGTTACTGACAATGAAGCCATTATGGCCAGTCACTGTGGGAACCTCCTGAAATAGACTCTGCAAAGCCTCATCTTGAGAATGAATCCTGGGTGTTCTCAGGCACTGGTAACCCTCTCTAGTCTTCATCCACCACTGTGCACCAGTACTGGCACTTCCATCTTTCCTCATTGGCAATGGTTCGACATCACCTCCCGTCACATAATAGTGCCCACTGCACACTACCACCCTACCTTAGCGGTGACCTGTGGGCTCAGCATCTGTGTTGAATCTCTCCAGTACTTCTGCTACCAACTTCCCATTCAACTGCACATGCTCTGACATGCCATCACACCTCAAACTGCAGTAACCAAGCAGGGTCCAGGCCTGGGCAAACACCCCCTCTTAGACGAAAGCCCAGCTAGCTCTGCCTGACCTTTCTCTGACAGTCTGTTCTGAAATCCACAGAACTATCCTGCAGGGATTTGTGACATAAGCAGCTCATCACAGGTAAGTGACATCACAACCCCTAGGAAGGACTCAGACAAGTCCCAGTTACCACCTATAGGCACCTTTGCCCTCAATGAACCGCATCTCCCAAGGTGGCCTCCCACCACACATTAACTCAGGGATCGGCAATGGGGGCTGTGGGAAGTGGCGCTGGTTGAGGCATGTGCTGGCCGCCATTTCCCACAGCCCCCATTGGCCTACAGCTGCGAACTGCGGCCAGTGGGAGCTGCGATTGGCCAGACCTGCGGATCCGGCAGATGAACAAACCAACCCGGCCTGCGAGGGTGCTTACCTTGGAGGGCTGCATGCCAAAGGTTGCGGATCCCTGCACTAACTCATCTGCTTATGGAAAGCTGATCAAAATCTCCTGTGGCACATTCTTGTGACAGAGTGGGAATTTTCACCAAAAAAATCCATTTTCCTCACAAGTTTTCACATTTTCATCAAAAAAGAGAAAACTAACATTTTTCAGCTGAAAACAGAATTTTAAAAATTCTTTTCACCAGTTGTAAATAAAATAAAGATGAAAACTCTCAAAATTAAGAAAACAAGTAATTTTCATATTCTTCAAAATCTGTTGTGGGTGGGAAAATTTTTCCAATCAGTTTTATTACCATGACTCAGTCCTTTGCTGCCTTTCCCCTTTCAGAGCCTCCCTGAGAACCATGCTGAGTACAGATACTGAGATTCAGTGAGACCAGCTCCTTTGGGAAAAGACAGAGCTTGCTAGTGCAAAGGCAGTAATACGTAGCAAGAACCAGATCCACCCCAAGGCTCCAACCGGGAACTAGCTGAACTACTGCAGAATCCTCCAGACTCCTAAGAACTGGAGACTTCAACGCTCACGCACAACAGAGCTCCGGCCTTGTGTCCAACATGGAAACAATGAGAGCGTCTCACCCCTGCGCTGGTTCTGAATGTCACTCTAGATGCAGCTGGCCCCTCTCCGTGACTGCCCCCCACCTCCCACATGTAACTTACCACATGTTTCACATCAGTGAGGTTCCACTAAAATAGCTCAGACTCACTTTAACGTATACTAGTGAGCCAGAGGAAGGAATACGCCACACTTATTAAATCCACAGATGCTGCTGTTATCGTGGCTGATATAAAAGGACCTGGAGCTGTTAGAGAGAAGCTCATTTTACTTCCAGTTGGTGCTGCTGCCTAAGAGCTGTCTCGCCTGATCCTGGCCTCTATCCCTTTGGCCTGCCCTTTTGATTTCTGTAAGACTCCTGGCTTACCTTGCTATCCCATTTTCAGCCTTATTCTCTTTCATACTTGGCTTCTTTCCCTCACTCTTCAGATATACCCTATATCCCCAAACCCACACACAAAGAAATCTTTGATCCAGCTTCTGCTGCAACTACCAGGCCATCTCCCTCTACCATTTGCCTTCAAACTAGTGACCATGTAGTCTACTCCCTCAGCCTTAATATCCTCTCTTCTCCTGGTCTCCTAGGTTCGCTGAAAACTAGTTTCCCCTGCTTCCCAAAGCTGTCCTTACAATGGCATTGATCCCCCTTTTTTAGTCCAAGACAAAGAACCTGTTTTTTCTAATATCAAGGAGGTTGAGACATCTGCTTGCTTTTTCTCACTCATTTCTTCTGAATTCTCTCATTCTTGGACTGTAACCTGGGTTCTCCTCCCCAACTTCCAAACCTTCCTTCAAAGTCTTCTTTCATTAATGGCTCCTTTCCCTGTTTGGGGTCCCCCAGAGATCTCTGTCTTTGGCACATTCCTCTTTCTGCACTTTTTCCCTGGTGGCCTCCGCTCAGACAGCATCTGTTCCCATCCTCCAAATGACTTCCAAAATCAATCTCACATCTCTGACATCTCACTCTGGATATCCTGTGTCTGACTCAAACACAACATCATGCAAAACCCCTTCAGGACTGGTTCTCCAACTCTCTAGCACCTGGTGGAGTCATTTACATCTGTGTAGAGTTAGCTTGGCACCGTCATGCTGAATTGGCAGCATTTTGCATGCATGTAAATGGCTATGCCAGAAATAAAACTGTAACATTAGGGTCTTCACTTGTACTCCCAAACTCTTCCTTCTCCATGAACCAATCATTCTCTCTCATTGACATGCTACAGCTCAGACAGAAATTATAGGCTTGATGCAGGGATTACTGGGTGAGGTTCAGTGGCTTGTATTATGCAGGAAGTCAGACTAGCTAATCACAAGGATCACTACTGGCCTTAAAAAAAATCTGTGAACCCCACTCCTCCTTCTTCCTTGGCCTCACAGCATCAGTGAGGTGTTTGATTTCTCTCTCTCCTCCATCTGTCACACCTAGGGTATCACCAAATCCTTCTCAATTCTTCCTCTGCAGCATCTCTAAGACAGCCAGTCTCCATCTCACAGACACAGACGGCCAACAATTTGTAAACACCAACCTTATTGCCACCTCCTCTTCTCTGATGGCCTGGATCTCCCCTCACTCCTCTGTGTTGCCTTCAAAATGCTGCTGGGAAAGACTGCCCTTGCCAATCCTTTTGGGCTTTGAATCCCTTTACAGGCTTTCCCTCTGGCACTTCAGGCTCAAGCTTCTCATCCTCTCTTCCCTGTGCCTGCCCATGTCTATCCCTACTCTCTGAGCCCCTCTCTCCTCCTGCCACTCTTCCTTCACAGCTTTCTCCCCAAACCCCAGACTAGCCACTCCCATTGCTCTCTTCTACTCTGACCTCTTTCATGTGCTGTCTTCTCTTAAACACTCTTCACTTCATACAAAACCCTCTTTAAAGCACATAAAATGTTCACACAACGGAGCAGCATTAGTCCCCTAAGTGTTATATTTGTTTTGAAATAAAACTGAACTGCTTTGTGATTGAACCATGGTCACCACAGGTGTTGTGGGGCTGGATTCTAGTTGCCAATTTTTAAACCTGGTGTCAAGGCTGATTTCCCACTTTGGCACTTCGAGTGAAGAAGGTGGGGGCCTGCAAGGATTCTACAAATTAATACTTGCCACTCTGGGCTTGTATTAAACTCCCAAGATTACAGCTTTTCTCTGACCTTGGATGGGTAGATTCTGCCACCACCCAAGTGCAGAACCCCTTTGAGAACCCAGGAAGGTGCACTTGGGAATTCCTTCCTATGGGGTGCCCTCAAGCCCTTTCATGCCCCTGCCTTCCAGGGAAGAGCTGAGAAAGAAAACAAAGAAATCAGCTGTTGCCACCAGCTAATTAAGTAACGTGCACAAAACTCTTAAGACACAAAAATGCAATCCTGATTTTAAAAAAGATAAATGTTATTTTAAAAAAGAGAGAAAATGCATCTAGGAACTCAGGCTATTGCTAGATTTTCAAAGAGTAACTACAAAAATTAAGCACCAAGAATAGCTTTCTTGAGTTCCTGCTTAAAGGTTATAAGCAAAACAAAAGCACCTGGGGTTCGCACAGAGGAGTCCACAAGCCATAAAGTAATAAAAAGAGATAAACCTAATCACATCTTCCTAAACATTTCCAGATCTACTTACATATCTAGGTTTTCAATTGAGTAGTTCTTGGTATGATACTGATGATTTTTCATACCTTGTACTAAGCTTCTTACAGCATAGTTGCTGCCCTGTCCACCTCTCTAGCTGGGACTTTTTTCCTCAATTTTAAAGAGTTCTAGCTTCCCATTGGCTCTTTTGGTCAGGTGCCCGTTCACTTCCTTTTACTTATGCATAGCAGTAAGACTTTTTAACCCTTTACAGATAAAGCAAGTAGAGAACAGCTACTAAGAGGGATTTTATAGCTACTTGCTGGCTAAGTGTCCATAAAAGGGAGATCTCCCTCCTTGATTTATCACACCTGGGCTCCAAAATCTGTATATAGGCTCCTACATAAAAGTGAGCAGTAGCTTCCATTGGCTTGACCTTCCCAGGTGTTCAGCCCCTTTGGAAGCCAGGCCTGTCTCTGAGTGAAATCGCTAGGTATTTATTTTCATTTACATGAAGGCTTAGAGTGTTCTTCTAAATTGCCATTTATAGCCCACAAACAGCAGCATACCCCCGGAGCTGCAATCATCACTTTTCATGTTATGCGCCTGTTTGTTTTCAGCTTAAGTTGTAATGGAAGTTGATATGACACTGCAATGATGGTTTATGAAGATAAGTGACTAAGAGAACATAGCACTTTCTCTACTAATTACATTAAATCATTTAATGACCCAAATGTCCTAAATGATGTAACGGTAAATCGTATTCTAGTTCCATTGCTTCAGAAGAGCAGGTTTAGTTAGTCTGCATATTATCCACTAACATACCCACAACATCTCTGAGGCTTCAGATAATTTCCGCTCTTTCTAACATGCCTCGTTCCTAATGAATGCAGGAGAAAGCAGATGACTCCACTTATTTTTCCCTTTTATATAAACTTACATTAAAGTGCTCCTTAATTCTGTGCAACCTTAATTATGAGTTGAGCTCTTAATACTGGCACTAACGACGGTTTCAGTTATAGTATGCTAAGGATGTAGGTACCTGCAGAAACAGCCAGCAAAAGGAGTTCTAATAATACATGGAGAAATGCTGTGCTCTGTAGTCCCACATATGAGGGTCCCACTATACATTTAGGGCCTGACTCACAGAAGCGCTGAGTACTTGACAAGTTTCCCCTGAACTTCAATTGGAGTCAAGATTTCTAAGCTGCTCCAAATCTTTCTGAAGCTGATAGGTTGAGTGACAGCCACTCAGACAGCATCTCTCACCAGTTCTGTGCTGATGATTAACAGTTTTAATGGACAGGTCCCCATAAACTGAGACTTTGCCATCTGCATACTAACATCCACTACACAGTCCGAAACTGCACCACATTCCTCTGCTTTGGTGTTTAATTTACACCCCTGGAACTCTGGCCATGTTTATTATGCTCATTATTTTTGCATGCTAGATGCTTTATAGAACAAATAAAACCAGGGACCTGCTCTGAACAATTTACAATCCAGCTTTAGATGGAGACACAAAGATGGAGGAAAAAAAGACTAATCTCATGGTTCTAACTAAATTTATTTTTGAAATTTGGTGATTTTTGTACCTGAAACTGAAAGCAAACACGTAGAGAGGAGCAGAGAAAGTGCCAACCCATGCAGACTGAAATTGAAGAAAATGTCCCCACGAGCCTTTGCAAAGGGAAAGCTCTGAGTTTTGCACATTTTTCCTAAGGGATGTGGTGGCCTCTCAGTCACTTGGAGTCTTTAGAACAATACTGGATCCCTTTTTCTACACGATATGCTGTTCTAGATGTGCTACAATAAATGGTGTAGGAATCACTGAGTAAAGCTGGTCAGAACATGGATTTTCTGTCCTGTGAAACATTTCAAGATCTTGGGACAAAAGGCAAAATATCACTTTGTTTCACAAAATGAAATTTTGAAAAAAATAAGACCACACACACACACACATAATTTGGGTCAATCAAAAGGCTAAATTTTTATTTTGACCCTTTTTATATATACAAAAGATGAATTTTGAAATGAAGTGATTTCAAAATGAAAAACAAACTTTTTGTTCTGAAAGTGTCAAACCAGGATTTTGAAATTTCTAATCTTCTCCCCCAACCCCGTCAACTTTTATTTACACTAAATATAGTTTAAATGATTAAAGGTCTAGAGAATTGGGTTTGTTTAGTTTGGAAAAGAGAAGACTGAGAGGGGACACGATAGCAGTTTTCAGGTATCTAAAAGGGTGTCATCAGGAGGAGGGAGAAAACTTGTTCATTTTAGCCTCTAAGGACAGAACAAGAAGCAATGGGCTTAAACTGCAGCAAGGGAGGTTTAGCTTGGACATTAGGAAAAAGTTCCTAATTGTCAGGGTAGTTAAACACTGGAATAAATTGCCTAGGGAGGTTGTGGAATCTCCATCTCTGGAGATATTTAAGAGTAGGTTAGATAAATGTCTATCAGGGATGGTCTAGACAGTATTTGGTCCTGCCATGAGGGCCAGGGACTGGACTCGATGACCTCTCAAGGTCCCTTCCAGTCCTAGAATCTATGGAATTGAAACAATTTTAAAAAAAAATCTGATTTTATCAAAGTGGCATTTTCTGATGGAAAACTTCTGATAAAAGTGTTCCAACCAGCTCTACCCTGGAGGGAAATTCTCTGTTCTGCAGGAGATCAGACTCAATGACCACAATGGTTCCTTCTGGCCTTGGAATCTATAATTAATTACCTATTGTTTGCAATTTTTCTGCCAGTTTTCAGTCCCTCATGGTAGTGACAGCAATGGTGCACAAATCCCCGAATGTGGATGAGCCCTGTGTCCACACTCATAACTAAGCACATTCTAATTTAAATTTCCTGGGAACTTTTATCAATTTTTGGTCTCTTTTATGAATTTGCACTGGTGCCCATCAACATATGATTTGTGCACCTCCTAGGTTCATTAGATTTGTCCATTAAAAGGTCTCGAGCCTTTGGCTCCACTCCATTTACTGCTTATGGGAAGGGATGGAGGTGGAGTGGTGATGGGTGTTCTCACTGTGGTGGAGAAGAGTGATTGGGTGTTCACCCTACACCGGAAAGAAAGGGGTTAAAAAACAGCCATGGGAGACTGTGTGGGGAGCAGCCAGTTGGTGAGAGGCTGCATGGAGCAGTTAATCATGGCCCGGTGGGCTTACTTAAAAGGAGCTGCAGGGCAATAGACAGTCAGTTGCTGCAGGAGCCCAAGAGAAGGTAGCACCATGGACAGAGCAGTTGCTGGTAGGGGCCAGGGACGTGAACAGGCACTCCTGGCTGGCTGCCGGGATGTGCTGACTGGAGGCTCTGAGAAGAGGGCAAAGAAGGTGCTGGGGCTGTGGGGAAGTCACCCGGGGAATTGAAGCAGTGCTGGTGGAGAAGTTAAGGAGAGGCAGGAGTAGGCTGCTATTTACAGGGTCCCTGGGTGGGGACCCAGAGTAGCGTGCGGGCCTGGGTTCAGGGCCGGCGCTTCCATTGGGCAACTCTAGGCGGTCACCTAGGGCACCAGGATTCAGGGGGCGGCATTTAGTGCGCTCCCCACGGGGCGCACGGGAGCTTCCAGTTCCGCTCCGGTCACGCCACCGAAGAAGGTCCTTCTGCCGACGTGCCACGGAAAACAGCAGCAGAAAATTGAGCAGCTTAATGACTGCCGCTGTCGCCTGCAGCATTTTGGCGGAAGGTCCTTCTTTGGTGGCATGATGGGAGCGGAACTGGAAGCTCTTGCACGCTCCGTGGAGAGCACACAAAATGCCGCCCCTCAAATTCTGCCTAGGGTGCCAGAAATCCTGGCGCCGCTCCTGCCTGGGTTCCCCTGCCAGCTCACCACTTGGGAAGTGGGTGGGTTGGATTGTGACACATCCCCATGCACTCCCAGAAGGGGGAAAACACAGATGGTGACATGGCCAGAAGACTGAGTCATGAAAAGGAAGCTGTGGTTCCTGGACTGAGGCAGCAGAAAAGGCATCAATCCAGCAGAAGAGCATGTGCCAGCTGAGAAAGCTAGTCCTCGAGACAGCCAGCAAGAGATGCCAGGCTGGTGAGTGGAACCCATTACACGAGGCTTTACCAAAAAGGTCATGAAACAGGACTGAAAGGTGGGAGGATTCAGAATTACTCTCTTCTAGAAGTCTTTCCATTCTGCAGCCAGATCCCTTTAGCTGAGAATGCCTCATCTCTGGCTCTCCCATGCTTTGCTCTGTATGCTGTGATTTGCATTACCCTTTCTCAGAGTGCAGAATATTATACCTGCTGCATGCCTTCCTTCTAATAATTCTGCAATATTATCCAATACAGCAGTCAAGTCTGCCTGGCATCATTTTTTCCCTTATGAAGATGGCTGCATAGGCAATGTTGACTAGTGGTTAGAGCACTGGATGGCTTTTCAGGAAACCTGTGTTCAATTTTCTGCTCTGCCATTACTTTACTGGGTGATCGTAGACAGTCATATGCTTCTGTGCCTCAGTTTATCCACTTGTAAAATGGGGATAATGAAACTAAACTTTGAAAAGCACATTGAGATCAGTGGATGAAAAGCACTATATAAGAGCTAGGTTTGATTATTATTATTAGCTTTTCCACATTTAAACACACACAGTTTGAAAAGCATCTTTCACTTCAATGAGTTAGCTTGGTCTTCAATTCAGCAGCTAGGTAATCGCCTCACAGTGAGCACAGATGCCATGTCCCACTGCACTGAGGTTGACTGTAATGGGTGTCACAGAGTTTGGGGGAGACAAGGTCCTGCACCCCCACCTTCCGATGATTCAGCATGACTCTCAGCCAGCCAGTAAAACTGAAGGTTTATTTAGATGACAGGAACACAGTCCAAGACAGGTCTCGCTGGTCCAGACAACAGGATCCCCTCTGTTAGGTCTACCTTGGGGAGCCCCAGGGAGGCCAGAGCCCCATCTAGGCTCCCTTTCATTTTCCCAGCCAGCTCCAAACTGAGACTCTCCAGCCCCAACTCTCTGGCCTTTGTCTCTTTCCTGGGCCAGGAGGTCACCTGATCTCTTTGTTCTCTAACACTTTTAGCTGGCATCTTTGCAGAGGAGGGGACATTAGTTGCCAGGAGACAGAGTGCTGGCCATTCTCTTTGCAGACGGTATCACAGGGCTCTTCTTGGGCTCTGCGACAATCATACACCCTGCTCCTCCCACCTAGATATTTAAGAAAGGCATAGGGGAAATTGAGGGACCCACACAGTATTCAGAGAAAACATTAAGAACATTCTCACTTCATCACAATGGGGTTGGATGACCCCTTTGAACAAAAGCTTGCTGTCATTGTATAGTCTGTTTTGAGAGAGCTGCAAGTATACACTTCTGACTAACACACTGAACGTCAGTGTGGATCAGCCGGCCCCTTGCAGGAGAGGGGTGATGTTAAAACAGTAAATCAGCAGATACATCCAAAGCTTTAATGTTCCACTAGGTTCTTACCAAAGCTCTGGGGTCTGAGCAGAACTTGTCCACTGCTTCATAGAATATCAGGGTTGGAAGGGAACTCAGGAGGTCATCTAGTCCAACCCCCTGCTCAAAGCAGGACCAATCCTCAACTAAATCCCCAACTTCAGGTGTGATCAGACAGATCTAGCTCCATCAAAATAGCCAAAGTGAAAAAAAATGCTTGGAAGCTCACAAAACCTTGCTCCCACTCTGTATGTCACAATCACCCCAATGCAGCCTGTAGGCCAAGCTCAGCTCTTCAACGATGCAAGCCTCCCACTTCCCATTCTGTCCCATTTTGTTAATGAAGCCATGGAGACGTGTTTTTATAGCTCTAATCCCAGAGGGCAAATTCTGCTAATTAATGTAAGTGCTTATTTCCAATTGACACCAGCCTAACTGAGCAGACTTTGGCCCTTCCTCTAATATCTCTGTAAACTCCCAGGGGGCAAGGGCATGTGGGGTTTTTAATAAGATTATTTTAAGGTTAAATTACTCTTGTTTGCTCGAAAGCCATCAGTGAGCATTAAACTGCAGGCTTGTTTGTGGGAACTCAGACCACAAGCAGCAGTAGAACGGCACTTCTCATCCTCCAGGCAATACCTTCTGAGCAGGCCATAAATTACCAAGGGTTGGATTATCTGGCCAATAGGAGGGATTCGGAGGAGAGGCAGGATGGTCCATTTGTCCAGCACTGACCCGAAACCAGCAGTTGGGCCTACCCAGCCCTTGGTGATGAAAACAGCATCTGATTATTAGGGCTAGGGCCTCCTTAAGTGTAAACCTTCCTGCATGGAAATGGGGAAGTCAGTTGCCTTCATGACACTTTTGCCCAGGGTGAGGACCAGGGGAAAGTAGGCTTGGGCCAAGTTAATGTTTGTTTCTCCTCAACCTCCATATTTAACCCCCATAGAAAAAGACAATTATAAATACAGACTGGGGCGCCATTACCTCATAATACAGGGGGAGCCCTACCTCCCACCCCGCACCTGAAAGAGAATCCTGGAGTAGCTACCTAACATGAGCACGACTCCACTGGAGAGCTGCAGGGTACCCCAGACCCAACGCACTCCATATCTCACAAATCAATTGCTTTTCCAAGTACTGATTTTATCCCGTTCTTCTGGGAAATCCTGATAGTTCCTGATTTTCTGGTGCTAGCCCATGAGCTCAGCTAGGGCGTATTTCGTAATGTATCAGAGATTGTCAAGAAATAGCCCCAGCACAACAATATTTTAAAGTCTTGGTCTGCTCTGAAGAGTAGCTATTGAAAGTGGCACCTTCTTAGTCATCAGCCCTGCTCTCTGTGCGTCGCCAGAGGCAGGCCTGCCAAGTTCAGGGAGTGACGTATTCTTCTTCCGTTTTTCACTCCTTGGCTGTGCTGGCTCTGCCAGGTTAGCAGAAAGAACTGGATTCTATTCCAGCCAGGCATCCGTGGAACTTGGCAAGCATTCTGCCTATCGGTCAGACCCATGCAAGACCACAGATTAGACTGGCGCTGCACAAGTGTCACCGTGGGCCTAAACTGACCTGCAGAATCTGCAACCCTGTGGTGACAATGCATGTCTTGTACGCTACAGAAATGATCTCCCTGCTTGCCTTGCATAGGCCGCTTTGGGGATGAGCCAGGGTAGTCTAGGAATGGGGCCTGGGAAGGAGTCATGGGTCTACAATTAAAAGGCACTCACAACCCAGTTCCTCATCCAGTTGCTGCAGCCAGACTGTAGTTGCTATTCTAGTCCTGTCTGGAATAACAATTGAGGCTGTGGGAGGAAGAAGGGTGTTGTGTGGCAACCCAGTCCCAGTAATGTAACTGAGATCACATTCAGCCTAATGGTAAACAGGATGGAGCGCTGAACAGCCCTTCTCTTCACTGGGCACTAATTCCGAACACTAAAGGCCCACTCCAAAGCACATTGAAGTCAATGGAAAGACTCCTATGGACTTCTGTGGGCTTTGGATCAGTCCCTGAATGAGATGGGTCCTGCAAAGAAAATTAGCATGTGATGTAAATGAAGGTGAAGGTGTAGAATGATAAGCCTGCTCTACGTTTAGCTAGCGGGAACATGTCTTTTTGCCCAGGCACTAGAGGCTCATACATTAAGATGCAGCGATCCGTGGTTTGAACTCTGCTGCCACCAACTCACCCAGGGCAAGGCATAGCATAAGACTAGTTAGACAATTTTTCCCGTAGGCAATTCTTTCTTTTGGAGTTCTTCATTCTGCAACCTCCATATTATTGTAACACAGTTGTTTGGATGGGCTATGTCACCAATAGTTAATAGCCAAGCTAGGTACAGATAGTGCCTGGTCCTTATGCAGTGGGATAGCAGGAAAGAAGCATCCCATGCACACACACAACCTTTGCATCTTCAGTGTAAGAGCAAGGTGCAGTTGCAGTCCTTGCGCTCAGGGACTACTCCTTCCAAACATCCCTGAGGGCAGCAAGAAGGGGTGAGACCATGGACCTACCCCTACAGCATAGCAGACTTTGGGAATTGGATAGGTATGAAGGTAGAGTTTATGCCAAATCTTACAGAGGGGTTTAAACAGCAGGCATGCTCCCCCTGTGCCCGAAGGAACTCTGAAAGGTAAACACTAGATTGCACCTCAAAGCACAACTGGCTCCCAAAGCAGCTTAAAGGTACAACCTTTGCTTCACATTGTGGTCAGTTGATAGAATCGTAGAATATCAGGGTTGGAAGGGACCTCAGGAGGTCATCTAGTTCAACCCCCTACTCAAAGCAGGACCAATTCCCAACTAAATCATCCCAGCCAGGGCTTTGTCAAGCCTGACCTTAAAAACCTCTAAGGAAGGAGATTCCACCACCTCCCTAGGTAACCCATTCCAGTGTTTCACCACTCTGAGTGAAAAAGTTTTTCCTAATATCCAGCCTAAACCTCCCCCACTGCAACTTGAGACCATCACTCCTTGTTCTGTCATTAGGTGCCACTGAGAACAGTCTAGATCCATCCTCTTTGGAACCCCCTTTCAGACAGTTGAAAGCAGCTATCAAATCCCCCCTCATTCTTCTCTTCTGAAGACTAAACAATCCCAGTTCCTTCAGCCTCTCCTCATAAGTCATGTGTTCCAGCCCCCTAATCATTTTTGTTGACCTCCACTGGACTCTCTCTCTTTTTTCCACATCCTTCTTGTAATGTGAGGCCCAAAACTGGACACAGTACTCCAGATGAGGCCTCACCAATGTCGAATAGAGGGGAATAATCACATTCCTCAATCTGCTGGCAATGCCCCTACTTATACAGCCCAAAATGCCATTAGCCTTCTTGGCAACAGGCACACTGTTCGGTCATTGTTCTCCCTGGATTCTGAGTTCTATAACAAAGGTATTTGAAGTATCCCTGAAAACCAACTGCTCTCATCAAAATACCTATAAATAAAACAGCAGCAACAAGAAATACATGATAGCTCGCAGAAGCCTCTATCAGGATGGACAAGTGCTCCCAAAGCTCACATATCTGAATACAGCCATGGGTCTGTGCTGGCTCGAACTTAAATGTAGCTTTTCAAAACAAACAAAAACTTATAGTAGTGAAAACTGGATAGCATTTTTTTTAACTGGAATGACTGTGATAAAATCTACATGACAAGGAAAAATTGTCTTGTTTCATCAAAATTTGTAGATCACAATCTGGCTTTTAATTCATCTTCCTTCTCTAATTAATAGACCATGTCAATGGAAGAGAAGAACATCAATGACAAAGGACAACAATGTCATCTCTACTACAAAATAAATCTTGAGGGGAAAAAAAATCAAGGCAGTTATTGAAAATAAATCAATGGCCCCTTTGGTGTTTCCCTTCAGAGTGGCAGTTATTTTTTGTGTCACTGGATCCTGGCAGAATAAAAGTGCCAGTCAGAAATGCCAACTGGCCAAAAACAAATTAAAATAGAGGGAACTGGACAGAGGCAGAGGCCCACTGCGTATCATGCTCTTTTTTGTTCTTGTTTCAGGAACAAACACTCCTTTTTTTCCAGAGTAGCAGGATGAGGCTTTTGTTCTATGTAAGCCCCGTTGCACAGTGGTGAATTTCACCCTAAGTCAATTCTAGTGCTACTTCTTCGAAGTATATGGACTCCTGCAGATTGAGGCTAATATTTTAAATAAGTGACCAGTGATTATAGGTGTCTCCATTTTTCTAGGCCCAACTTGAGACCCAATTTTCAAAGGGCAGGTGTACTCAGCATTTTCTGAAAATTAGGCCGCTTTAAGGAGTCTAAAGCCGGGCACCCACAGTTACTAATCATTTACAAACCTTGGCATGAAGTCCTTCCTTTACCTACAGGATTAGCTGCAGTACAGATAGCAACAGTGCAAGCTGCTCCCCATGGATCTCAAAGGCATTTCAACCTGGTTCCAGCAGTTCTGCTACTAGGAAAAGGAGTGAGTCAATGACTTCACTTCCTCCAGATCAAAGGCCCATCCACTACTGAGCTGAGGCCCAATCCTGTGAGGTGCCCAGGACTACATTCTGAGCAACAAATTCCCTCTCCCCCCCACCCCCGGGGGCAATGGGAGTCATAGGAGACACTCAACAGTTTGCATGATCAGACCCCTGGAACGACTTTTGAACCTGTGGCCTAGCGACAAAGGGCTCTGTATCTTATGTACCATACCCTGAGTTAGCGTATTCCCCTTGAAAGCTGCATTATCATTAGCATTGCAATCAAATCTGTTTTGTTCTTCAGCCATCAGATGCCAAACTCAAACCCATAAATTCTCAAGCTTGCTTTTTACAGTTCACTGTGTTTTAATCAGTTAGGTGGTTCCATTTGCTGTGTTTTATTTTTGCATCAGTGAAAAAAATCAGGTCAGCAATCCTGAAATCTGTTGAGCTAAAGAAGTAATTTCAGTTGGTATAAGAGTCAGTTCACAGCTAAACTTAAACCTGAAGTTACTAGCAATCAGTTTGGCATGGTAATCATCTTTACTGGATGAAAAACTGAAGAGGAAGTGTCAAATCTGTGATTAGCAGAGGGGACTGGGAGTCAGGACTCCTGGGTTCTAATCTCTGGCTCTGCCACAGACTTGCTATGTGATTCCATAGACATTAATGATAGAAGGAACTTCTAGTCTGAACTGCATGACACAAGCCAGAGAATCTCACTTTAGTAATAGTAGTATAAGGGGTCTACCATCAATTAAACATAGTGTAATGGATGGGTGGGGTCTATGGGATCAGTGGGCAGAGCTAAGACCCGCCCCTGGGGGTGTTACTTCTGGGGTCATGATGGACACATGATCAGAAGAAAAGGGTGTCATGTGACCCCTCTAAGAACTCCTCCCACCACCTTCTACCAATCAGGATGTATTTCACCCCATGTAGGACCATCCCAAGAGATTTGACCAATCAGGGGGTGTTCCAGGGCAGGGTGATCCATCTGGAAGTGGGTCATGTGACCCCTCTAAGAGTTCTCCCTACCACCCTCTATCAATCAATCAGAGTGCAATACCACCCCAGAAGTTCCAGTGCCATGCAGAAGAGGACATTTCATTCTAATAATGCGTGTTTTCGAAATCATGGAAACACTGAGAGGAAACGTGGACTCCTCCACCACCCCCATGAGACCTCTGGACTTTGTTGTAGCTCCAGGGACCTTCAAACACCCGTGAAGGAAACACTACATCAGTGACAGTTACAAGCAGGAGGAGGGAGAGGCCATGGTGGATCCTTTGGCCCAGCTGTTGATGGATATACTGGAACTCAATCCTGAAACCCAAGTTCTCCTGAGGCAGCCCGACGAGTGTGATGGCCTCTCATTGTCCATCCCAATGGAAGAATTCAACCATGGTTCATGGGAGTTACTGGTGGACAAGGTGAATGGAAAAGTTGTAGCTCGGGTAAATGTATGATTAAGAAGTGACGGTCGAGGATGGGGTGTAATGGGGTTAGGAACCGACTCAGGGTTGTGGAAATCTAAAAACAAGCAGTAGAGGTGTTACATTGTTTCTTTTCTTAAGAGCTCTTGATTGCTCAACAATATCTTTCTAGAGGCCTTTGAGAACTTACACATCGGTAGCTCTGTGGGAATAAATCTATCGTGCATCAGTTGTTTTTGCTTGTTTCTAAGACACAGATCTGAAGAGGAAAATCCAGAAAAGGACAAAATGGAAGAATGAACCAGCTCAGCCTCCCTAATGGTAGGGGTCATGGCGTCAATTTTCACAGGCGGCTATAAAAGGGTGTTAAACTGTGTCAGTATGAACGTGTCTCCTCCATACCCATGTTAGTATAAGATGGTACAAGTAATCAATCAGGTCAACGCAGACAGCTCAGTTAAAGAAAATATATTACACCCCTGGAAAAGTTGGGAACTTCGGTGGGGGTGAACCCTCTCTTTAAAGCAGCCAAAAAGCATAATAAAAAACTTTGAATAGAAGACAGGTAACAGCTTGGCTTTCAGACCAGGACGCTTATGCTTTACACAAACCAACTCGAATACATTTTAAAAGAAATAAGACCATTGTTTTAAATGTGAGGGCGCAATGGCAGGCAGATTTGGTGGATAGGCACCAATTCTCCAAGAACAACAGTGGTTTTAAGTACATCTTAACATTCTATCTAAATATGCCTGGGCCTAAAAGACAAGATGGGTGGTGAGGTATTCCACCATTGAAATAAAGACAGATCAGAACAGACATATTGTCTCAATCACTTCAGCAAGTCTGAAGAGTGCACCAAATCTGAACTAGACTTGTTCCAAATAGCCCCTACGCAGACCAGCATCGAGAAAAGCATCTACATCGAGGTGCTGCCTCTATCAGCCATTATGGAGGCTGCCCCCAATCACTTTTTTATAGCAGGGAATGACATCGATTATATGTATGTAAACAACAGCTGCTGTACCTTTGTTGCAAGATTGTAAAAGGAGATGGAACTGAACTCGGGGATGCCGAGGTGGGCCTCGTGAATTACCCCGTGGCCTCTATTTTCAGTCAGTTGGATGTCACGCTGGGAGACTGCCTCGTACATCAAAGCAACAACTGTTACCCTTACAGGGCCTTTATAGACTCGGTGCTCAATTACAGCGACCACACCCTCGCCACACAATTTTCTGCCGGCCTGTTTTACAAAGACACACCTGGACAACACAAAGAAACGGAGCTGGGTGGTGGGAATCTAGGGGCTGTGAGGCAGGCAAAGCTGACGGCCCTGAACAGGATGACAGAGGCTGTTGGGTCATCTACACAGTGACCTATTTTTTCAAGAAAAACTTTTGTTGAAAGGAGTGGATGGGAACATTCAACTGACGTGCAGTAAAGACGCCATCTGTTTGATGGGCAGTGCGGCCTAAGGCGTTAAACTGTGCATTGCATCAGCATTCCATTTCATGAAGAAAGTACGGGTGGCCCCGGGCGTCTGTCTAGGCACGCAGAGGCCCTGCATGCAGAGGCCCGCTAATGCTAAATACCCTGTGGACCGTGTGGGAATTAAAGTGTTTAGCATCCCTGTGGGAAGCACAGTCAGTAACCAGGAGAACCTGTTCTTGGGACAGTTCCCCAAAATGCTTATCCTAGGGTTTGTGGATAATGATGCCTGTAGTGGAAGTTATGCTAAAAACCCCTTTCATTTTAAACATTACAATATTAATTTTGTGAGCTTGTATGTGGATGGTAAACAGATACCAGCCAAGCCTCTGCAACCAGACTTCAAGGCCAGATGCTGCATGAGCAAATACATGAATCTGGTACAGACGGCTGGTAAACACATGAAAGATCATTCTCTGTTAATTGACTGTGAGGAGTTTGCATAGGGTTACACCTTTTTTGCCTTTGACCTGTCTCCCGACCAGGAAGTGCCAATTACTATTCCTTGATTAAAACCGGGAACGTGAGAGCAGAAATACATTTTGGGAAGGCTTTGATGGTCACCGTCAATATGATCGTGTATGGGTTTTTTTGAGAACATCACAGAGATAAATCAGAGCAGAAACGTTCTGTTTGACTACATGTGAGTATGGACACCGTGCAGCTCTCATGTGTCTTATCAGCAGACCTTTACACAAAAGAGAATTTCTTAAATGTGTTCCCCTGTGATTGGCCCCCTGGTAGCACTCTGTCTCAGAGACCGCTAGGTTTGGTGGTCAACACGCATCTGCACAACCAACCTGGTGAACAGTGGCTTGCCTTGTATCTGGCGAAGCATAATCATGGAGAGTTTTTTGACTCATATGGGAATCCCCCAAACAGTGTGTTGTTTCCTAGAAGCATTATGAAATTTTTAAACAAAAACGCCACCGACATTGCATTTTACGCTAGATAATTACAAGACCCCTGCACCATCGCCTGTGGCTATCACTGCATGTTTTTCTTACCTCACCATAGCAAGGT
Organism: Gopherus flavomarginatus; assembly: GCF_025201925.1. Taxonomy (NCBI): domain Eukaryota; kingdom Metazoa; phylum Chordata; order Testudines; family Testudinidae; genus Gopherus; species Gopherus flavomarginatus. The sequence continues at coordinate 290,001,255 of NC_066618.1, forward strand.
TTTATCTTTTGACCAGATTTTTAAATTGTATTCTAAAGATTTAGTGCAAAACAACCGGATGGTGATGAATTTTATAAAAAACATAAAACGTAAAATCTCGGGCATGCCTAGCCTTGCTCCGAACATGTTTCAGCAAACCTAGACATGCGTATCTTGCAACAATTTTCACAGTCAGGTTACCCAATAAAGCACTCCAGATGAGAACTTTAAAGACAATTGATGTTTGTCATTTTTTTTTTAAAAGAAGACCAATTCCAAAAAAGTACACATACATATTTTTTTAAATAAGTATAGAAATGCTTTATTTAAAGCAACACATTACCACTTTAAATTTTAATATATTTTTTAAGAACTCGAAAAACTACAAACTGAGCAATTCGGGTCTTTCAGCCAATTTTCGTTTTTTACATGGCAAAAAAGGGGTCAGCGTTTCTCAGTCAACCCCAGTGTCTGTGGTCGAGGCTTTCAGGTGTTCCAAAAGATCTGTTGGCCACATTGCCCATGATGGAAAACGTTCATTTCTGGCATGACATTCATAAACACATCCTATCTGTTAGGTTCGTGTCTGCTAGGAACAGAGCGCGTGTGAGTGACAGCCCTCACTAAGTCACATGTTAGAACCATTAACTACCAAACCTTTGTACACAAAAGCCCCTTTATTGTTTCACAAAGAGATATTTTTATCCTGGCCCAGTTTATTTAACAATACTAATGCATTTTTCTTATAATCCTTATTCAGGTCATCCAGCACCTCCTGAGCAACAGAGTCTGAGGTCTTTGGAGGTTCTGGGGGTTTGGCAGTCACACTCTGTTGCTGTTCTGGTAGAAAAAGACTTATCTTCCCTTTATCTGCACCGCTCTGCTTCACGTACATTAGGTACCTTTGAAACACGGTGTTGTAAAGTTTAGCCTTTTTGTATTGGGCTAAGTCAGTTCTTTGAAGCACAGACTTCATTTCAGCACTCAGTAAGGAAGTTGTTGATATTTTCCTCTGCTCGAGGGGGACCCCTTAATTGCTGTAACTGGTGGCTGGGCACCAGGTACATTTTTTCTGCATACTCCATTATTGATTCAAAAGCCCCGTTATTAGAGAGAGAGCAAAACTTAACAGAGGTCCAATAAACGCCCCAGACTGCTTCACAGATGCTTCCCTCGTTTAAGTGAAACTCTTTTATTACACAAGTTTTTATAAGCATGCATCTCTTTTCCCACACGTGCACTTGATTCTATGTCAAAGGTACATTTCCTTTTAAGGTATCGAGGTCTATTTCCGAGATGGTCGCTACTAAATTGTCAGAGGCAGACCACAGTATAGCCTTCCTTTGCTGTTGGGACGATTTGCTAAGCAATTTTAAGAGCACTAGGTTTCTCTTCACGCAGCTAGACATGTTTTCGGTTAGCAATGCCGGCTGTTAAAAAAGGACCTGCTGATAATTCATCTCCTTTTATACCTGGCTGTTGTTCTTTTCGAAGTGTAAACAACCGGCCAATTTGGAGGGAAAAGACCGGTTCTTTGTCTATAAGCTTCTGGTGTAGAAGCATTTAAATCCACCACTAGGTAGTCATAAGGTCTTTTAGTGGCATCCTCAAAAGCTTCTAGAAAGAATTGTGCTTTGCCAGGGTAAATTTGCTGAGTGAGCGTAGTGATTTGTAATTTATCCCTGGGTTTTTTTTAAACAGAACCATGTACTCTGTGTTTAGGTTAACCATGAGACTCTTTTATCCCTGACAAAATACACTCTGAACTATAAACATAATGCTCAGGTTCCTGTGATGCCCTGTGATGCACGTACTTGGTAAAGGCTCTCTCAATTTCATCACTTTTACAAGCAGAGTTCATCAGATCATCTATGATAATCCTATTTACTTTATTGGTAGGAAACAGATGGTCATTGTCAAAAGCATTGGGTAGCCACTCCACAAAAATCGATAAAGGGATATTTACCAAACAGTCCTTTATACAGAGGTTGCCAGCAACTGTAACACACACAACGTTCTCAGGCAAAAGAGGCAACGTTCACTGGGCATTATCCGACAGATTTTTTCATAAAAAAAACTTTTCCCGCAGTTACTAGGCCCTGCGAGAATTACAGAAACGGGGTGTTTCTACTTCATATCCATTTTCAAAAGCCACAGGGCAGAGATTTAAACCCTTCTCTAAAGACCCTCTTGTTGTAAATGACTTGACTTTCTGTGTTTTCTTCAGGGTCTTTGTCCTTATTTGCCGCTGATTTTTGTTCCTTGTGATAGATGGCTGCTGTTATAGTCCTGGACCGTGCTATAGTCCTGGAAGAGATCTTTCAAACTGTCAATGTTGATCTTTTCACAGTTTGCTACATTCAGGGTAATTCCTTTGACTTTCATACAGGCCTTTCCTCCCGACAGCTTGTACCCATATGTTTTCGGGCTGGCTGACACAAACTTGGTGATGTGTTGATCTGGCAGAATCTCGCTTGTGAGGTCCCCTAAGTAATCCCCCACAGGAGAGTTCCAGTCACCCTCCCTTTTCACAAATATCACTGAGTCAGTTTTGTGGTACAGGCACCGCTCTTGCAGCCTGTCTAGCAGGTTGTATAGTTCTAAGTGTGCATAAGGGGTGGTGAAACAGGCTATGAAGACATTGGTATTGCCAGAGACCGAGTAGTGGTCTGTTGCATGCTTCCAAAATGCATGCTGTTTCACCATTGATAAACTTGCAGGATAAAACCTTGTAACTGGGGGAAAACAGATACTGAAAGAGTTTGTCAGGGTCTCTCGCAATGCTGGCATTGGGAGGTTTGATCTTTAGCCAGATTTACCCCACAGAGAATTTAAAAACAGTTTAGTGATTTGGCGCTTACTGGGGTTCAACGTGATCTCATGTTGGCATAAATGCATGCCTTCTTTTTGGTAGAAATCGTTAACATACTTCTGTTTTATTTCACCTGTGCATCGGCTGGGATACCCTGAAGCCTCTTGTTCCTGGAGGAGGTGTAAATTTATGTACTCTGGAAAGCGTTTGATTTTCCTTCAAAATGCAAGATTTCATAGATTTTAGCCACCACATATCCCTTCGCTATGGCTGTGTTCAATTCCACTGTGCACCAAGTCCCCAGAACGACCCTCTCCTCATCAGTATGGGGGCATGTCTCCCACTGCTCTGTTTCCGCACAAGTTCGGCATAGCAGGAACATAAAAGTTTGCCACCCACTCTGACAGGTAACAATGGGAAAAAGAGGCCTTGCCGGGGGGTGGGGTGGGGCGGGGGGAGAAGACACTAACTTTCACAATTCCAAAATAATTTGTGAGAGGCCCATATTTGTCATGAACTACATAAGGGTGTCCGATCAGGTATTCTTTGGTTTTGTTTACAAAAAGGTACAGGCTGGTAAAATCATAATAGTGGATTTCTTCACTGGGGTTAAGTTTGTAATATAAGTGGATAGCATTAGTCCTTCCCCTAGAAACAGCATCCCTAGGCACGAGAGGCTGAGGCAGCTGGGCTTTAAGAAATCTGCAAGCTCCCTGTCTGTTTCTATCATCACCTCCTACTCATGCTCCCAGAGGGTCCTCACTACATAACCAAGTCTTTCAGATACTCGGTCTTGAGCTGCGCCTTGTAATAAAGAAATCCCCAAAGTCGTCCCCGTCATAGGGTTCTGTGCTTTTTCACAATAACAGGTGACACAGCTGTGGAAAAAACATTTGTTAAACTCAAAGGCTGTGCTTATTCCATTAACGATGGCGTAATCATCTAGAAAGTAGGGGCCTACTTGTAATTCCCCACCCCGTAAAGCATGCTGTATCTGTATACTGTCTTTGTGAGTGGTACACAACAGCCACTGAATACAAGGGGTCAAATCTCTCTTTTTCTGCCTGTGATAGTTGTTTGGAGGGAGAAGAGCTACTGTGTTAGGCTGCAGAAACATAAACCTGTACATAGCCATGCAGACAGATGCCAGCGTTATGTACTGGAAAGGATCTATACATAATTTTACCTCTGTGACCTTATCAGGACCTCTCTCTACAATATCTCCAGTCTGTCATTTTCATAACCTGTTCCCTGCACAGGATACAGGCCTGTCTCAAAATTTTGACATCTTGCTGACAATAATACACGAGCTCTTTCTGCAAGTCAAACACTTCATATCTGTTGCCTTGATACCAGTCAAGAAATTCTGCTTTCTCTCTGGGCATCATGCTGTCTATTCCACAGTGCTTGGGCCCAGGCACAGGCTCCATTTAATTTTGGTTTTCTAAAGTGTTAAAAAAATGTGGGAAATACCCTTTTCAACCTTCAAACCTCATTACCTGTGGGAGCTTGCTAAGCTTCCTGGGCAAGAAGTTTAAAAAGAGTCTATAAAACGAATGCCCAGGGCCTTAACTTCCACACACATTAGTTTATTACCCTGGGTTAACAGTTCTATGCACATCTTTTCCTTCAGTAACTGTCTAATGATGAAGTACGCATCGTAACCTTTGGAATTTGGGTGACCAGATGTCCCGAGTTTATAGAGAGTCCCAATTTGTGTGTCTTTTTCTTATATAGGCTCTTATTACCCCCCCACGCCCCCATCCTGATTTTTCACATTTGCTGTCTGGTCATCCTGTTAGGAATTGTGTGCTACGACCGTGTAGTCCCAGAACTTTTTGCCAATAAAGGTCTTAAAGGTAGACAGACATGCACCACTCTTAAATTCCCAGGACTTTTCTGGCTTCAGGGACATAGTAAAAATGTAATTGGGCACATGCAACCCCATCTCCTGTGTGCATTCAAAATTCTAAAACATATACTTTTCTGATGATTCGGGCATTTCTAATGCTATCCATAAAACACAGGTGGCTGTCTACATCACCAACGATTGAACCCTGACACTGCTTACAATGTCTCCCTTTACACCTGTGTCGCTTGTCCACGTAAGACTGATACTGATCACACAAAGTTTTAGACAGGCATCTGATTTGTTTTTTTGATGCACAGTCGATGTGTCTATCTAAACACTCTTTGAAGAGACAATACAGTTTACAGCGAGGACACCTCAGCGGTATGCCCACACTGTCTGAGCATGTCACCATCAAGCAGAGGCAGCAATGATACCTGCAAGAGAGGTCGTCACTGGACACCATGTGGCAAAACGCACAATAATTTTTCACACTGAACAATTTTTTTTTCACATCCAGAACCTCATAATAATGCTTACTGTGCAATAGGATGAAAAAATCTTGGGGTACACTGGGCCCATTTTTTCAAAAAACCACCTGCCTTTCGGCACATACAGCACCACCTGTATGTCGACTCCTAAATGCAGTTCAAATGCCTCTACGTCACTGAGCATCTAGTCGTCAAGGATAGAAGGAACCACTAGTCTGAACTCCTGCATGACACAACCAGAGAATCTCACTTTAGTAATCTGTGCAGTGGAGTGTTACATTTCAACTATAGAATCCTGTCATTGAACTAGGTCATATCTTGATCAAACTTCAGACTTCACATTGGATGTAAGAGACAAATTCTTAACAGTAAGGGTAACTAACCCTGGGAACAGCTACACAAAGCATCCGACAAATTCTCCTTCATTTGAATTCTCGCTGTCATTTTTGGACACATCAACAAGGCATTTTCAATCACGGGCATCAAGGTTTGATAATTTTGACAATGAAGGCCAGTTCTGTCTTTGTAATCAAGGACAAAAATTCCTTTGACTTCAGTTGATCAGAGGCAGGCTCATCACCTTTTTGTTCCCAGAATCAAATGTCCATCAACAACATGGGTAGAAAATTTACCACCTCATCTTAATCACAGAGGGGCTTTTTCTGCCACCCCTAATCACGTTGTACTTGCTCTGAGTAATCCCACTGCAATGAAGGAGGTTACCTGCTACATATGGTGATTGCGAGAGCTCATCAAAAAATATTCATGATTTTTCTTGAGAATTTGTTTGTTTTTGTTTTCTTAGAAATTTCATGTGTAAATATTTCAGGTTTTTGCTGAAATCCATATTTAGTTAAAAAAAGGTTTCCAGGAAACATGTTCCATTTTCAAAATGCAAAACCCAGCAGTTTTTTTTTTAATAGAAAGATATTGTGGGTTTGGTTCTTTCATGAAAATGAAATTTCGAGTAAAAAAAAATTCAGCTTTGATCATTCCCCCTACCCTTCCTCCTAAATGTTTTCATCTAGTTCTATTATCAATACAAGGATAATACGAGTATTTGTAAAATGCTTTGAGATCCTTTAATGAAAGACTATGCAAATATAAAATAATAATTATTATATTTATTGGGCTTCATCCTAGAGAAAGATAATGGATAATCAAGCATCAGAGGGGTAGCCGTGTTAGTCTGGATCTGTAAAAGCAGCAAAGAGTCCTGTGGCACCTTATAGACTAACAGATGTATTGGAGCATGAGCTTTCGTGGGTGCATCATGCCTCTGACGAAGTGGGTATTCACCCACGAAAGCTGATGCTCCAATACGTCTCTTAGTCTACAATGGATAATGGCTCCTGTCATAAACAGAGTGTTAAGGGTTAATGTCTCTTATACCTGTAAAGGGTTACAAGCAGGAAACTGGACATCTGCCCAGAAGACCAATCAGAAGACAAGATACACCCAAATTTAAAAGTATCTTGTCTTCTGATTGGTCTTCTGGGCAGATGTCCAGTTTCCTGCTTGTAACCCTTTACAGGTATAAGAGACATTAACCCTTAACACTCTGTTTATGACAGCTCCATCCTAGAAAAAGATAATGGATAAAAAAAATAATGGAATTTATCCAAGGTACTTATAAAATAGAATGTCAGGATTGGAAGGGACCTCAGGAGGTCATCTAGTCCAACCCTCTGCTCAAAGCAGGACCAATCACCAGACAGGGATCTGAGGCAAAAAAAAGTTTAAGTGGCCCCCTTGAGAACTGAACTTACAACCCTGGGTTTAGCAGGCCAAAGGTCAAGCCACTGAGCTATCCCTCCCCCTATTATACTGGCCTCATGAACAGCCTATGAGGCAGGGAAATGCTATTATCCCCATTTTGGGACAAGGAACTGAAGTCCTGAGAGACTATCGGTATGTTTACACAGCAAAAATAGAAAAGCAGCAGCAAGTCTCAGAGCCTGGGTCAAGTGACTGAGGCTTGCACTATGGGTCTAAAAATAACAGTGGAGACATTCCCACTCAGACTGGAGCCTGGACTCTGAGACCCACCCCCTGCCCAGACTCCAGCCCAAGTGAGAATGTCCACACTGCTATTTTTAGCCCCATGGCACAAGCCAGCCCCAGACTCAGACTCAGAGCCATGGGGTTGTTGGGGGATTTTTCCTGGTGCAAACATACTTTAAGTGACTTGACAAAGCTCATGCAAGAAGCCTGTGGCAGAGCTTGGGAACTCCACATTTATAAGTACCAGCCTACTGCACTAACTGCTGGATCATCCCTCCTCTCCAAGCTCTGGAAGCCAGCAGCGGCTGTGGGAATTAAGCAGAATCGAATTTGAACCTGGAGCTGAAACAGAGTATTTAAACTGAACTTCCAGTTAGTTTCTTCTTATGTCTTTGCTCTCCCTCTCTTTGATTTGCAGTGTCGTGGAGGAACCGCTGACAATCATGGCTTCAAATGCCAGGCTGTATCACAGCAGGATTTGTTAAGTCTCCCAGGCAGTGCATATGCAGCATCACTCCTGGTTCTCATTCACATCCCAGAGGCAGATGGCTACAAGAAATGATTCTGCTCCTATTGTTCAAATTCGTGCTTTTTCGTCTGTGGGAAGGTTTTGGCTCTGGGCCAAGGAGGGGAAACTCCATTTCAGGGATTACAATGTAAAAGAAGAAAGGCAGTTACATCAAAGAGCAATAGATGCTCAGAGTTTGCTGGCAACAGACCCTTTAATGGGCTGGCCAGACTTGCTTCACTGAGAACATACCACCTTACTAAGGGCATGTCTGTATTAAAGTTAAGTCAACATTAGGCAGCTTACACCAATCTAACTATGGAGGTTTACACACCGCAATGCGCCTCCTGGTTCTTTAACTGGCCTGCTACACCGACCTCAGAAAACCACCTGGACAAGTGGCATGGAGCTTTTTGCGACGTAATTAGAGTGATGCTGTCTCGCTGATGTTGCCCTAAGTGGCCTCCAAGAGGTGTCCCACAATGCCCACCATGACCACTCTGGTCAGTTTTCAACTCCACTGCCCTGCATCCAGGTACACAGGTGAACACCCCTCCCCCTTTAAAGCCCTGGGAAGTTTTGAAATTTTTCTTACTGTTTGCTCTGTGAGGAGCCCAACTGAGCATGCTGGCTCCATGCAGCAAACGCTCTCCTGCCTGGAGTACACGGGAGGTGGTGGATCTCCTGGGTCTGTGGGGAGAGGAGGCTGTAGAGTCACAGCTCCACTCCAGCTGCAGGAATGTTGACATCTACAGCCAGAGTGCTCGGGGCAAAGTAGAGAAGAGGTATGACAGGGATGTGCTGCAGTTCCATGCAAAAGTCCACGAGCTGAGGCAGGCATACTAGGAGGCAAGGCAGGCAAATAACCACACTGAGGCAGAGCTGCAAGTGTGCTGCTTCCACAATGAGCTGTATGCCATCCACTTCCACCACCAAGAGCCTCATGGATATTTCTGGGGCAGGGCTGGAGTCACTGGAGGGAACCCTGAGGATGACATGCTGGACAAGGAAGTAAAGGCAGAGGAGGATGGGTGGACAGGCAACAGGGAGATCCAGTGGTATGATGAGCCAGGACCTTTTTTGACTCCAGAGCAGTCTAGCAAGTCCCAGCAGTCCAGCTCTGATGAGCCAGATGCAGGGGAGGGAACCTCTGATAAGTACTCTTTCTGCTTCAATACTGTACGGACATGTTTGGTCTCATACTGCTTTTTAAAAAAAATAAATACTAAAAAAATTAAAAAGCCTGGCTCAACACATTATAGCAACACACATTACTACTACCCATCGTTAAAATGCTCCTTCAAAGCCTCACTGATCTGAATAGCTACCCGGCCTGGTATCTGCCTGCTCAAAAGCCAGACAACCAACCGTCCCACCTCCAGGCACAAACCATGCGGAAACATATCCCCTTTGATTCACATATATTATGAAGAGCACAACAGGCAGCTATAACCATGGAGATATTTTTCTCACTGAAGTTTAACCTGATGAAGAGACAATGCCAGCACCTCTTTAAGAGGATAAAGGCATATTTAACAGGCATTCTGCACCTGCTAAGCCTTCCGTAGAAATGCTCCTTGCTGCTGTCAAGGTGGCCAGTGTTATGCTGGGAGCAAGGGGTAGGTTGAGTCTCCCAGGATCACTATTGGCATTTCAACATCCCCAAAGGTAATCCTCTGGTCTGGAAAGAAAGTCCCTGCCTGCAGCTTTCTATACAGGCCAGTGTTCCTTAAGATGCATGTGTCATGCACCTTCCCTGACCAGCCGCATTGCTATTGGTGAAATGACCCTGGTGATCCATTAGCACTGGCAATACCATAGAAAAGTAGCCCTTTCTGTTGACACACTCCGTCACAAGGTGGTCTGGGGCCAAAATGGGGATATGCACTCCATCTATCACCTCACCACAGTTAGGGAATCCCATTGCTGCAAAACCATCCACTATTTCACACACATTGTCCAGAGTCACAGTCTTTCGTAGCAGGAGGCAATTAATGGCCCTGCACACTTGTATCACTGCAACCCACATGGTGGATTTCCCCACTCCAAACCCTTTCCAGAACACCTTGTGGCAGATGGTGGCCAGCTGCACAGGGGTTAGCTACCCACAGTGCACTTCTCTCTGTATTGATGCAAAACCTGCTAGTGTGGACGTGCGCTGCCGACACAAAGGTCATGTTGTGGACATGCAGCAGCAGTATAATTAAAATGGTGGCTGTAAGTCTACATAACTTGAGTTTGCAGTGTAGACATGCCCTTTGAGATAGAGTTGAATGACAGAATCCATTGACATACAGTATTGCAGCTCCAAACATGGGCACCCGTTGCTCTGCCTGTTCCATTAACCTTTGCCAGCTCTCCAGCATGGAGAGGTCAGTGGGTAAAACCCTCTGTGGCCCCTTTTCCTTCAGCCCCGTCCAGCCCTCCAGCTTGGAAACTAGCAGGCAACTCCCTCTGCTGCTCTTTTGCCTTGAGCCATCCCTAGCTTTCTGGCCCTGGCTCTCTGGCTTGGAGACATCAGCCAGGAAACCTTCTGTTGCTCTCCTGCCTTCAGCCTTTCCCCAGGAACCTCCTCCAGCCTCCTTCAGAGACCTGCTCCACTCAACTGGTCTCTGGCCACTCTCATCTGCTGCTGTCCTCTCAGGCAGTTCTCACCCACCTTTCTCCTGACTGACTCCTCTTTTAAGCCCAACTGGAGTTAGCTGATGAGTGATGGCTGCACGGGGTACTTCCTTCTTAAAGCGTCACTGTCACCCAGTGACACTTGGGAACTGACACAAGCTGCGCTGCCACAGCCAAACAACCCCATGAACATTTTCTAAGCATTCCTTCCTTTAGCATTTCTTGAGTCTGATCTATTCCAGCATCCTGTCTTCTTTGTAAGATCTCCACAAGGGAATGAGCCTTCACTCATTCTGCATATCATCCTGCAAAGCCAGGACACTGCATTATTACTACTAAACAGTGGCATCTGCATTCCAGTTTCTCTCAGTTTGGGACAGTGGGGAGGTGCACAGCAGAGTCTGGAGGCCTGCACAGAAGGTCAGGTGTATTTCATTTCCCTCAGAGAAAATTTACAAGATATTCTTCTCTGCTTATGACGACTCTCTCTGCTGACCCTAGAGGCATGTTTTGTTGAGCTACTTTAAGGTTATCACTCTCCTGATGACAGAAGCATTAGTTATCTGGGGGAAGGGGGGAACTCACCACAGTGTACACATCATGTACAAATGGACTGGTAGAATGGAAAGCAGCACAGAGATAGAGTCTGTGGGCTCGATTCACAGTTGGTCAGCCCAGCTCTGTTGAATTCGAGCTGCTACACTGATTTACCCGAGCTGCAGATCTGGCTTTTCAGGAGATCTAGTGCCACATTCCGCACTCCTCCCAGGGACTGCATTTTGTGTGGTTCATCTTCACAGACATGCAGATGGGCCTAACCCAGATGAGCCCAGCTCCAGATTTTGCCAATATCAGAGACGCGTTGCACCCATTGCCACAGTTCAGATCCAGCCTCTAATGATGGGCTTGACCTGGATAATGGCTTCTCTGGAGTAGGAATGGGCCCTAAGCCAGCATTCTCAGCCCATCTCTAAAATCCCTTCAAAACAGGATGGGTGATAGCACACACGTTTCAACAGACTGGGAATATGCTGGTGTCTCAACACCATTTCTGCCTTCCATGGCCCTCCACATCTTCCCTGCCTTCAGCACTGTTGAGAAGCTAATCTCTTATGGAAATGCAGTACTGTGTACATCCTTCTCTACTATTATTTTCATTGTAGGTGCACTCAAGACATGCTAGAGGCTTTCCAAACACAGCAAGTCAAAAGCCCATGCTAGAGAGCATACACAGCCAAAAGACAGGGAAATGAATGTAACATACAGTCAGAGGGATCAGAATGAATGAGACACACACGTGGCTTGTCAGCTTCACTTTTGCTTATTATTGTTGCCGTTGTCTTAAGCCAAATGCTCTAAATTCCCTTCCACTCATCCTCCTACCATCATCCATTTTCCTTATCTCCCTGGCTTCAATTCCACCCCTTCCTTAAGGAAAAGTAAGTAGCTAGCTCAGGGGATAAATAAATGGGACAGGTAAATAGATGACTTAGGCACCTTGTTTCTTGTAGGTAGAGGGAAAGATGTGGATCTTCAGAAGGGGCTTGAATGATGAAAGCACTGCGGCCTCGTGACCTGCCTCAGAGAGGGGAATTCCAGGTTTGGAGGGCAGCGTGAAAGAAAACGCAGGAACGGTCATTGGGCAAAGTGAACAAATGGACCGACAAGGTTGGCATCTCTGTCAGTGTGGAGTAAAGGGCGTGGCAAGATGAAAGCCTTGTCCAGGCTAGGATTTAAAGCCCCGGTTTTAGAACATTTTAGCTAACACATTCAAGTCCAGAAAGGCAAAGGCAGAGAAGTAGGGAGGAGCAGAGTTACCAAGTGCCTTGAACATGAATCGTTGTTGGAACGTGATCCAATGGTCAGAGTGCAGGACTGGGAATCAGGACTTCTGGCTCTGCCTAGCTGTGTGCAAGTCACTTACACTTATTATGGCTGGTTTTATGCATTGACACACATTTCTAGCCCTAGAGAGCTTTTTCCTCTATAGGCCTTTCAAGACTACTATCCCCCTTGCAGGAGTTTGATTCATCTTATGTACCCTAAGTTTCACCTCACTTTAAAACTGTGTGCTTACAAAATGAGACAAAAATACAAATGTGTCATAGCACACACTTTTACTGAAAGATTGTTTACTTTTGTTTTACCATATAATTATAAAATAAATCAACTGGAATATAAATATTGTACTTATATTTCAGGGTATATATAGTATATAGACTCACAGACTATCAGGGTTGGAAGGGACCTCAGGAGGTCATCTAGTCCAACCCCCTGCTCAAAACAGGCCCAATCCCCAGATCTCTAAATGGTCCCCTCAAGGATTGAGCTCACAACCCTGGGTATAGCAGGTCAATGCTCAAATTATGAGCTATCCCTCCCCCAGAGAATAGAAACAAGTAATTGTATGACATTTTAGTTTGTACTGATTTCACTAGTGCTTTTTATGTAGCCTGTTGTAAAATGGGGCAAATATCTAGATGAGTAGCCCTCATTGAGAACCACTGCTCTAGGACAGTGGTCCCCAAACTTTTTTGATTGTGCATCCTTATCAGTAAAAAATTTGAGCACACACCCTCTGCTGTGTCAGCTCTTTTAAAAAAAAAAAAAAAAAAAAAAAAAGAAGCGCTCCTCTTGCCACCCACCCCAAAGGATCCTCTTCGGAGACCACTGCTCTAGGATATCTACTTCTCCCAGATTATACTTTGCATTCTATGCACCTTTCTTCTCAGCATGGCAAAGCACTTTGCAAATATTAATTAATCCTCAGAACACCCCTGTGGGGAGGTAGGTTGGGGTTTCACGATGACACAGACTATTTAAGTGACTCGCTCAAGATCACACAATGAGTAAACTGCAGGGACAGGACCATGATGCAGAAAACCCAGCTCCTGCTTTCTGGTCTAATCCCCAGACAATGCTGTGAGGCGTATGGTGCTGGGAAGCTATCTAAGCGTGGAGTAGCAGCTGTGTTTACAGAGCTGGGGAGGAAGTTGGAATAGCTTTTCATTTGGAATCACTTCTCGGGAACGGTCCCAATATCACAGACTTAACAGCCAGGGCATGCCTGGCCATTGAACACAGGCACAGATGGGCAGGAGGGTATGAGAAGACACGGGCTCCCAATGTAGAGGCTGTGCACAATTATAGTCCCTGTGCTCTGCTGAATAGAGGAAATGCAATTTTCTAGTGTCCCTGGGGGCCTATGGCATCCCAAAAGGGGTGCAAAGGAGACAGAGCCATCATCCTGCCCTTGTGGGGTGCAGTTCTGCACAGGTCCCCTTACCCCTCTCCACTGCGGAACTGTCCATAAAGATGGAGACAATGGAACAAAAACAAAAGAGAGGGATTAAGGTTATACATGCATGCACCATACTGACCTTTCAACCAACTGGCTAATTAAATGGACTTGGGAATTTTTTTTTAAGATGACTAGGGCAGGGTTTCCTCAAACAGGGGTTGCCACTTGTGTAGGGAAAGCCCCTGGTGGGCCAGGCCAGTGTGTTTACCTGGCCTGTCTGCAGGTCCAGCCAAACATGGCTCCCACTGGCCGCGGATTGCTGCTCTGGGCCAATGGGAGCTGCTGGAAGTGGCACAGGCCGAGGGACTTACTGGCTGCCGCTTCCAGCAGCTCCTATTGGCCCGGAGCAGCGATTCGCGGCGAGTAGACGGGGCCTGTAGACGGGAAAGGTAAACACACCGGTCCAGCCCACCAGGGGCTTTCCCTACACAAACAGTGACTCCTGTTTGAAAAACCCTGGACTAGGGGATTTAGCCACAAGTCCGATTGGATGCTGCATGCTTAAATCCTCAGGTTAGGTTTGAAAGTCTCATCCCTGCTAACCCAGGACTCTGTTTCCTTTGGTTGTGAAGGAAATGCAGTGATGCAACGGTCAACAAGCTTCTCAGCCCCTGTAGGGCCACTTGAAATGTTGCTAAACATTTCCAGGTGGCTCTTTTGCAGCCTCGTTTGAAGGTTAGACTAGTGGACAGGGCACTCAAGAGATCTGGTTTCAATTCCCAGCTCAGCTACAGACATCTTGTGTGACCTTGGCCAAGTCACTTAATCCACCCTAGGTCTCAATGCCCCATCTATAAAATGGAGATAACTGCACTGCCCTGCAGCACCAGGGGGTTGTGAGGATACATACACTAATAACGGACTGTGAGATGCTCATATACTGCAATGATGAGAGATGTGTAAGTACCTTAGACAGGGATACAGAGAATCCTGCCTGTGACACTGAATCCTTCTGTTGTCCTGGCCAGAACCTCTGTGTCTCCATCTATGCAGTGATGAGAGAGCTTACCTGCCTCATACTGGTGATAGGACAGAGTTACTGTTTACTATGTTCTTTGGAAATGTTCAGCAGTGTGATTTGCATCAGAAACTAACAAGCATCCCCCTCTTTTTTTTTTTTTTTAAAAAGAACTTACCCCTTTCCTTCCTTCCTCCTGTTGATCCCTAAAATGGGACCTGAACCACTGCAGGCTGGGTGGCAGATGACTCTCCAAAAGGAAGGAGTGGGAAGGAAAACTTGCAAGGTAAATATAATTGGTATATACATATCTGTAAAAACGACTGGTGCACAGAAGTTAGCTAAGTCACTTAACCTGCCTCTTTCAGTTTCATCGCATGGAAAACAGGGTTATGAAACCTAATTAGTTACAGTTCTGTTTACAAAGAGGATGGAGAGCTTCTGGTGAAATGAACTACCACAGGTTTTTTTCCTCTATATTATTAGTTGTTGCTATTGCCTCTGGCTATGGAAAGAGAAGCAAGGGGAGAAGACAGGTAACAGAATCCCAGAGCTTTCCAGACGGGTGCCCATATTCTGTCCTACTCTTCCTGAAGATGTATTTCAGAGATGTGTTCATTGTAGACTCCAGGGTTGTAAATCCCTGTAAATGCACTACTGGGGAAATCTACCTCTCAGAAGTAAACATATTAACTAGTATTACAGGGATGACCAGGCGTGGAGAGGGTTTTTGAACAAAGCTATGGAGCATTTTATAGGAATCATGAAAAATATTCCAACTGGTCTTGAGATCCTTCTGCCGTCCCTCCCCTTCTTATTATGAGAACAGACTGCATGCAATTTGGCTAATGTGTTGCATTTAGAGAAAACGAGGAACAGCCAAGTGAAAAGCCACAATAAGTTGCTTTGCTGTCATTTCTTAAAAGCCCCAATCTGCTTCATCATGATCATATTTCCTAAGCGCATGCCTTGATGTTTCCAAAGGAGATTTATAGTGGCTTTGCTAACTGCACTAGAGGAAATTGGTTAAAACAATTAATAGTCATTTATGACAGCCTGGCTCCTCTCCCAGCCAGACCATTTTTAGAGGTACTGAGCACCTGCAACTCCCACCGAAGATTGTGCTAAACCTTTGGAATTCCAGTCTCCAAAATAAAATGTGAACACAATTTCAACCACCCATGTATAGGCCAAAAGGGGTCAAAGTGCAAGGAGCACGTCATTCCCGAATACACAGCCATGCAACCCAGACCAGGGTTGGCCAGAAACTTTTATCTCCCTGCTACCATTTGCATGGGCATTAACATTTAGGGATTGGGGAAAATTAGGGACATAGCCTTGTCCAGCACTCAGCACCAACCTGCAGAGCTTTCATTGAAGCCAATGGGAGCTGCAGCTGTTCACCATCTTTGAAAATCAGACCTAAGATGGCAGAGTTGGATACTCAAAAATGAAGGCATGCAAATGCACGGCCACTTTTGAAAATTTGACAGCATGGACCTGAGCAAGCCTGGTGGCTTAGCTCTCCAGCTGAAAGTTCTCATCTCTTCCCAGAAGTGATCAATGCATCACCACCCTACAGGATTTTGCAGTATTACAAAGTATACCTTATAATACGCAAGTGAGGAAGGGAAGACACAGTGCCTGATTCTCCTCTCACCTCAACGGCTTTAATGGAGCCACTCCTGATATACACTGGTGTAGGAGAGAAGATAATCAGACTCATTTAACATAATATGGACCCCACTGGGCAACAACCTCGTTGGGTGTAAGTCAACAGTTCCATTCGCTTCAGCTGGGATTGGAAGAGGAAATGACAAAATACTGTCCAAAAGCTGACCCAGAGGAATTTAAGATTTGAAAGCCCACACACGTCTGCAAGCATACACGTCTCTGGAAGACTGTTTTGTTGGAGCTCCTTGGCAGAAAATCCCTAGAACCTCTTGAGTGTGTTTTGTCAAATTCTTGGGAGACTCCCAACTCATATCTGCAGACCCTTGAAGTTCAGATACTTTGGATGAGTATTATACTGGTTTAAATCCAGAGTAACTCTACTGTAGTCCATGGGACCAGGTCCTTCACTGGTGTCAGTCAGCAAAGTTCCATTATCTTTGAGAGTCAGATCAATCAAAATGCAGTAACCACATTGGTCATCAGTGGTACAATGGGGGCACTTCCATGTTGTTTTCATCCTCCTCATGGAGGTGACACAATCATCTTTCCAGGGGCAGCTTAATATTTTTGCTGCCCATGCTCCGCTATAGAGTAAACTACAGCAAAATTATAGAGTGTCTCCATCAGCAAAGCCCACTGGTTAATCCAGCAAGACTGCCTTACCCCAACCCCACACAAAGCAGGGGAGATGGAATATTTGTGTGGTTTTTGTTCTCCAATCTGATTGCAAGCTTTGTGGAGCAGGAACAGGAAAGTTTCTATCTCTTTTCTATAAAGCACTGTGTAACCCCAGGCTATGATACGCATCCTTCATTATAAACAACATGGGGCCTATATCTGATGTGAAGTGTAAACTCCATGGAGCAGGAACTGTTTCCCCCTCTGTGTTTATACAGTGGGAGCACTTGGATGGCATACAGTGGGATGAATCATAAAACTCCCAATTGTTCCCTTAATAGGCAGAACTTCAAGGGGAGCCTTGCCTGGAAAAGGACTGAGAACAGCAGGATTTAGCCCAATGGGAGCAATAACTAATTATTGTAAATGAGACCAGTTCTGAAGTCTCCCTGTTTTATGTATTATTTTGTCAACAATCAGCAGTCTGGACAAGTCCAGTACTCAGTGGACACTGTAAAAGCTATAAGTTATTACATCCTGCAGCAGACAAAGCACTATGGAGTTACCTCAGGACAAGCCGGGACCAGTTTCTGCTGTCATGTGTCAATCTAGAAGAACCCATTTAAGTCAATACTCTGGGTTTACATCAGAGTAACTGGTCACAGAATCTGCTCCCTCTCCCAACTCTAAGGAGAAAAAGTACCATGAGCAATGCACTGCACTTTACCACCCCCTAGTGTCCGTTAAGTGTTGCATCCTCCTTCCCTCCTGCTTCCACAGCTCTTGGGTCAAGGCACCTTATTGAAATTGGCTATGGCAGACAGGATTATCAGTCTGGCCAGAAAAAAAGGCTGGATTAAATCTTTAAAAGATAATCTATGCTCCAATCACTGCCTGTGGGGAAAGGAGAGTCATCTGACATGCAGGGAGAAACACAGAGGGAAAGAAGGCTCCAAAATTCAGCCTCGTGAGTCTCAGCTGGGCAACGGGGAATGGAAAGGATTTTACACCATGAGTAACAGAAAGTGGAATGCATATTGTACTAAATAACCCACCTCAAGATCCCAGAGAGAAATGACCTTACATCACAGCCCTGGGGTTGATTGGCTCCTGGAGACATGAAGTTACAATGAGAATTCTCTCCTGCAATTTATAACCAGCTGGAGACATTCTGACTTGACTCATTTTTAACATTTCCCCGCCCCCTCCTTAAAAAAAAATCTCAGTTGCAGACATCAAAGGGACAAACGCTCCTCTCAAGACATCAGCTTTCAGGACATCAGTGTGAAACAGACTTTTAAACACTTATTTTGTATGGAGATCACATGTCAAAAAAGGGAACATGTCAGCTGATCCTCTTTCCTTCTAACCCATGTCTTCCCAAACTGATACCACTAGTATTTGAGGCCATTTGTCAATGCCACATGGACTCCTCCTCAGAGAGAGGAGAACACCACATCCTTGCAGATGGATTATAACGCCTTGGCATCAAGTAACCTTTGGACGGACACTGACTGATAGGACTGAGAGTGGGACAGGAGGCAGAGTGAGCCTGAGGATGAACCAAGGGGGAGGCATGGAATTAACTGGGTAGGGGCTCACTGAACTACATAAGAGGGAAGACTGATGGGTAGGTTGGCGATGCAAGTGTGTGTGGGTGGGGGTATGGAAAGAAGGAGTTGGGGTTTGGCAACAGTTCAGGAACATTTACACATCTCATTTACACAAAGGCCCCAGACAGTGCGAAGGAGCCTTAAATAATGTGCATCCATTTTAAGGCCCATCGACAATGTTGGAGGGGTGTCAAGGAGCCTTAATGAAAATAAGAATCAAGGCCTCAAAGATGACACATGGCAGTGGATACTGAAGTCCTGCAAATAAACAATACCTGACAATCACCATCAAATACTGTCCCTTCCTGCGGAATCACGTTGGGAGGGTTTGCAAATTCTGCAGACCCCTTGGTCACTCTCCTCGAAAACACACTGGCTTTGCTCTCTGAGCACCTGCGCTATAGAACTGGTCACAATACGGTGTCTTTTGTGACAAATCCTGCCCTCGCCCTCCCCACCCCCATGGGTTCTGAAATCTTTCAATTTTCCAGTGATGAATTTCTATATGTTCTTATGTTTCTTTTTGGTTTAGAACCCATTTTTTTCATTGCAAAAACTTTCAGATCAAACATTCTGGCCTTTGCAAAATTAAGACATGGCCCTGCTGGAAATACGAGCACGTTCTGAGTCATCTCAACCGTGTACACTCAAGAGTACTGTCATAAACAGATGGTTAAGGGTTAATGTCTTTTACCTGTAAAGGGTTAAGAAGCTCAGTAAACCTGGCTGACATCTGACCAGAGGACCAATTCGAGGACAAGATACTTTCAAATCTTGGTGGAGGGAAGTCTGTTTGTTTTGTTCGTTGTTCGCTCTTGGGGCTAAGAGGGACCAGACGTGCAACCCAGGTTTCTCCAATCTTTCTGAACAGTCTCTCAAGTTCAAAATAGTAAGTACTAGCTAGAAAAGGTGGATTAGTCTTATGTTTGTTTTCTTAACTTGCAAATGTGTATTTTGCGGGAAGGAGTTTTACCTCTTTGCTGTAACTTGGAATATCAGGCTAGGAGGGAGGGAGTCCCTCTAGACTATATAAATCTGACCAACCTGTAAACATTTTCCATCCTAATTTTACAGAGATAGAAAAAGTAAAAATTTTCTTTAATTAAAAGCTCTCTTTTTTAAGAACCTGATAGATTTTTTCCCTTTGTTTAAGACCCAAGGGGATTGGGTCTGAACTCATCAGGGATTGGTGTGGGGAAAGGAGGGGAAGGTTAATTCCTCTCTGTTAAGATCGAAGGAGTTTGGGTCAGTGAAGCCTCTCAGGGTAGCCCAGGGAGGGGAAAGCCTGGGAGGGGGAAAGGAGGGAGGATGGTGTATTTCTCCTGGTTTTAAGACCCAAGAGATTTGGGCCTTGGGTTCCCCAGGGAAGGTTTTGGGGGAACAGAATGTGTGCCAAACACTACATTTTGGCTGGTGGCGATGCTATCAGATCTAAGCTAGGAATTAAGCTTAGAAGTGTCCATGCAGGTCCCCACTTTTGGACGCTAAAGTTCAAACTGGGGGAGAAATACCTTGACATGGTGTGCAGCGGTTGGGATTTCTAGGACCAAAAGCCAGTGAGGTTTTTCCACCCCGCCTCCTTTCTGGATGCTCGAAAGGCAGCCTGAGGGCAGAGGTGTTAAGTCTTTTAACAAGTGGCTTCAAGCTGGGAGCAAACAGACAGCAAAAAGGCATTTGCAAGCTGAATTGGGTTTTTTTTTCCCTTTCTACCTCTCTCGAGTATAGCTAGTTAGAAAATCTCTGTTAACCAAGCAGCCCCGAGGAAGCAGCCTGAGTCAGTGAGTTGCAGGGGAGTGTGGCCAGCACAAGAAAGCAGAAAAATGAATACAAAAAAAGCAACTAGACAGGAGCTGACTAGGCTGGAAGCAGAGGAGAGAGCCAAGGAAGCTGACCACAGGAGAGCTATAGAAATGATGGAGAAGAGAGAGAGAAAGAAAAAAAGCTAAAGAGGCTGACCACCAGCAGGCCCTGGAATTAGAAAAGGCTAAGCAGAATGACACAGCCAACCCTAACAACCCTTCTCCAGGTAATGTTCCCTATCCCAGGAAATTTCCCACCTACAAGGCAGGGGATGACACTGAGGCCTTCTTAGAAAATTTTGAAAGGACCTGTCATGGGTACAACATCTCTGCAGACCAGTACATGGTAGAGCAGAGGCCACAGATCAGTGGACCCTAAGCAGAGGTGGCAGCTGAAATGCCTAAGGAACACATGAACGATTATGAACTTTTTCAAACCAAGGCCAGAATCAGAATGGGGCTAACAACTGAGCATGCCCATCGGTGGTTCAGAGCCCTAAGGTGGAAACCAGAGGTGTCATTTACCCAACACGCCTACCACATTGGAAAGAATTGGGATGCCTGGATATCAGGAGCAAATGTTAAATATCTGCCAGAGCTGTCCCTCCTAATGCAAATGGAGCAGTTCTTAGAGGTTGTTCCTGAGGAGCTAGAAAGGTACATCCTAGATAGGAAGCCCAAAACTGTAACCGAGGCAGGGGATATTGGAGCCAGGTGGGTGGAAGTGGCAGAAAAGAAAAAAGCTACTAGCAAGGGGAGTGAAAAATCACAGGGGGCAAACAGAAAATAAACCCTATCACCGAGGGCAACCCAAGACTGCACCTACAACCCAAGGAAAGCCCCAGACTCCCTATTCTCCCACCTCACCAGTCTCCAGCAACCCACCTCGGCCCAGTGACCAGTCAGCTGGGCGATGCTTTAAATATAATGAACTGGGACATATAAAGGCTACCTGCCCCAAGAACCCCAACTGAGTGCAGTTCATTACACCATCACACCAAAGATCCCCAGGCCCAGATGCCTCTCAAATACCCTCAGAGCAAAGGGAAACCTTGAGAGTGGGCGGAAAGAAGGTTATCGTGTGGAGAGACACAGGGGCACAAGTGTCAGCTATCCACCAATCCTTAGTGGACCCCAAATTCATCAACCCAGAGGCCCAAGTGACAATTTACCCATTCATGTCCAAATCTGTGGACTTGCCTACAACTGAACTGCCTGTCCAGTACAAAGGCTGGTCAGGAATGTGGACTTTTGCAGTCTATGACAATTATCACATCCCCATGCTACTGGGGGAAGACTTGGCAAACCAGGTGAAGTGGGCCAAGAGGGTGGGAATGGTTATGCGCAGCCAAGCCAGGCAAGCTTACAGACCCATCCCCGTTCCTGAGCCGTCCACAAGGGCCCTGTCTGTGTTACCAAAGACCCAGACAGAGGTGGTGGACCCGGATCCCCTGCCAACAACTGCAACAGCCACAGTGCATCCAGTCCCAGAACCGGAACTGGCAAAGCAACCAGCACCAGAACTGTTGCCAGTGCTTGCAAACCCATCTCCAACCCCAATGCCAGAGGGCGCCAGCGGGCCTGAACTGGCAGAAGCCGCAGACAACCCTACCCAAGAGGCTCAGCCAGAGCCTGAAATACCACCTAGTGCACCAGCAGAGAGCATTTCACCGTCAACGAAAACAACCCCATCACCTACATCGCTTCCAGAGGGACCAAGCTTAAGTCCACAGTCTAAGGAGGAAATAGTGTCTCCAGCCTCAAGGGAACAGTTCCAGACTGAGCAGGAAGCAGATGACAACATTCAAAAAGCTTGGGTGGCAGCACGGAGCACCCCACCACCTCTCAGCTTTATACAAGGAGACTCTTTCTGGTGGACACCAGGAAGACTGTCATCTGCAAAAACAGTTGGTGGTTCCAACTAAGTACCAGGGAAAGCTCTTAAGCTTAGCCCATGATCATCCCAGTGGCCATTCTGGGGTGAACAGAACCAAAGAGGTTGGGGAAGTCCTTCCACTGGGAGGGGATGGGCAAAGATGTTGCTAATTATGTCCGGTCTTGTGAGCTGTACCAAAGAGTGGGAAAGCCCCAAGACCAGGTCAAAGCACCTCTCCAGCCACTCCCCATAATTGAGGTCCCATTTCAGCAAGTAGCTGTGGATATTCTGGGTCCTTTCCCAAAAAAGACACCCAGAGGAAAGCAGTACATACTGACTTTCATGGACTTTGCTACCCGATGGCTGGAAGCAGTAGCTCTAGGCAAAACCAAGGCTAAAGCTGTGTGCCAGGCCTTAACAGACATTTTTGCCAGGGTAGGTTGGCCCTCCAACATCCTTACAGATTCAGGAAGTAATTTCCTGGCAGGGACCGTGAAAGATCTGTGGGAAGCTCATGGGGTGAATCACTTGGTTGCCACCCCGTACCACCATCAAACCAATGGCCTGATGGAGAAGTTTAATGAAACTTTTGGGGCCATGATACGTAAATTCGTAAATGAACACTCCAGTGATTGGGACCTAGTGTTGCAGCAGTTGCTTTTTGCCTACAGGGCTGTACCACATCCCAGTTTAGGGTTTTCATCGTTTGAACTCGTGTATGGCCACGAGGTTAAGGGGCCATTACAGTTGGTGAAGCAGCAATGGGAGGGGTTTACGTCTTCTCCAGGAACTAACATTCTAGACTTTGTAAGCAACCTACAAAGTATCCTCCGACACTCTTTAGCTCTTGCTAAAGAAAACCTAAAGGATGCTCAGAAAGAGCAAAAGGCCCGGTATGATAAACATACCAGAGAGCGTTCCTTCAAGGTAGGAGACCAGGTTATGGTCTTGAAGGCGCAACAGGCCCATAAGATGGAAGCGTCATGGGAAGGGCCATTCACGGTCCAAGAGTGCCTGGGAGCTGTTAACTATCTCATAGCATTTTCCACCTCCTCCCTAAAGCCTAAAGTGCACCATGTTAATTCTCTCAAGCTCTTATTCCAGAGGCTTAAAGGTTTGGAAGTTTAAAGCCCAGGGAGAAGATGAGGTTGAGTGGCCTGAAGGTGTCTACTATGAAGGAAAAAGTGACGGCGTGGAAGAGGTGACCCTCTCCACAACCTTGGAACGTCTGCAGCGACAACAGATCAAGAAGCTGTGCACTAGCTTTGCTCCATTGTTCTCAGCCACCACAGGACGGACTGAACGGGCACACCTCTCCATTAACACAGGTAATGGTCACCCAATTAGAATCCCACCCTACCGGGTGTCTCCTCATGCCCAAGCTGCTATAGAACAGGAGATCCAAAACATGCTACAGATGGGTATAATCTGCTCCTCTACCAGTGCATGGGCATCTCCAGTGGTTCTGGTACCCAAACCAGATGGGGAAATACGCTTTGGTGTGGACTACCATAAGCTAAATGCTGTAAGTCGTCCTGACAACTATCCAACGCCACGCACCGATGAGCTATTGGAGAAATTGGGACATGCCCAGTTCATCTCTACAATAGACTTAACCAAGGGGTACTGGCAAGTACCGCTAGATGAACCCGCCAAAGAAAGGTCAGCCTTCATCACCCATGCAGGGATGTATGAATTTAATGTGCTTTCTTTCGGGCTGCAAAATGCACCCGCCACCTTCCAAAGACTTGTAGATGGCCTCCCAGCAGGATTGGGAGAATATGCAGTTGCCTACATCGATGATGTGGCCATTTTCTCTGATTCATGGCCCAAACACCTAGAACACCTGGAAAAAGTCTTTGAGCGCATCAGGCAGGCAGGACTAACTGTTAAGGCCAAAAAGTGTCAAATAGGCCAAAACAGAGTGACTTACCTGGGACACCAGGTAGTTCAAGGAACCATAAACCCCCTACAGGCCAAGGTGGATGCTATCCAAAAGTGGCCTGTCCTAAGGTCAAAGAAACAGGTCCAATCCTTCTTAGGCTTGGCCAGGTATTACAGGCAATTTGTACCACACTACAGCCAAATCACTGCCCCACTAACTGACCTGACCAAAAAGACCCAGCCGAATGCAGTTAAGTGGACTGATGAGCGTCAGAAGGCCTTTACCCACCTTAAGGCAACACTCATGTCTGACCCTGTGCTAAGGGCCCCAGACTTTGAGAAGCCATTCCTAGTAACCACGGATGCATCCGAGCGTGGCGTGGGAGCAGTTCTCATGCAGGAAGGACCAATCAAAACTTCCATCCTGTCGTGTTTCTCAGCAAGAAACTGTCTGAGAGGGAAAGCCACTGGTCAGTCAGTGAAAAAGAATGCTACACCATTGTGTATGCCCTGGAAAAGCTACGCCCATACATTTGGGGATGGCGGTTCCAGCTACAAACCGACCATGCTGCGCTAAAGTGGCTTCATACTGCCAAGGGAAACAACAAAAAACTGCTTCGATGGAGTTGAATTTCAAAATCAAAATTTTGGAGAGCTAAACACATTTCAGGAGCTTCTAACAAAGTAGCTGATGCACTCTCCCGTGAAAGTTTCCCAGAATCAACTGGTTAAAAGTTGTCCTTAAAATGTGGAAAATCTTGTAGTTTTACATAATTAGTAGAATATGTAAAGGTGCATGTGTTTTATTAATCTGTTTATTCTAAAGTTCTAGGAAGAAATCACCGCCAGTGTGGTTCCACACTCTGAGATGGGGGGGGCATGTCATAAATAGATAGTTAAAGGTTAATGTCTTTTACCTGTAAAGGGTTAAGAAGCTCAGTAAACCTGGCTGACACCTGACCAGAGGACCAATTCGGCGACAAGATACTTTCTAATCTTGGTGGAGGGAAGTCTTTGTTTGTGCTGTTTGTTTTGTTTGCTATTAGCTCTTGGGGCTAAGAGGGACCAGACATGCAACCCAGGTTTCTCTAATCTTTCTGAAACAGTCTCTCATGTTCAAAATAGTAAGTACTAGCTAGAAAAGGCGGATTAGTCTTATGTTTGTTTTCTTAACTTACAAATATTTATTTTGCTGGAAGGAGTTTTACCTCTGTTTGCTGTAACCTGGAATATCAGGCAAGTGGGGAGGGAGTCCCTCTAGGCTATATAAATCTGACTACCCTGTAAACATTTTCCATTCTAATTTTACAGAGATATTTACTTTTTCTTTCTTTAATTAAAAGCTTTCTTTTTTAAGAACCTGATTGATTTTTTTCCCCCTTGTTTAAGACCCAAGGGGATTGGGTCTGAATGCACCAGGGATTGGTGGGGAGAAGGTTAATTCCTCTCTGTTTTAAGATCCAAGGAGTTTGGATCAGTGGAGCCTCTCAGAGTAGCCCAGGGAGGGGAAAAGGAGGGAGGGGATGGTGTATTTCTCCTGGTTTTAAGACCCAAGAGGTTTGGGTCTTGGGTTCCCCAGGGAAGGTTTTGGGGGAACAGAAAGTGTGCCAAACACTATATTTTGGCTGGTGGCGGCGCTATCAGATCTAAGCTAGGAATTAAGCTTAGAAGTGTCCATGCAGGTCCCCACTTTTGGACGCTAAGTTCAAACTGGGGGAGAAATACCTTGACAAGTACAAATCCCATAAACTACAAAATATAAACCCTGTGTGAAATGCTACTGGAAAATGCTCCACTGGAAATGAGAGAAGATGAGAGTTCTCATCAACAACGCTGCTCAGGGACTGAGTCCACTCTCAAACTCGTGTAAGTCAAGAGTGGCCTCTATGAGTGATAATCTGGCCTCACTGAAATCAGTGGGAATATTGGCACTGACTCGGGTGGGGCCAGGATTTCACCCAGTGGATTTAAACTGGTATAAGTTTAGTGTAAGAGAATATCAAGCCCTTAAATTAGATTCACTCCCTTAAAGAAAGTAGTCCTCATTCTCATCTCCCACTGGAGTAATTCCACTGACTTTATTGGAGTTATTCCTGATTTACACTGGCTTATGTGCCATCAGAATCAAAGCCTGGAGTGACTTCAAAAGAGCAGAGGAAAGAGCCACTCATGTACAGATTTACTGGTATTCCCTGTAAACTGTATCTCCAGATCTCACTGGCATCACCGAGAACAAAGGTGGAGTGGAATATTAAAAGATTCCTTATTAAGTGAACATGGGAGAATTAACTTCCCCAAGAAATAAATGAGCCTGGGATTTAACAGGCTCTAATACAATCTTTTATCACATCTGAGGAGTTCCTAATGAAAGAAACTAGAGAGAGCAGCACTAAATGGATGTGTGAATAATTATCAGCAGGAGAGGGTAAGGCCATTAGGAAACAACCACTGTAGTAGGAAGTAAGCCTGAGACACAAGCCCTTGTATTAGAGGCCTGGTATGAGGCAGGACCTGCTCACAGAATCTGGCAAGCACAGGGCTGATATTGCAAAAATGCGCATTCCTAAGAAGTGCCAAGCACAGAGTACTCACGCAAACACATCCTGATATTAAGTGGTACCAGAAGATCCCGATATCAAGGGTGATACAAAAACATTCCCCAAGGATAAGAGGGGCACACTGACCCTTCCTAAAAGATAAAAATCAGGATGACAGTACGTAATCGAGATGTTTCGATTGAACCAACATATACAAGGTGATGGTTAATAACTAGCCTCATCAGTGGGCAGTAACTAACTATGTCAGAGGGACAGTACATAACTTGTTTGTTTTAGGGTATAAAGATGTATTTTAGAGAGAGTATTTTTGTCCAGCTGAGGGGGAAATGGAAAGTCCTGCCATTCACTGAGCTGGTCCATTGTCATGGGCATACATGCTGTAGAGTCTGCCATGTGCTATTACTGTGCTTAGTCAATAATAAGCGTGGCCTGGCGCCTTTGTACCTTAACAGATCTTGTGGTCATTGAGCAGTTCGCTCGAGGTCTGCTCTGCCAGCTGTCTGCACACAGCTGGGGCAGTGCACAGGGAAAACACACACACGTAGCCAAATATCTAACCACAACCACCAGGAAAGTTTGATCTCCAAAGAAGGCACTGAGTGGAGCAGAGCAAGATCAGAACTGCCAAAATACAGCCTGACCTCATCGTCATCTCAACAATGGTGCTCCCAAAGGTCACACACATACATACCCAATGCCCCTACAAAGGCATTGGTCTCGTTAGCCCATCCACTGCTATCCTTAATACAATGTAGGCTCACCTCCTTAACAATATCAGTAACTGACAAGCTGTTATGCACACAAGGCAATTTAGGATACAAGTCGTTGCGTTGTGAATTGTTGCAATTACGTGATGCGTTGTAGATTGAGTTGCAAACTTGCACAGGACCAGATGATGCAGATGCTTACACATGAGAGCATCACTGAAGCCAAGGGCTTAGCAGGATTCAGAAAAGGACTGAATAACAAGAACATACAGTTATAATAGTGAGGATTAAAAAAAAAAAGCACCCGACTCTCCAGTCCATTACATAAGCAGGACACTACTGAGTTTAGTAAAGCTGCACCAGTCTAGAAATGATATAAGGGAGTGGAGAATTAGCCCAGTACAGTTTTGGAAGGGATATACAGCATTAAGCTTCAGGTCATAAACCAATTTCTAGCCAGTGAGGGTCAGGAGGAAACTTTTCCTGTAGGCAGGTGTAGTCCATTGAGGGGAGTGACTCCTCCCACTTCAGGTCTGTGGGCAGCCAATCTGCCCTACTACGTCTCTGGGGGATTGCCTGACATGGGGAATATACGGGGAGACGTGAGCTCGGGCCTGTGATCAGGGCCAAACAACAAATACAGTTACAGAGCCACAGCCCCTAGTTGAAGCGGGGCAGCAAAGAGTCTCTGGCTCAGGCCTGCACTGAGGCTGGGCAGCAACCAGTTGGCTAGCCCAGACCCTGGATCAAGGTGGGGCAGTAGAGAATCTGAGGGCTCAGGCCTGCACTCAGGCTGAGCCGCAAACAGTCGGGCCTCCTAGCTCTGGTGGAGGGCCGACAAGCGCAGGCTTCTTGCCTAAGAGAGGGGGAGACTGCCCTCCACAAACTGGGGTGGCAGGGGGGGATGCAGCCCCATCCACTCCACTGCGTCCCGGCCCAGGGTCCTAGCAGTGGCAAAGGAAGGAAAGTAATTCTACAGGGTAATAAGATTCCAAACACAGAGGATTCCCCTCTAGGCAAAACATTGAAGTTACAAAAAAACAGGAATAAACCTCCCTCTTAGCATAGGGACAATTCACAAGCTAAAACAAAAAGATAATCTAATGCATTTCCTTCCTATTACTTAGGATTTGTAATCTTAGATGCTTAGTTCAGGTATGGCTTTGGGAGCTGTATTTTCCCTGCCCTGATTCCTCGCTGACCTGGAGAAAACACACAGAGACAAAACAAAAACCTTCTCCCATAGATTTGAAAGTATCTTCTCCCCTTACTGGTCATTTTCGTCAGGAGCCAACCAGGTTACTTGAGCTTCTTAATCCTTTACAGGTAAAGGAGGGATTTTATGATATCCTTAGCTGTATGTTCATGACACACCCAATCAGTGAGAATGGAACCCAGGAGTCCTGAAAGTAAAATCATAAACAGTCTGTGCATTTTAGTATTGCTTAGCTTTTTTTTTTTTTTTAAAATAGAAGAGGTACTTAGAATTTTGCTGTACTTGGAAACAGTTGTAGGAACAGATGTGTTTGTAGCTGTGCCTAGAGAAACTGTTAAGGATACAGAAAATTAGGGAGGAAAACCCTGAGTGTCTTCACAGCTCAGAATTGGGGGCCAGACTGAATGAAAATGCAAGTGGTTGGTTTATATATGGAACTGCTGCATAACTATATGCATAAAAGACAAGAGAATGCATCAGGAGAAAGTCACATTGTCCTGGAAAGGAGCAGCTGAGAGGATCAGTGTTTTCACATCACCTTGTTAACACAGGCAGGTTCGTGTCAGATGCTATCTTATTACAGGGATGAAGAGAGAACTGCTGTGTGCCGTTCTGTCACGGTGAGTCTATTTTTGTCCCTGCCTGGATATAAATAGGAGGTTTAGGAGCTTTATTAGAAAATACTGTTGTTGGTAGATATTAGCACATCTCCCTGCCTTGAGAAGGGTTAGTAACAGCCCTGCATTCAGAATTCATGTACAACATGCACAGCATATGTGGCTTTTATTACAACATTTGGTTAGAGATGAAGAAAGCACATGAAATAGAACAGAAGAACTGTAACATGGACATGATAGGCCTGATTTTCAGAGCTACCAAGCATCCACAATGCCCACTGCCTTTAACAGGAGCTCTGTGTTGTGCTCAGCTTCTCTGAAGATGAGGTCTGAAATACAGACACAGTAAAATGGCTTTGGCCATCCCAAAGAAAATAATAATTCAACTTTAAAGCACTGCCCCAACCCAGCACTAACCCAGACCTGTCTACTATCATGACCAGAGCTGTAATATATATACTGCTTTGTGTTTGTATGTGTATATAGGGCCTTAGCCCTGCTCTCAATTAGCATAACCCAGCTCTTGAGTGGAGCCTCTTCCGCAAATGGACTGTTCTCCTTTTTGCATTTTCTTCCAAAACCACCTGGTGCAGAAAGATGAAAGGAGCTGGTAAATTTAAACACCCAAAGAAAAAAGGGAATGAGGAAAGAAAACATGGCTGAGGGGGCAGAGAGGTAACAAAAAAAAAAAAAAAAAAAAAAAAAAAGAGGGCAGGAAATGAAAGCAAACAAATGGTATCTTTCAGGGCTGCTCCCTGAGGAACTGGTTTTTCAGGTCTCTGGCTGCATATCACACCTGGATATGAATTTATTATTGAGTAAATATGTGGTGATTTTCCTTTGGGAAAATTCAGTGCACTGCTGATAAAGAACTGGCAATAAATTCCAGCCTCTACAGGGCACCAATATCAGATTTCAAAGGGGAGTTCTAAAGCAGCTGAAATAGTGTAGGGGATGTAATCCCATTACAGGTGATGTCATCTCCATTGTGATTGCATTAGAGCCTCACATGGAATAGTTTAGTTATCTGACCCACATCAAGGTAATCGTTACAGTGTGGGCTGATAAAATATGTGGAATCAGCAATGTAAGGCGCTCAGAGAGAAATTACCTCCCACCTGCTTTATGGGAAAATTGGGCTGTTAGTCTCTCTGAACTCTCCCTGGAGATCACAGTGCATTAGTATCCAAAATGATGCATTAACGTCCACATCGAAAGCTATTTCTCAGACAGAGTGAGATGGTTCATCTGCTGATTTGCATGCAATGCCCAGCATGGCTTTGCAGCTCAGGGCCCTGTACAGGGCCCTCCTATAAGGTATGTACTTAAGCACACATACAGATGCACAATGTAACCCAGTGGTGATGTAGTTGTTTTTTCAATAGAAGACTCCACTACAAGTGGAAGGTCACTGTATCTTGACTGACAATAACCATACCTTATCCTGGGTAAAACAGCGGAGCTGTCAGTGGTTCTCATCAGAACCTATTCCACAGTCTAATAGCTCTTGAAGTTAGGGAGCTCTCCCTGGTATTCAGGCTAAATTTTCCTTTCCTCAAGTGTCTTCCTTTACTTCAAGTTATAACCCCTTGGACCATCTGAAACAATTCCTCTCTCCCTTCCTGCTGTTTACATCATACTTAGGGACGCTGGAAATGCCATACTAGTGATCCATCTTGTCTAGCATCCAGTTTAACAGTGCCCACTAGTATCAGATACACAGAGGAAGGAGCAAGAAATTTTGTACAAGGCAGTTTGGAATACCCTGCTGTAGTGGGGCATTGAATTGGCCGCCCACAGACCTGGAGTGGGAGGACCCCCTCATTGAACCCTGGTGGGCAGAGCCACGCCACGCTCAACCATCCCATCAGGAGTCAGTGGGCAGGACCAGAAGTATAAAAGGCATGCCGGAGAACTCAGTTGGGAGACAGCCACCAGAGGAGCTAGACTATTAAAGATAAAGAGCAGACCTAATATGAGGCACAGATTATCCTAAATCTACCTATTGAAATCTGCCTAATCTTCATCTGAAGTATCTAGTGCTGGTCCTTGTTGGAGAGAGGCTACTGAGCTAGGTGGACCTCAGGTGTGATCCCGTTGACTGTTACAGGAGTTCTACAGCTACTGTCCAGTGCAACTCTGAAATATTGCACCAAGTCACGGAAGTGTCACCTGTCTTCTGGTGCCAAACTGAGGGAAGTGGCCTGGTAAGAACTGAACCATACAGGCAGGCCTAACAGTAGTAGCATCAAGCTGTGAAAAGGCAGCCAGCAGATGACGGCTGACATTCTCAGAGAAAGAGCTCAACAGACAAGATCACTCACTCGAGACCAATCAATGAGAGTTAGGTACCTAAATACCTCCGGGAATATAGGCCTTAGACTCTCAGCTCTGACTGAATGTAAGTGGGTGTTGAGCACCTAACTCTCCTAGTCTCCATCAAAGCTCCCAGACTAGATTATTAAATCTATAGTGTGTATATCACATCCATCAACAGTGTCTGAGCCCCTCACATAATCAGAGCACACAAAGAGCCAGACTCATGTTAAGTAGTGCAGTCCATTACTCCATGAGGGACCCCACAGATGCCAGACTGTAGACAAGCTGACTCACCCCTACAGTGCCTCCTGCTGGTGTCTTCTAGGAATTAGCTCAATTCAGCTCTGGAGCACCCTCTGCAGGCTGGTGATCCACTTGTCCTCCGACTCCCATGTCCCTCCCTGGACCCGGTGCCCTTTTACATGGGGAGCTGCCCCCTGGCAGTAGCCTCTTTCTCTCAGGGTCTCCCCTCCCCAGAGAATCCCCACCTTGCATCAGTATATGGCTACTGCCAGTCATTGTCTAGCCCTACACCCTGGAGCAAACTGCAGTATCAGCCTACTCATTACTGGCAAGGAGGGTTTGGACCTGCTGCCTTGGCCTACCCCTGGGCTGCCCTCTGCAGCCCCCAGTACCTGTTAGTCCAATGCTAGGCAGCAGCCTGGGGCTTTCCAGGCTGGAGCTCCCCTGCGCCTCTGCCTTTCCCCCAGCCCTGCTTCACTCAGGTACCTTGTGCCCAACTCCCTGCAGCCAGACCCTTCTCCCTCTACAAACAGAGAGAGACTAACTCTATTTGGGCTTCTGGCTCACAGCCTCTTATAGGAGCCAGCTGGTCCTGATTGGAGCATGGCCACAGTTGAGCCTACTTTCTCCAATCAGCCCAGGCTCCTCACTCTAGCCACAACCTTCCCCCAGGGCTGGTTTTAACCCCTTCAGGGCAGGAGCAGGGGTCCATCCTGCTACACAGACCAAGCTACCAATAAGGTGGTTTAATATCAAATTGGAGTCTCTCGTTCCGTCCCCTCCTCGGATATATTGAGTCATATAGTTTCTTGAATTCTTAACACTTGCCTGTTTATCCTTAGCTTGGTATTGACTCTGCAAAGGATTTTCTCAGGCTGTATATCATGGAGAACACAATTAGCAAATACTACAGCAATTAGCACAGAAATATAGAATCATAGAAATGTAGGACTGGAATGGACCTCAAGAGGTCATCTAGGCCAGTGCCCTGCACTGAGGCAGAAGTAAATATTATCTTGACAATCCCTGACAGGTGTTTGTCCAACTTGCTCTTAAAAATCTCCGATGATGGAGATTCCACAACCTCCCTAGGCAGTTTATTCCAGTGCTTAACTACACTTACAGTTACAAAAGTTTTTCCTAATATCTAATCTCCCTTGCTGCTATTTAAGCAATTACATCCTGTCCTGTCCTCACTGGTTAAGAAGAACAATTTATCACCCCTCTCTTTATATCAACCTATTATGTACTTGAAGACTGAAGGGGGACGTGATAGCAGTCTTCTCTTCTCCAGACCAAACACACACAGTTGTTTCAATCTTTCCTCAGAGGTCATGTTTTGTAGACCTTTAATCATTTTTGTTGCTGTCCTCTGGACTTTCACCAATTTATCCATATCTTTCCCAAAGTGTGGTGCCCAGAACTGGACACAGTACTTCAGCTGAGGCCTTATTAGGGCTGCTAATACATGGAGAATGATGTTCACTTTTTTGCAACAGTACTGAATTGTTGAATATTTAGTTTGTGATCCACTATAATGCCCAGATCCCTTTCTGCAGTACTCCTGCCTAGGCAGTCATTTCCCATTTTGTATTGACACAATTGGTTGTTCCTTCATATGCATAGTAGTACTTTGCCTTTGTCCTTATTGAATTTCATACTATTTACTTCAGATCGTTTCTCAAGATCATTCTGAATTCTAAATTGTTCTCCAAAATTCCTGCAACCTCTTCCTGCTTGGTATCGTCCGCAAACTTTATAAGTGCACTCTCTATGCCATTATCCAAATCATTTACGAGGATATTGAATAGAACCGGACCCATGACAAGTCCCTGTAGGACCCCACTCGATTATGCCCTTCCAGCTTAACGGTGAACTGTTGATAACTACACTTTGAGTATGTTTTTCCAACAAGTTGTGCACCTTCCTTATAGTGGGTTCATCTAAATGATATTTCTCTGGTTTGTATATGAGAAGGTCACGTGAGACGGTATCAGTACTAAAATCAAGATGTATCATATCTACTGCTTTTCCCCTATACACAAGGCTTGTTACCCCCTCAAAGGATATTAGGTTGGCTTGACATGATTTGTTCTTGACAAATTCATGTTGACTGTTACTTATCGCCTTATTTTCTTCTAGGTGTTTGCAAACTGATTGTTTGATTATTTGCTCCATTATCTTTCTATATACCAAAGTTAAGCTGACAGGTCTATAATTCCCTGAGTTGTCCTTATGCCCCTTGACATAACCTTAGTCCCAGATTTGGACCTTAACGTCCAAAATATGGGGGTTAGCATGAAAACCTCCAAGCTTAGTTACCAGCTTGGACCTGGTACCTGCTGCCACCACCCAAAAAATTAGAGTGTTTTGGGGCACTCTGGTCCCCCTGAAAAACCTTCCCTGGGGACCCCAAGACCCAAATCCCTTGAGTCTCACAACAAAGGGAAATAATCCTTTTTCCCTTCCCCCCTCCAGGTGCTCCTGGAGAGATACACAGACACAAGCTCTGTGAATCCAAACAGAGTGAATCTCCCTCTCTGTTCCCAATCCTGGAAACAAAAAGTACTTTCCTCTTCACCCAGAGGGAATGCAAAATCAGGCTAGCCACTTCAACACACACAGATCTCCCCTGATTTCTTCCTCCCACCAATTCCCTGGTGAGTACAGACTCAATTTCCCTGCAGTAAAGAAAAACTCCAACAGGTCTTAAAAAAAAGCTTTATATAAAAAAGAAAGAAAAAATACAAATAGTCTCTCTGTATTAAGATGACACAATACAGGGCAATTTCTTAAAAGAATATTGAATAAACAGCCTTATTCAAAAAGAATACAAATCAAAGCACTCCAGCACTTATATTCATGCAAATACCAAAGAAAAGAAACCATAGAACTTACTATCTGATCTCTTTGTCCTTACACTTAGAAACAGAAGACTAGAAAGTAGAGCTACTTCTCCAAAGCTCAGAGAAAGCAGGCAGCCAGAAAACAAAGACAAAGACACTCAATTCCCTCCACCCAAAGTTGAAAAAATCCGGTTTCCTGATTGGTCCTCTGGTCAGGTGCTTCAGGTGAAAGAGACATTAACCCTTAGCTATCTGTTTATGACACGCCCCCCAAATTGCAGACAGTGGGGAAGCTCACTGGCGGCGATTTCCTTCTAGAACTTGAAAATAAACAGATTAATACAACACATACACCTTTACATATACTCCTAAGTATATAACTAACAGACTTCTACATTTTAAGAACACTTTTTAACTACTGAATTCTGGGAAACTCTCACGGGAGAGTGCATCAGCAACTTTATTAGAAGCTCCTGTGATGTGTTGAATTTCAAAATCAAAATCTTGGAGAGCTAAACTCCAACGAAGAAGTTTCTTGTTGTTCCCCTTGGCAGTATGAAGCCACTTTAGTGCAGCATGGTCAGTTTGTAGTTGGAACCGCCGTCCCCAAACATATGGGCGTAGCTTTTCCAGGGCGTACACAATGGCATAGCATTCCTTTTCACTGACTGACCAGTGACTTTCCCTCTCAGACAGTTTCTTGCTGAGAAACACGACAGGATGGAAGTTGTGATCTGTTGCTTCCTGCATGAGCACTGCTCCTATACCACGCTCAGATGCATCTGTGGTTACTAGGAATGGCTTGTCAAAGTCCGGGGCCCTGAGCACAGGGTCAGACATGAGCATCGCCTTAAGCTGGGTAAAGGCCTTTTGACACTCATCAGTCCACTTAACGGCATTTGGCTGGGTCTTTTGGTCAGGTCGGTCAGTGGGGCAGCGATTTGGCTGTAGTGTGGTACAAATCGCCTGTAGTATTCGGCCAAGCCTAAGAAGGATTGGACCTGCTTCTTGGACCGTGGGACAGGCCACTTTTGGATAGCATCCACCTTGGCCTGTAGGGGGTTTATGGTTCCTCGACCCACCTGGTGACCCAGGTAAGTCACTCTGTTTTGGCCTATTTGACACTTTTTGGCCTTAACAGT
This sequence comes from Gopherus flavomarginatus, assembly GCF_025201925.1. Lineage (NCBI taxonomy): Eukaryota > Metazoa > Chordata > Testudines > Testudinidae > Gopherus > Gopherus flavomarginatus. The sequence continues at coordinate 290,036,891 of NC_066618.1, forward strand.
TAGTCCTGCCTGCCTGATGCGCTCAAAGACCTTTTCCAGGTGTAGTAGGTGTTCGGGCCAGGAGTCTGAAAAAATGGCCACATCATCGAGGTAGGCAACTGCAAATTCTCCCAGTCCAGCTAGTAGACCATCTACCAGCCTCTGGAAGGTGGCGGGTGCATTTCGAAGGCCGAAAGGAAGGACATTGAATTCATACACCCCTGCATGGGTGACGAATGCTGACCTCTCCTTGGCAGGTTCATCTAGCGGTACTTGCCAGTACCCCTTGGTTAAGTCTATTGTAGAGATGAACTGGGCACGTCCCAACTTCTCCAATAGCTCATCGGTACGTGGCATTGGATAGTTGTACGGACGAGTTACAGCATTTAGCTTACGGTAGTCCACGCAAAAGCGTATTTCCCCATCTGGTTTGGGTACCAGAACCACTGGAGATGCCCATGCACTGGTAGATGAGCGGATTATACCCATCTGTAGCATGTTCTGGATCTCCTGTTCTATAGCAGCTTGGGCATGAGGAGACACTCGGTAGGGTGGGGTTCTGATTGGGTGAGCATTACCTGTATCAATGGAGTGGTATGCCCGTTCAGTTCGTCCTGGGGTGGCTGAGAACAATGGGGCGAAGCTAGTGCACAGCTCCTTGATTTGTTGCCGCTGCAGACGTTCCAGGGTGGTTGAGAGGTTGACCTCTTCCACGCCACCGTTTTTTTTCCCGTCGTAGTAGACACCGTCAGGCCACTCAGCATCATGTCCCTGGACTGTAAACTGACAAACCTGTAAGTCTCTGGAATAGAAAGGCTTGAGAGAATTAACATGGTACACTTTAGGCTTTAGTGAGGAATTGGGAAATGCTATGAGGTAGTTTACAGCTCCCAGGCGCTCTTGGACCGTGAATGGCCCTTCCCATGATGCTTCCATCTTATGGGCCTGTTGCGCCTTCAAGACCATAACCTGGTCTCCTACCTTGAAGGACCGATCTCTGGCATGTCTGTCATACCAGGCCTTTTGCTCTTCTTGAGCATCCTTTAGGTTCTCTCTAGCAAGGGCTAAAGAGTGTCGGAGGGTGCTTTGTAGGTTGCTTACAAAGTCCAGAATGTTAGTTCCTGGAGAAGGCGTAAACCCCTCCCATTGCTGCTTCACCAACTGTAATGGCCCCTTAACCTCGTGACCATACACAAGTTCAAATGGTGAAAACCCTAAACTGGGATGTGGTACAGCCCTGTAGGCAAACAGCAACTGCTGCAACACTAGGTCCCAATTATTGGAGAATTCGTTGATGAATTTTCGTATCATGGCCCCCAAAGTTCCATTGAACCTTTCCACCAGGCCATTGGTTTGATGGTGGTACGGGGTGGCAACCAAGTGATTCACCCCATGAGTTTCCCACAGTTTTTCCATGGTCCCTGCCAGGAAATTAGACCCTGAATCTGTAAGGATGTCAGAGGGCCAACCTACCCTGGCAAAGATGTCTGTTAGGGCCAGGCACACAGTGTTAGCCCTGGTGTTGCCTAGAGCGACTGCTTCTGGCCATAGGGTAGCAAAGTCCACTAAAGTCAGTACGTACTGCTTTTCTCTGGGCGTCTTTTTTGGGAAAGGGCCCAGAATATCCACAGCTACTCGCTGAAATGGGACCTCAATTATGGGGAGTGGCTGGAGAGGGGCCTTGACCTGGTCTTGAGGCTTTCCCACTCTTTGGCATACCTTACAAGACCGGACATACTTGGCAACATCCTTGCCCATCCCCTCCCAGTGGAAGGACTTCCCCAACCGGTCCTTGGTTCTGTTCACCCCAGCATGGCCACTGGGATGATCATGGGCTAAGCTTAAGAGCTTCCCCCGGTACTTAGTTGGAACCACCAACTGTTTTTGCGGCTGCCATTCTTCCCGGTGTCCACCAGAAAGAATTTCCTTGTATAAAAGTCCTTGGTCTATAACAAACCGGGATCGATTAGAAGAGCTGAGAGGCGGTGGGGTGCTCCGTGCCGCCGCCCAAGCTTTCTGAAGGCTGTCATCTGCTTCCTGCTCAGTCTGGAACTGTTCCCTTGAGGCTGGGGTCACCAGTTCTTCCTCAGACTGTGGACTTGGGCTTGGTCCCTCTGGAAGCGATGTAGGTGATGGGGTTGTTTCCGTTGCTGGTGAACCGCTCTCCGCTGGTGCACCTGAGGGTATTTCAGGCTCTGGCCGAGCCTTTTGGGTATGGCTGTCTGTGGCTTCTGCCAGTTTTGGCTCGCTGGCGCCCTCTGGCGTTGAGTTTGAAGATGTAGTTGCACTTGTTGGTGCTGGTTGCTGTTCCAGTTCCGGGCCTGGGACTGGAGATGCTGTGGCTGTTTCAGTGGTAGGCATGGAATCCGGGTCCACTACCTCTGTCTGGGTCTCTGGTAACACAGACGGGGCCTCTGTGGACGGCTCAGGAACAGGAATGGGTCTGGAAGCTTGCCTGGTTTGGCTACGTGTAACCATTCCCACTCTCTTGGCCCTCCTCACCTGGTTGGCCAAGTCTTCCCCCAGTAGCATGGGGATAGGATAATTGTCATAGACTGCAAAAGTCCACATTCCTGACCAGCCTTTGTACTGGACAGGCAGTTGAGCTGTAGGCAAGTCTACAGCTTGTGACATGAAGGGGTAAATTGTAACTTTGGCCTTTGGGTTGATGAATTTGGGGTCAACGAAGGATTGGTGGATAGCTGACACTTGTGCCCCCGTGTCTCTCCACGCAGTAACCTTCTTTCCGCCCACTCTCAAATTTTCCCTTCGCTCCAAGGGTATTTGAGAGGCATCCGGGCCAGGGGATCTTTGGTGTGATGGTGGTGTAATGAATTGCACTCGCATGGTGTTCTTGGGACACTTGGCCTTGATATGTCCCAGTTCATTACACTTAAAGCATCTTCCATCTGATGGGTCACTGGGCCGAGGTGAGTTACTGGAGACTGGTGAGGTTGAAGGGTAGGGTATCTGTGGCTTTACTTGGGTGGTATGTGGGGTCTTTGGCTGTCCTCGGTTGTAGGGTTTATGGTCTGTGTGCCCCCTGGAGTAATCGTTCCCCTTGACAGTAGCTTTCTTGCTTGTCCTTACACTTAGAAACAGAAGACTAGAAAGTAGAGCTACTTCTCCAAAGCTCAGAGAAAGCAGGCAGCCAGAAAACAAAGACAAAGACACTCAATTCCCTCCACCCAAAGTTGAAAAAATCCGGTTTCCTGATTGGTCCTCTGGTCAGGTGCTTCAGGTAAAAGAGACATTAACCCTTAGCTATCTGTTTATGACACCCCTTTTTATAGATAGGCACTATATTTGTCCTTTTCCAGTCCTCTAAGATCTCTCTCATCCTCCACAAATTCTCAAAGTTCATCACTAATGACTCAAGGTCTCTTCAGCCAGTTCATTAAATATCCTAAAGATGTGTTTCATCAGGCCCTTCCAATTTGAAGACAGCTAACTTGTTTAGGCAATTCTTAACTTGGTCTTTCCCTATCTGAGCCTTAGATCCTACCCCTGTGCATTGATCTTCACTATGGCCACGTCCAGACTAGGAATTAAAATCGATTTTAGATACGCAACTTCAGCTACGTGAATAACGTAGCTGAAGTCGAATTTCTAAAATCGAGGTACTCACCAGTCTGGACGGCGCTGCATCGATGTCCGCGGCTCTCCGTGTCGATTCCAGAACTCCGTTCGGATTGATGGAGTTCCGGAATCGATGTAAGCGCGCTCGGGGATCGATACACCGCGTCCAGACTAGACGCGATATATCGATCCCCGAGCAATCGATTTTAACCCGCCGATGCCGCGGGTTAGTCTGGACGAGGGCTATGTTAGTCATACAATTGCTGCTAACTTTTTTTTGGTGAAAACTGGGAGAAAAAAGGCAGTTAACACAGCAATGGCTGAAGTGTTTTGTTATTGTCTTTCTCTCATCATTAAGTAATATGTATACCCTGTCCTTGGTCTACCTCTCATTACTCATGTATTTGTAAAATGTGTTCTTGTTACCTTTTATGTCCCTAGCTAGTTTAATCTCATTTAGTGCCTTGGCCTTTCTCATGTTGTCCCTATATACTTGTGTTGTTGGTTTTTTATATATATTCATCCTTTGTAATTTGACTTAGTTTCCACTTTTTGAACGTCAGATTATTGAAGATCTCCTGGTCAACCCACAGAGATCTCTTACCACTCTTCCTATCTTTCTGGTGCAGTGGGATAGTTTGCTCTTGTGCCCTTAATCATGTCTTTAAAAAAACTGCCGACTCTCCTGAACATTTTTTCCCCTTAGACTTGCTTCCCACGAGATCTCACCTATCAATATTGTCTTTTACTTGGTCAACTCTCTATAACAGGAGAAAGGGTTCCCATCCCAACTGTGTGTTTCATCTGATTATGCTAATTTAAAGGTATTTTTCAATATCCTTCAGTAACTGCTAAGGCTAATGATTTTAGCATTCAGATCAATAGTCCTTTGAAAACAAATTGAAATTAACTTACTGCACCACCTTTTCCCTTGAATTAAGTCCCTTGAGATCCACTCTGTCTATCCTCCAAACAGATACATCATAGGCAACTCAGTCCGCACTCCTTACACTGCTCTACTAGTGAGGCCCAGCCGTAACCTGGAAAGATCTAAGAGAACAAACAGTTTATGTTCCAGGCCTCTTCAATCTTTTTGCTTCTTTGCAGAGGGTGTCAATGAGCAGCAACTGTGATTTGGACATCTGTGAACTAGGAAATCAATGAGGCTTTTGAACACAATACCTCAGGTAGAACAAATAGTTTCATTTCGTCATAGAAAATAATCTCATCTAGTTAAGTCACTATTAAAAATATGAACCCATATTACTGCACTGAACTGTACAGTTTGTTTAAAGTAAAAAACACACCCTTTCAGTGGATACATGTCTCCAGTTTCTATAACAGATCAATGTGACAGGGCATTCTGTCCCTTAAGGGCAGTTGGACTTAAGGGTCAGCTCACCCTTGTTCCATGCCATGGCTCTAAGATTTTGGGAAGTCTTATGTATACAAGGACTGAGCAAACAAGAAATATGGATAGAGACGAAGCAAATTCAGGAATAGGTAGTGTTAAGGGGGAAAACTCATTCTTGTTTCTTTAAGGGCCCAGGACTAGGAGTCTTGCAGTGAGTGTTAGGTACCAGGATGTGGGCACAGTGCCTAGATGTCAGAGTCGGTAGCCAGATACCAGAGCCAAGGGTCACGACCGGAGTAAGAAACCAGGAGTTGGAGCCCAGGGGTCAGACCCAGAACCAGAGGCCAGAGCCAAAGTCAGGAATCAGAGCTGTGTGTCAGAACTGGGTTACCTGGAGTGAGGCAGGAGCAGGGCTGCGTGCACAGCAGGTACTGTCATAAACAGATAGCTAAGGGTTAATGTCTCTTTCACCTGTAAAGGGTTAACAAACAGTGATCTGCAACACTTGACCAGAGGACCAATCAGGAGACAAGATACTTTCAAATCTGGGTGGAGGGAAGTTTGGGTGTTGGTCCTTTGTTCTTGGGCTGTTCTCTCTCTGGGCTCTGAGAGTGACCACACGAATCTCCAGGCTCTCTAATCTTCTGTTTCCAATTTGTAAGTACAACGGTAGAAAGACAATATAGGTTTTTACATTGTTTTTCTGTATTTGCAAATGTGTAGTTTGCTGGAAATAGTTTAAATTGTATTTTTTCTGGATAAGGCTGTTTATCCATTCGCTATAAGCTAAAAGACCCTGTAACTTTTTACCATCTAAATTGCAGAGATAAACCTTTTACTTTTTTCTTTCTTTTTTTAATTAAAAGTTTTGCTTTTAAGACCTGTCTGATTTTTTTCTCCTAGTTAAGGCTCAAAGGAACTGAGTCTGTATGTACCAGGGAATTGGTGGGGAGAAGGGAAAGAGAGCAGGGAGGGAAAGGTAAATTTCCTCTTTGTGTTAGATTCACGGAACTGAATCTGTATTGCCTCTGGGGGAAAGGTATCATTCCTCTCTATGCGGTGATTCAAGGAATTGAATCACGGTGATCTCCTAGTGTACCCAGGGTGGGAAAGATCTGGGAGGAGGTAAAGAGGGGGGAGGGAATGGTTTATTTCCCTTTGTTGTGAGACTCAAGGAATTTGGGTCCCCAGGGAAGGTTTGGGGAGACCAGAGTCTATCAGGTGCTCTACCTAAGTCCTGACTGGTGGCAGCCTATCAGATCTAAGCTGGTAATTAAGCTTAGGAAAATTCATGCTAGTACCCATATTTTGGACGCTAAGGTTCAGATTTGGGAATTATACTATGACAGGTACAGGGCTGGGTGCAAGCAGGCTCTATCACAGCTACACTCATTAGGCTGTCAGGGACTGAGCAGTTGCTGCTAGAGGGCCTTATTCCTGAGTATGGGAAGGGGCTCCCCTCCCTCCCAGTCAGTTGGGATGAGCTCTAGGAGGGTGATCAGCATGTATCCTGCCTCCTCCCTTACAGAGTAAATGCAATGCAATGACAGCCATCCCCTCAAAAGAGGGTGTAAGTGCCCAGGCAGTTCAGTTACCATGTATCATGCTGCAGCATCACCAGTGGCTAAAAAAGCCCAATTCTTGAGCAACAATCACACAGATGATGAAGGCATAAGACACAGGGCCAAAGGATGACACTGGTGCACTACTAGTGCTGTGGCCTGCTGTGTTTTCCTCTTTGCTCTCCTCTCTCCCAACCACTTCTGTTCAGCCTCTCTAATTCCCTGATGCAGCACAACCCTCCAGTGTAGCTTGTGAATAGCTGCGTCTTCCCAGCTTGTGGTGTCAGTGCTGAAAGACTTCAAGAGTTCCTCTTGCAAATGTCCCTGAACCTGAGCTAGATCAGCCTAGTGACCTTGGTGCATCCACATTGAAACAGGAGATCCTTTGGAGTGCATCCATCGTCCATCCAGTGCAGATAACCAAACCAACAGAGACATCTGTGCTTGAGAACAGTGATAAGAAAAAGCAAAATTGCCCAGTCAAGTACTCTAGCATCAGGAACTTTGGTTTCTCATTTGATATTTAGCAAGAGAAACTAAAGTCTCCATTGAAAGTACAACCTAGATCAGGGGTCGGCAATCTTTCAGAAGTAGTGTGCCGAGTCTTCATTTATTCACTCTGATTTAAGATTTCAAGTGCCAGAAATACATTTTAACATTTTTAGAAGGTCTCTTTTTATGTCTATAAAATATAACTAAACTATTGTTGTATGTAAAGTAAATAAAGGTTTTTAAAATGTTTAAACAGTTTCATTTAAAATTAAATTAAAATGCAGAGCCCTCCGGACCGGTGGCCAGGACCTGGGCAGTGTGAGTGCCACTGGAAATCAGCTTGTGGGCCACATTCGGCACGTGTGCCATAGGTTGCCTACTCCTGACCTAGATCAAGGAAGAAAGTTGGGGGCTCATAATTTAGGGGAGAGAGAGAGAGAGAGACTCCCCAAGCCAGCTCTGGGGCTTCCTGAGCAGAGAAAAGGAAACGTACCAGGATTCTTATATGGACGCAGAGCGGGCGTGAATTGAAGAGACTAAAGCTATGGCTACACTACAGAGCTTGCATCTGTGCCACTGTAAATTCTCTAGTGTAGCCGCTCTAAACTGACAGAAGAGAGCGACTTAATTAATCCACCCCCAACAAGTGGCAGCCGATATGTCGGTGGGGGAAGCTCTCCTGCTGCCATAGTGCTGTCCACACTGGCACTTAGGTTGGTGTAACATAAGTTGCTCAGGAGGTGGCTTATTCACACCCCTGAGTGACATAATTTATACTGACATAACTGATAGTGTAGACATAAGCCAACTGAAGTGATTTGTATCTTTTTTCTTTTAAAAAAGAGTTAATAAACCAAACCCCCTGAAGGGGATATTTTGTTCAAAGTAATTTGGCTAATAGCTAGGAAGAACTGCGCAGTGCTGAGGGCAGCTCACTGGCAGGACCATGAGGGGCCACGAAAGGCTGTGCTTGAGGGCAGCACCCCATCACAAGCAACCTCCGAGATTGTTTGAAATCATTAAGTCATCCAGGAGGTTTGATGGGTTAGCTCTGACGGCGTGTGTTCGACAGCTGTGTCTTTCATTTAGACAGTGGGCTTTGATCTGAGTGAGTAATAAAGCAATGTGTAACTCTCTCTCCAGATAGCCCCACCATTAGAGTGCAGGGCTGCACACAGCATATCACACCACAGCAGGGGAAGAAGAATCTATTTGGGCACGGCCATTTGGCCAAACATCGGCTCTGATAAACGCGCTTTAACATCCACGCTTTGCAAATTGGGCACCCTTTTTAAATGTCCCCTTTGAAAGACCCACTCACAATAAACTGCGTGCCACTAGATACTATCCACCTGGCTAGGGACCTAGAGCTGGTTTGACCCTGTATTTCCAGAGGATCTAAAGTGACACCTACACAGCGGCTGGGTAGTGTAATTCCCAGCTTGGGTAGATGTATGCACACTAGCCCTGCTCAAGCTAGGGTGCTAAAATTAGCAGTGTGGCTGTGGCCGCACTGGTGGTGGCTTGGGTAGCCAGCTGAGTATGTGCCTGTGATCTCAGATGAGGCTGTATACACCAAGTAGTCCAGGTACGGTTTCGAGAAGGATAGGAATGGCAGCTGGCTTGGTTTACTTTCACTCTGGGGTGCTGTCCCAAATGGACGCGTGATCTATATTTCTCAGCTGATTTTGATGCTTGGGATTGTATTGACTGCTTACAAGTGGTGACCGTCTTTTCTGCATTGCTCTGTTCTGTCTATACTGGGGTTTTTCTGACAATCTAGTTCTTTCTCCAGCTGATTAGTAGCTTCCCTCCCCACCCTGGCTATTACATGCTACAAAGTGCCAGCTGCTATGGCATTTAGCCCGTTCATTAAGATTATGTTATTGAAAGGCAGACAGTGCTGGAGGCGCTGCCTTCTCCATAAGAGAGAGTAAAGATCCCATTGCTCTTTTTGCAACATTAGGGACATTAATTCCCATGTGCTGGGGAAATTCACCTGGCCAATTACATTCACCACTTAACCATACTCTACATTTCTGCTGCAGTTTCATAAGCCAGAAGGGACCATTACAGTCATTTAGTCTGACCTCATTAGTCTCTGTCCACATAGCTAAAACTCTCACCCAAATCCCCTTCCTTTCCACCCTAGGCTACTGTAGCCTTGCTCTCATCAAGGCCACCCAAAATGCTATTGCTAAGATCATCATCCCAGCCTGTTGCTCTAAGCAAAATCTCCTTTGAGGCCCTCCGCTGGCTCCTCTTCACCTTCGTGTCAGACACAAGCCACTTGGTTTTACCTTTAATTCCCTCCATAACTGAGCCTCACCCTACCTTGCTGATGCAGTAATCTATCGCAATGCTACCTGCTCCAATATTCCCAGCCTTTGTCACCCGTGCAGCCAGCTTTTCCCTTAGCCACCTGTGTGCTCCCTCCCACCCTGCTCCCCAATATAATCCACACACCACTACCTGATCTGCCTTCAAATCTGCCTTTAAGATTCACCTCTCCTGTGATGCCAGGAAACTCTGACAGCTGATCACGGCTGGGCAGGTGATGTGCTGTGGTTTTGCCTCTTCCCTGTTCACTTAGTCCAGCTCCCACAACTCAGGATTTAAGTGTTGCTCTGGCCGGTCTCCAGGCCTGCTCAGCATGAAGCCCACAGGGTGTGATGCAAAGCCCGGTGCAGTCAATAGGAGACTTCCATAGACCTCAGGTTTTGCAAGTCTCTGGAACCACTGTGAGGGTTGTAGAAGGCTCCAAATCAGTATTATCTATATTAGGCAGGTTGAGTATTTCCTGGCCTATTTCTAGTGTGATCACGGCTCTGTCCTGATTGAGAACTGGGAGGGTTTGAAGTTAAACACAGATAATGTTGAACTAGACCTGGTCAGCTAAGTACACCCATTCTCTTCCCCTCTAAGCATATCAGAGATGGCATTTATCTCCCCTATGGCACCGTCCTCAACACGGTGGAATTCTGCAGTCCTCATTCACTTACTATTTGGCAATCTTGCTCAGGCACTTACCAAATCACCAGATTGAAATCTCTGAGCTGGTTCTTTCCCATACAGAGGAGTAAATGCAAATTCAGACCATAGAGATTCCTAGCATGGACTACAGCATTTTATGTATTAATCTGAAATAGCTCTAAAATTTATTATGTGCCAGTCAAAATGCCATTAGTACTCTTTGTAGATTCAGACTCATCTATCTCTATTTTTAAGCATCGTTAACAGGAAACATATAAATTTTTGGATCCTTTTCATAACCCCATTGATTACTTTCAAATAACTGCACTGATTAGCAGTCACTTTTCCTTTCAGTCTTAGTCCTAGTGTTATTCACTTCCATATATTTTAGATCTTCTAATATTGGACTACACCAAATCCCAATCCAGAATATTCAGACCACAAACAACAATTCTTGCACTCCTGGAGTGCCTTTCATGGGAGGATCTGAAAGCTTTTTTTATTCTTTTCAATAATTATGTCTCAAAACACTCCTGTGAAAGTAGATAATTTACTGGCCTCAGCTTACAAAGGTGGGGAACCCAGAAGGGTTTCTTGAAAAATTTCCATCATTCAATTCACTGAAAATTGGGTATTTGACTATATTTTTTCATAAAACGTACCTGATTTCCATGGGAATTTTCAATTTTTCATTGAAAAATCAAATGCCCTCAAAATGAAATATATATGCCAAAATAGTTTGATTTGGCTATGCCCCTGGAGTACCTCATGGCTGTTGTGGTTCAATTTCCTCATTCTAGTGTATGGGCCTTGCTCCCTAGCTAGACTACATCTCTCATCATGCACCACTGGGCCTCCCATGATGCAGCTGTCTCCCTTTAAGATGAGGTGAGGTCATGGTGCATCATGGGAGAGGTACTACGAATAGGGACACCAGCCTATAATGGAGAATAAGAGAATGAGGCACCCAAACTAGAACTCGCATTCATAGATTTCACAGATAATGGGCTCTTCAATTTAGCTGAGAAAGGTATAACATGATCCAAAGGTTAGAAGCTGAAGGTGGACAAATTTAAACCGGAAATAAGGCATACATTTTTAACAGTCAGAGTGATTAACCACTGGAACTACTTAGCAAGGATTGTGGTGGATTCTTCATAACTGACTATTTAAAAATAGAGATTCAATGTTATTCTAAAAGACGTGCTCCAGGAACTATTTTAGGGAAAAGTCCTATGGCCTGTGTTACAGAGAAAGCCAAACTCGATGATCACAATGGTTCCTTCTGCCCTTGGAGTCTCTGAAAAAAAATTTCTTCAGTAGACTATGCACATTTTATGATGATGATAAATAAAGCCAAGCCCTAGAAATGGTGTAAGTTTGGACTATGTACAGTATCTGAACAGAATATACAGAGTGGAGTGAAGGTTCATACTCTTAAAAAACTTCCATATTTGGGATGGTTATCTGAAGCCTTTAATCAGAATAAAACACACAGAAGGACTTATAAAGTTTGCAGACAATACCAAGCTGGGAGAGGTTGCAAGTGCTTTGGAGAACAGGATTAAAATTCAAAATCATCTGGACAAACTGGAGAAATGGTCTTCAGTAAATAGGATGAAATTCAGTAAGAACAAATGCAAAGTACTCCACATGGGAAAGAACAATCAGTTCTTCTTCGAGTGATTGCTCATATCCATTCCAGTTAGGTGTGTGCGCCGCGCGTGCACATTCGTCGGAAAACTTTTACCCTAGCAACTCAGTGGGCCGGCAGGTCGCCCCCTAGAGTGGCGCCGTCATGGTGCTCGATATATACACCTGCCGGCCCACCCGCTCCTCAGTTCCTTCTTACCGCCCATGTTGGTCGTTGGAACAGTGGAGCGCGGCTTAGCTGACCTCCACTTCCCTAGCTACTCGTAGTTCTCGTATATAGTTATGCAGTTATAATCCTTTTTTATATATATTTGTATAGTTATACGTTTTTTCTTTGCTAACATAGTTAGTTTAGTAATAGTTAGCGGGGTTCAGGAAGTAGCCCCTTCCATGAACCCGGAACTGGAGCCCATGCACGGCTCACCGGGTTTTAAAATGGGCTCGGTCTGCCAGAAGCCGATGCTGAAGAGCCACACGACTCCTGTTTGAAGTGCCTCAGGGAACCACACTTGACAGCTAAGTGCCCCATTTGCAAGGCTTTTAAGCCGAGAACAAAAAGGAGCGGGACTTTCACTTACCCCTCCACCTTTGGCGCCGAGCGATGATCAAGCGGCTGGCAGAAGCGCCTCCTCGGCACCGGACCCCGCCGGTACCGCCAAGGCCTTTCGGCACTGGCCGTCGCCGGCACCGAAGTCGACTCGGCACCGCTCCCTTCCTCTGAGGTCGAGAGAGCCTACGATTCCCGCTGGTGCCGGACGGCTCCCCGGCACGCGCCGTGGTTGAGCCCCCTGCTCCTGCTGCTTCCGTGTCACCTGCATCGCAGCCAGAGAGCTCGTCTGAGTCGGATTGCCCGGCACCGACACCTGCAGAGGCACCGATGACATCGGCACCGTCGATTCCAGTCCCCCAGGGCCATTGAATCCAGTGCCTGACAGCTCCCCGGCATGCGCCGTGGTAGAGCTTACTGCTCCCGCTGCTTCTGTGCCAACTGCACCGCAGCCAGAGAGCTCGTCTAAGTCGGATCGCCCGGCACCGACACCTGCTGAGGCACCGACGACATCGGCACCGTCGATCCCGGTCCCACAAGGGCTGTAGAATCCGGTGCCTGACAGCTCCCCGGTGCGCACCGTGGTTGAGCTTACTGCTCCTGCTGCTTCCGTGCCAACTGCACCGCAGCCAGAGAGCTCGTCTAAGTCGGATCGCCCGGCACTGACACCTCTGAGGCACCAACAACGTCGGCACTGTCGATTCCAGTCCCGCAAGGGCCGTCGAATCCGGTGACTGTCGGCTCCCCGGCACGCGCCGTGGTTGAGCTTATTGCTCCTACTGCTTCCGTGCCAACTGCACCGCAGCCAGAGAGCTCGTCTAAGTCGGATTGCCCGGCACCGACACCTACCGAAGCTCTGACGACCTCGGTACTGTTGATCCCGGTCCCACGAGGGCCGTCGAATCCAGTGCCTGACAGCTCCCCAGTATGCACTGTGTATGAGCCTGCTGTTCCCTCCACGCCGGAGACATTACCAACGGAGAGGGATCTCATTGCCATGACAGAGTCGATGCTGCCTGACCCCGGCACCGCCGGTGCGGGTAATACAGTCTTTTCATATGACCGTCCTCTGTCAGCACAGCAGAGCGGCACCGTTCATGATCACGGTCCCGCAGACACTCCAGGTCCCGTCGGCACACCCGACGCCACTTGCAGTCCCGGTGCCGTTTTCCTCATCGGTACTGGTCGCACTCGCCGCACCGGTCGGTATCCCATTTGCCGACCCGCTATCGGCACCGTTCCAACTCCCGGCACCGCGACAGGTACCTTGACTCCTGTAGCCTCTCCCCGAGCCTCGAGATCTCGTTCGACCTCCCGGCACTGTTCTGGTTGCAGGTCTGGATCTCGTTCCAGGTACCGGTACGCCTCCCAGTGCCGGTCCCCGGTGCCGAGTTGGGCAAGGTCAACCTGAGGTGGAGGAGGTCCCAGAGGTAGAGGACCCGGTATGGGGCCCTCTAAGGGGTATGACTACTCGTCTGTCTGCTCTCCTCTCTGCTCACTTGTACTTTCAGTCTGTTAAGGAGAGGTATTGACATGGCCAGCGGGCGCCAGCCCCGAAACCGAAGGAGGCTTGGCGAATGAACCTGCTGGGCCGCCAGGTGTACTCTGCAGAGGCCCTGCAGCTCTGGGTAGCAAAGCAACAAGCCTTGCTTGGCTGCTATAATTATAGCACTTGGGTGAAGGTAGTTTAGTTTATGGAGTTTCTCCCTCAAAACTCCCGCCAAGAGTTCGCTGCCGTCTTGGAGGACGGGGGAAAAAGGTACCCAGAGCGTCCCTCCAGGCCTCGTTGGACGCAGCAGACTCAGCAGCCAGGACTCTGGCCTTTGGTGTCGCCATGAGGTGCATCTCATGGCTTCAGGTTTCAAACCTCCGGCCGGAGCTGCAGTATGCCATTCAGGATTTACCCTTTGTTGGTAAAGGCCTCTTCGCGGCAAAGACAGCCCCAGGCTGCGAAGCCTGATGGACAATAGGGTCCTAATGCGCTCTCTCAGCATGCATATGCCAGCGACCAAACGCAGGCCTTTCTGTCCCCAGCCGCCATACTCTGTGCCTAGCCAGAGACAGGACTTTGGCAAACGGCGAGGCCAAGGTGGTCGCAGATGAACCTCAGGACCCCTAAAGAGCCAAAGTCAAGGTCCCTCGCAATTACCACTGGAACCAAAGACAAACCTCCCAAGGTGCGCCTGAGGGTGGTGTACCAGTCACAGGCCGGGATCCCAATCCCGCTTTCTCCTGGCGTGGCCCTAGTTAATTGCAGATCACTGGGTACTGCGCACGGTGGAGCATAGATACCACCTCTAATTTGTTCCAGCCCTGTCCCCCTTCAGGGACCCCTCTCACAAGCAATTCCTCATACAAGAGGTGCAGACGCCGACTGACGAAAGGGGCAAGGGGGTTTACTCCCGTTATGCCCTAGTCCCCCACTCGAACGGAGGTCTCAGACCTTCCTAGTCCTGCACGGACTCAACCAGTTTAGGATAAGGTTGAAGTTCCGCATGGTATCCCTGGGAACCATTATTCCATCCTTGCCTCCTGGGGGCTACTATGCCGCCCTTCATATGAAGGACGCGTACTTTCGCAACGCCATCTTCCCTCCGCACAGGAGATACCTCCGCTTTCTAGCCAACCGTCAGTACTTCTGGCTTACGGCCATAGTCGCCGCCTACCTTCGCTGATGTCGGATATGCGTTTTTCCGTATCTGGACGATTCGCTTATCCGAGGAGACTCCGAGACACAAACCACTCAGCACGTGGGCATCGTCACGGTCTTATTCACAGGTCTAGGCCTGATGATTACTATAGAGCAATCCACTCTGGTTCCCACACAGAGGTTGGACTTCCTAGGGGCTATCCTGGTCTCCTACCTAGCCGGAGCCTGCTTATCACAACTGCGGTTTTAGGCGATGGCAACAATCATCCGAGGTCTGCAGGCTTTCCCAACGACCTCGGCTCGTACTTGTCTCAGTCTCCTGGGTCCATGGCTGCCCGCAAGTTTGTAACCAAACACGCCAAGCTCCGCCTCCGTCCTCTCCAAGTCCGGCTCACCTCGGCGTACCACCCGGACAGGGGGCCAATGGTCATGGTAGTCACCGTTCCCTCGAGCACCTTAGGCTCCCTAGAGTGGTGGCTAACTCCCTCCCTGGTGTGGGCAGGGATGCGGTTCCATCCGCCCCAGCCCTCGCTGCCCCTGACGACGGACGCGTCATCTCTGCTCGAGTGCTCATGGTCACCTCCGAGCTTAAGGCCTTTGGTCTTCTCGGGAGCTGGCATTCCACTTCAATGCCCCAAAAATGAGAGTAGTCCGCCTGGCGTGCCAGGGGTTCCAGCGGCAGCTGCGAGACCGTGGTATCTCGGTGTTTACAGCCAACACAACGGCCATGTGCTTCATAAATAACCAGGGAGGGACATGGTCCTCCCCCCTTTTGTCAGGAGGCCATCCATTTCCGGGACTTTTGCATGGCCCACTCGATGGAGCTGGTGACGTCCTTTCTCCCAGGCGTTTGGAACGTCTTGGCGCTTTGACTCAGCAGGTCTTTCCTGTCTTACGAGTGATCACTCTGCCTCATGTGAGGTGTTCTGCTTCCCAGAAGTGGAGATGTTTCCTCACATAGACCTGTTCGCTCACCGCGAGAGCAGAAAATGCCAGATGTTCTGCTCCTTCCAAGGTCTCTCCTCGGGATCGGTCTTGGACGCATTCCTGATGCCGTGGAAAGGCCAACTCCTTTATGCCTTCCCACTGGTTTATTAGGTCCTGCTCAAACTCCGCAGGGGCAGAGCGCGCATCATCATGATCACTCCAGAGTGGTCCAGGCAGCACTGATATACCACGTTGCTCAGCCTGTCAATAACCAACCCAATTACCCTGCCACCTCACCCAGACCTCCTCACTCAGGGCAACGACAAGCTTCATCACCCGGACCTGCAGCCTCTTCGCCTCACGGTGTGGCCGCTGCGTAACTGAGCCAGGGTGACAGGAAGCCTTCCACCTGGTCAACGTACCGGGCCGAGTGGAAGCGTTTCTTCTACAGCTGCAATACGCTCGATCTTGCTCCTACTGAGGTCTCAATCCCCTCTATTTGGCCTGCCTCTGGCCTTCAGCGGCAGGACCTGGCGGTATCATCGCTGAGGGTACACTCGGCAGCCATCTCTACCTTCCAGCCAGGCTAAGGTGGACGTTCCGTGTTCTCACACTCTATGGGTTCGAGGTCCCTCAAGGGCTTGGAGCGCTTGCACCCTCGGGTGCGCCGCCCAGCCCCAACCTGGGACCTCAACCTAGTTTTAACTAGACTTATGTCTCCCCCATTCGAGCCGTTCGCGACCGGCCCTCTGCTATACCTGTCTTGGACGACAACTTTCCTCATAGCTGTTACATCGGCCAGACAGGTCTCCGAGCTTAGACCTCTTACGGTGGTTCCGCCGTACACCAGGTTTCACAAAGACAAGGTGCAGTTATGACCACACCCGGCTTTCCTCCCTAAGGTGGTTTCCGCCTTTCATGTTACCCACAGCTCAACGCAATGGGCGCAACCATTGCACTCCCTGCACATCTGTGGAGTGCTCGTATTTATATTGCGCTGACAGAACCATTTCGTAAGGTGCCCCAGCTCTGTCACGGTAGCAGACCAAAGGGAGGGCTTGCTTGTTTTCCTCTCAGAGGATCTCATCTTGGGTGATGGCGTACATCCGCACTTGTTATGATTTGGCTCATATTTCCCCAAGCCACATCACCGTGCATTCTACCAGGGCTCAGGCTTTATCTGCCGCCTTGCTGGCTCGTGTTCCTACCCACGAGATCTGTCGCGCAGCTCCATTGGTCCTTGATCCATACCTTTGCTTCGCAGTATGCCCTGGTTCAACAGTCAAGAGATGCTGTAGCCTCTGGCTCAGCAGTTTTCATTCTGCCACATTTCACTCCGACCCCACCGCCTACGTAAGGCTTGGGATTCACCTAACTGGAATGGATATGAGCAATCACTCGAAGAAGAAAAGACGGTTACTCACCTTTGTAACTGTTGTTCTTCGAGATGTGTTGCTCATATCCATTCCACACCCGCCCTCCTTCCCCACTGTCGGAGTAGCCGGCAAGAAGGAACTGAGGAGCGGGTGGGCCGGCAGGGGTATATATCGAGCACCATGACGGCGCCACTCTAGGGGGCGACCTGCCGGCCCACTGAGTTGCTAGGATAAAAGTTTTCCGACGAATGTGCACGCGCGGCGCACACACCTAACTGGAATGGATATGAGCAACACATCTCGAAGAACAACAGTTACAAAGGTGAGTAACCGTCTTTTGCTCATGGTTAATATGGGAAATGAGTGCCTAGGAAGAAGTACTGCAGGAAGGGATCTGGGGGTCATAGTGGATCACAAGCTAAATATGAGTCAACAGTGTAACACTGTTGCAAAAAAAATAAAATAAACATTGTTCTGAGATGTATTAGCAGGAGTGTTGTAAGCAAGACACGAGAAGTAATTTTTCCATTCTACTCTAAACTGATTAGGCCTCAACTGGAGTATTGTGTCCAGTTCTGGGCACTACATTTCAGGAAAGAGTGGACAAATTGGAGAAAGTCCAGAGAAGAGCAACAAAAATGATTAAGGTTTCAGAGTGGCAGCCGTGTTAGTCTGTATCAGCAAAAACAACAAAGAGTACTTGTAGCACCTTAGAGACTAACACATTTATTTAGGCATAAGCTTTCATGGGCTAAAACCTACTTCATTGCTCTGCCATGTACATTGGCCAAACCGGACTGTCTCTACACAAAAGAATAAATGGACACAAATCTGACATCAGGAGTTATAACATTCAAAATCCAATAGGAGCACACTTCAATCTCCCTGGACACTCAATCACAGACTTAAAAGTGGCAATACTTCAGTTAAAAAAAGTTCAAAAACAGACTCCAATGAGAAACTGTAGAACTGGAATTAATTTGAAAACTGGACACCATCAAATTAGGCCTGAATAAAGACTGGGAGTGGATGGGTCACTACAAAAACTAATTTTCCCCTGCTGATGCTCAGACCTTCTTGTCAAATGTTTGAAATGGGCCATCTTGTCTACATTGGCCTCATTAGCACTATAAAAGTGATTTTCACTCCTTCTTGTCAACTGTTGAGAATAGCCCTCTTCCCCCTTAATTGAATTGGCTGGTTAGCACTAACCCCCCACTTGGTAAGGCAACTCCCATCTTTTCATATGCTGTGTATTTATATCTCCCTACTGTATGTTCCACTCCATGCATCCGATGAAGTGGGTTTTCGCCCACAAAAGCTTATGCCCAAATAAATTTGTTAGTCTCTAAGGTGCCACAAAGACTCCTCGTTGGTTTTTTGTTTTTTTTTTTTAAATGATTAAAGGTCTAGAAAACATAACTTATGAGGGAAAATAGAAAAAAATGGATTTGTTTTGTCTGGAGAAGACAAGACTCAGAGGGGACATGATTACAGTTTTCAAGTACATACAAGATTTTTACAAAGAGGATGGAGAAAAAATGCTCTCCTTAACCTCTGAGGATAGGACAAGAAGCAAAGGGCTTAAATTGCAGCAAGGGTGGTTTAGGTTGGACATTAGGAAAAACTTCCTAACTGTCAGGGTGGATAAGCACAGGGATGAATTGCCTTGGGAGGTGGTGGGATCTCCCTCATTGGAAATTTTTAAGAGCATGTTAGACAAACAGCTGTCAGGGATGGTCTAGACCAGGGATCGGCAACCTTTGGCATGTGGCCTGTCAAGGAAATCCGTTGGCGGGCCAGGATGGCTGAAAGGGACCTTGAGAGGTCTGGTCCAGTGCCCTGCACTCATGGCATGACTAAGTATTATCTAGAACAAGGATCAGCAACCTTTGGCACGTGGCCTGTTAGGGAAATCCGCTGGTGGGCCAGGACGGCTTGTTTACCTGCAGTGCCCGCAGGTTCGGCTGATCGCAGCTCCCACTGGATGCTGTTCGCTGTTCCAGGCCCATGGGGACTGTGGGAAGTGACAGCCAGCACATCCCTCAACCCACATCGCTTCCCGTAGCCCCCATGGGCCTGGAACAGTGAACTGTGGCCAGTGGGAGCTGCGATCGGCTGAACCTGCGGACGCTGCAGGTAAACAAACTGTCCTGGCCCACCAGCGGATTTCCCTGATGGGCTATATGCCAAAGGTTGCTGATCCTTGGTCTAGATAATACTTAATCATGCCATGAGTGCAAGGCACTGGACCAGACCTCTCAAGGTCCCTTTCAGTCTTACGATTCTATGATTTAAACTGTTAGCATGTGCTTAACTCCTAGTGAAGTCAATGAGGCACTTAATTACTAAAACGTTCTTTCCAGAATCAGGGCCAGCAAGTCAGGAAATATGTATTAATTTATCTCCCAATTGTTTTCCCCCCCCCCCCCCCGAAATAAGAGCTATCTAGACTAGACTACACCTACCATATTGCTGGAAAACAACCATTTCTTTACTTTACTTTTGCTTTACTTCATTCCTATGCAGGTTCCATGAATGAATTTTGAATTCATTTACTTCATTGTGCATTTAATTTACAATGCATTTACCATGCACTTACTTTATAATGTGTTTTGTGGGTCGCTTCTGTAGTTACACCTGCCTTTTCTTGTTATGTCTTTATACTGTTATACAAATCAATAAAAAGTTAAAATTTTTGAGTGACTGCTCTCCAAGATGGAAGGAGATGTCTCCAGAGCAAGGTACAAGGTATGGTCTCATAACTCTTATATTGTATTTACAGCCAGCCAGAGTGCCAGCTCTAGCGAATTTGTTTGTCTGCCAGCTGATAGCTTTGTTTTCTAGTGCTTCCTCGACAGAAACAAATGAAAGATGTGAACAAGTGATGTGTGCAGAGAGCACACTGATCATTTTCTTCACTCCAGTGCATCCAATTGAGATATCAGTTAACAGAAGACCTAGGTCACAAGTGAACTAAATTAATCAGCACTGAAGGTTGCTCAGTAGCCCATGTGAAATGATTTGGTAGTCTCAGTCCAGTTCCCACACAACTGGGCCTAATCAGCACCTTTGTTGTCTGCTTTAGCAAAGAGTAAATGAGCCACGAGACTAGACTCTCCTTTCAAGCCAAGGTCCCTCAACATACAGGGAAGAGGCATTCTTGAGATTATATATATGAGAGAAAGAGAAAGAGTTCTTGCATGACAGTGGATGTGCTCTACATGTCCCAGAGAGGGAGGGCTTCACTCTATAGGGGCTGTCACAACCTAACAACTCTCATGAGCATTAAACTCAATTCAGAATTTAATGCAAAGACCATATCCAAAATAATTAGTGGGCTTAGCTATAAGTGAAGCAACACTGTGCTGGCTTTTTAATGAAGGGGTTATCCTTGACTGATTTCAGTTTGAGCTTTGTTCTGATCAGAGCACAGCAACAATTTCCCTGGACAATCACTTATTACTAGCTCTTTGTTGCAGATGAAGACTTCTTCTTTACTAACCTCCTTGATCTCATTGCAACCTTTAATACTGTACACTAGTGCAGTGGTTCTCAAACTAGAGCTGCCGCTTGTTCAAGGAAAGCCCCTGGCAGGCCATGCCGGTTTGTTTACCTGCCGCGTCCGCAGATCCGGCCGATCACAGCTCCCAGTGGCCGTGGTTCACCACTCCAGGCCAATGGGGGCTGCGGGAAGCAGCAGCCAATACATCCCTTGGCCCGCGCCACTTCCTGCCGCTCCCATTGGCCTGGAACGGTAAACCATCTACTGGGAGCTGCGATCGGCCGAACCTGCGGATGCGGCAGGTAAACAAACCGGCCCGGCCCTCCAGGAGCTTTCCTTGAACAAGCAGCAGCTCTAGTTTGAGAACCACTGCACTAGTACACCTTCCTAGCTCGCTCGCTCTGGCAGGCTGTCTCCCCTGTGCCAAGGCATTTCCTCAATGGAGTTTCAGTGCTTGTCTTTCTGCTCTTATCTAGCTTTCTCCCTCATTCAGTCACCTTAGGCCTAACCTTTCACTGCCCTCAATTGTGTAGAATCATTTACCACAGTGCAAAGTGGGTATAAAAGGCCACCGCATCAGAACCAGGATGTTTCACAGCCACAAGGCAAAAGATGAAGGTCAGTGGAGAGTCAGGCCCCTTATCTCTATTTTAAAACTGGGACTGAGATTAAAAAAACCCAAAAACCAAAACAGGAGCCTGATCTTCGGCTCCTAAGTCCAAACTTAGGTGTCTCATCCAGCCACAGGAACACAGATTTTAAATAGGACTGTCGATTAATCACAGTTAACTCAAAAAAAAAATTAATCACGTTTTAAAAAAATTAATAGTAATTAATAGCAGTTTTAATTGCCCAGTTAGACAACGGAATGCAAATTGAAATTTATTAAATATTTTTGAAGTTTTTTCTAGATGTTCAAACATATTGATTTCAATTAACACAGAATACAAAGTCTACAGTGCCCACTTTATATTATTTTTATTACAAATATCTGCACTGTAAAATGATACAAGAAATAGTATTCTTCAATTCACCTCATACAAGTATTGTAGTGCAATCTCTTTATCGTGAAAGTTCAACTTACAAATGTAGACTTGTTTGTTACAGAGCTGCACTCAAAACCAAAATGATGTAAAACTTCAGAGCCTACAAGTCCACTCAGTCCTACTTCTTGTTCAGCCAATCGCTAAGACAAACAAGTTTGTTTACATTTTTGGGAGATAATGCTGAGATATTTACAATGGCACCAGAAAGTGAAAGCAGGCATTTGCATGGCACTTTTGTAGCCAATACTGAAAGGTATTTACATGCCAGATATGCTAAACATTCATATGCCCCTTCATGCTTTGGTCACCATTCCAGAAGACATGCTTCCATGCGTTAATTAAATCGGTGACTCAACTCCTTAGGGAAGAGTTATATGTCTCCTGCTCTGTTTTACCCACATTCTGACATATATTTCATATTATAGCAGCCTTGGATGATGACCCAGCACATGTCGTTCATTTTAAGAACACTTTCAGGTCAGACAAAATGCAAATAAGGTACCAATGTGAGATTTGTACAGCTGTATAGCTAGCTACAGCACTCGACCCAAGTTTTAAGATTCTGAAGTGCCTTCCAAAATCTGGAAGGGACAAGGTGTGGAGCATGCTTTCAAGTCTTAAAAAAGTAATACTTCAATGCAGAAACTACAGAACCTGAACCACCCAAAATCAACCTCTTGCTGGTGGCATGAAAACGAACATGTGTTGGTCTGCACTGCTTTGGATCGTTATGGAGCAGAACTGGTCATCAGCATGGAGGCATGATCATTTACACCCATGCAGAGTAAACGTATCCTGCTACCAAGGCAAAATAGCAGCATTTTATAGGCAGTTTGCACAGATGTACAATAATATACACCAATTACAGGGCTGTGACAAATCAAGACCATAGTTCTGCAGAAAGTATTGTCTAAAATACACAGTACCATCCCTTGTTTCTTGTTAAGGAAATGTTATTTATTCCTTCTCATAACACAAAAACTAGGGGATCACCAAATGATATGAATAGGCAGTAGATTTAAAACAAGCAACAGGAAGCATTTCTTCACACAACACAGAGTCAACCTGTGGAACTTCTTGCCAGAGGATGATGTGAAGGTCAAGACTATAACAGGGTTCAAAAAAGAACTAGATAAGTTCATGAAGGATAGGTCCGTCAATGGCTATTAGCCAGGATGGACTGGGATGGTGTCCCTAGCCTCTGTTTGCCAGAAGCTGAGAATGGGCAACAGGGGATGGATCACTTGATGATTACCTGTTCTGTTCATTCTCTCTGAGGGACCTGGCACTGGTCACTGTCAGAAGACGGGATACTAGGCTACATGGACCTTTTGTCTGATCCACTATGGCCATTCTGATGCTCTGTCAGGGAACCACATCCTCAGCTGGCATAACAGCATCATGAAGTTCCTATTGTATGGCTTCACCTATCCAAGTCAATGGGAATTTAATAGTGACATAGCTCTACTAACCTTCAATGAAGTAACGCCAATGTACACCAACTGAGGATCCAGACTACTCTACTTTTACTGTTTTGCATTCATGCTGGAATATTTAATTCTGGGCTATTTAGATCCAACATACCATTTTTATAGAATAATTAATGTAAATTTTAAGACCTGTCAATCTCGATAACACCTGGTCACCAGCAGTTTCAAGTCAGGTCAAATCATTTCAGTTGGCCTCTTCGGTGTGGGGGGAAAGGTGCCCAAAAAGCAGAACATCATTATTTGTGTTGCATTGTGTAATGTCAGCATGGGAGGAGACAGGCCTGCCAACAGCAATTCCCGACTCCAGGGCAGAACAGTCAATGGGCCCCCAAGCAAGCCCAAGCAGGGCCTGAGTGGACACTGTCCACCTGACATTTTGGCATTCCTTGAGACCATGCCCACGTCCCACTCCTTCTCCATGCCCCCTCCCTCTGTCACTTGCTCTCCCCCACCCTCACTCACTTTCACCAGGCTGGGACAGGGGGTTGGGGTGCAGGAGGGGGTGTGGGCTCTGAGAGGGAGTTTGGGTGCAGGCTCTAGCCTGGGGCAGGGGAGTTGGGGTGCAGGAAAGGGTCAGGGGATTGGTGCTTACCTTGGGCCTCTCCCAAAAGCGACTCCTCTGGCAGCAGCTCCAAGGCAGGGAGGCTCGGGGGGGGGGGAGTCTCCGTGTGCCACTGCCCGCAGGCACCACCTCTGCAGCTCCCATTGGCTACAGTTCCCGGTCAATGGGAACTGCAGAATCGGTGCTCGGGGTGGGAGCAGAGCATGGAGACCCCCTTCTCCCCTCTGGGCCATAGGGCTGTTCCGGCTGCTTCCGGGAGTGGCACAGAGTGAGGACGGGCAGGACGCCTGCCTTAGCTTTGCTGCAGTGGCAGCTGGGGGCCCTCGGGCCCTTTTAAATCACTCAGGCCCCTGGGCAATTGCCTTTTTTGCCCCTCCCTCACCCCCGTTGGTAGGCCTTGGAGGAGAGAAGAGGGATTTATTGGGACACATCCTAAAAAAGGAAGGAGACAGCTGGCAAGAACTCCATTATGCTGAGAACACGATGATCTACCTCACAGTTTGGGTCTTCTGTCATGCCACTGTAAATCAGGAGTCAGTCAATGCAGTGACGCTGCTTTTATACCAGTGCTAAGAAAGAGGAGTCAGGTCCTCTAGACAAAGAAGAATTCAAGAAGCCACTTCCTGAGCCAATGAAAGCTCAGTGCATCCAGCTGGCAAATGCAGCACCTGCCTCACTCACTTTTCACCACTCCATCAGCTAATTCTCCTTCCCTTTGATGCTCAAGAGCCTCTCATCTGTGATGTTACATCCCAAGAGCAGCCAACGACATAAAAATAGAAGGGACATGAAAAAGAAACATTAGTAGGAGCTACTCTATATTTACTGCCGCAGGCTGTGATCTCATCAGATTGCACTAGTTTATGATTGGGCCTGGTCAGCACTGGGTTAGGGGACCTCCATACAATCCCTAAATACTGCAAAGAGTGATATTAGGAGTTAGTAGTTTGTTCCTGTTCCATTGACTCAGTCAGTGTTGCGCTGCTGAGGGGGCTGCCTGTGGGGATGACACATCAGACTGCGACCTGGCGATCCCACTGACATTACAGCAGACTACAGGTGTTGGCCTTGGCACCGCAACTGAATTCAAATGAGGTCATTCATATTCTGCTTATGAAAGTTCTCCCTGTATTTTTCATAGTATCAATTATTCTCCACTTTCTGTCCTAAGTGCCTGTGCAGTCTTGCTGTGTGCAAGTCTAACCAATCACCCCAACTGTGGTTGCAATTTCAGTGGTGGATGAAATGATCTTTCCATACTGTAGCTTGTACTCAGTTTGCAAAGCAATCCAAACGCAGATTACAATATAATAGGCTTGATTCTGATCTTAGGTACACCTGTATCAATCTCTATTAAAATCAGTGGGGTCATTCCAGATTTATACTGATGTGTAAATGAGATCAGATTATGGACCTATGCTGTATTAGTGTATGCATTATTCATTAGAAATTCCAACCTGTACACAGATCCTGAACAATTGAAATGTTGGCACTAGTCAAAGGTTTCAGCTTGGTTCCACCTCTCTCCTTTACTTTAACTCCATCTCCCCCCTACCATCATCCCCATAATGTGTTATCACTGTCCCAAAAATCTGCTTGGTGCACCTAATGGAATGCTAATAAATTCCGCTCTGCATCTACTTAGCAGCCCAGCTAAGGGATAAGACGACTGGGACGTGTCGTAGCAAGAAATGTTAAAGGAACTCAGCTTACCTAGTTTAAATGAAGGTATGAGAATGCTGTGACTCTTTTTGAGTGGGAATAAGTTAAAGGGAAGAAAATACAAAGCAATGCACATTGGAAAACATAATCCTATCTATACATATACAATGATGGTGTCTAAATTAGCTGTTACCACTCAAGAAAGATCTTGGAGTCATTGTGGATAGTTCTCTGAAATCATCCACTCAATGTGCAGCAGCAGTCAAAAAAGCAAACAGAATGTTTGGAATCATCAAGAAAGGGATAGATAAGAAGACAGAAAATATCAAATTGCCTCTATATAAATCCATGGTACACCCACACCTTGAATACTGCATGTAGATGTGGTCACTCATCTCAAAAAAGATATATTGGAATTGGAAAAGATTCAGAAAAGGGCAACAAAAAATTATTGGGGTATAGAACGATTTCTGTATGAGGAGAGATTAATAAGACTGGGACATTTTAGCTTGGAAAAGAGGCACCTAAAGAGGGATATGATAGAGGTCTATAAAATCATGAGTGGTATAGAGAAAGTAAATAAGGAAGTGTTATTTACTTCTTCTCATAATACAAAAACAAGGAGCCACCAAATGAAATAAATAGGTAGCAGGTTTAAAACAAACAAGAAGGTACTTTTTCCACAGAATGCACTGTCAACCTCTGGAACTCCTTGCCAGAGGTTGTTGTGAAAGCCAAGACTATAAAGGGGTTCGAAAAGGAGCTATATAGATTCATGGAAGATAGATCCATCAATGGTTATTAGTCAGAATGGGCAGGAATGGCGTCCCTAACCTCTGTTTGACAGAAGCTGGGACTGGGTGACAGGGCATGGATCACTTGATTATAACCTGTCTGTTCATTCCCTTTGTGGCACCTGCTATTAGCCACTGTCAGAAGACAGCATACTGGGCTTGATGGAACTTTGGTCTGACCCAGTATGGCCGTTCTTATGTTCTTAATAGCTCTTCTAGGCCAACAGTGCTAGGATGAATTCCAGAAAGCAATGGCCTTAATCTTAAAAGGAAGAAAAAAACTTACATAAAGGAAATCTTTGAAAACAATTTAATCCTCTAGCAGGCAGCAAGAGAGATGACGGACGCGGTCAAGGTGGAAAGTTCAAAGGGATTTTCCATAATGTAGTTGTCAGAACAGTGTAGGGGGAACAATGGAATAGCACGTGGGGACTGTAGAGGTGCAGACCCACTGCCGCAACACCTCCTGCCGGTCGTGCCGGGAATTAGCTCTCTTGGACCATCAGTGCGCCTTTTACTAGCGGTGTCTCACTCGCCGTTACTTCCACTTCCTCCACCATCTCCACCAGCTGGTCCTGCATCACTCCCAGACCGCAGCATCCTCTTTGGGACACAGCCCTTTGGCTGTGCCCAGCTTGTGTCTCCCCCTTTTCGGGGGACAGGCAGTCCTCAGTCCCTCCCCATGCCTCAGCAGCCTTCAGGGGCTAACTGCACTCCAGATTTAGGCCACTCTCCTCACTGGCAAGTAGGAATAAAGGGAGGTGGACCCAGGCCAGTCTGCTACTCTGGGTTCCGGCCCAGGGACCCTATAGCTGGCTGTCATTTTCTGCCCCTCTTCCTATTCCTGCCGCCTACTTTCCCCAGGCCATTTCCCCCATAGCCCTAGCACCTTCCCTGCCCTTGCTTCAGGGCCTCAGTCTGGCCATGGTCAGTCAAGACCTCCCCTATTGCTCCACTACCCTGCCTAGCACTGCAGAATCTCTGATGGTCCTCGGCCAACCATCCTTCCCCACTGCCCTCCAGGAAGAGACTGCCTCTTGCTCTGCTGAGCAGCCCTTTATATATGGGCTGCTCCAGCAAGTCTTCTCTTGATTGGCTCTCCCAATGAGCCCTTTCCTGATTGGCAGGGTTCTGTGCAGCCTCTCCAAGGCTGCCTTAACTCTTCTCCTACCACTGTGGGTCAGCTGCCCCACCAAAAGGACAGTGTGCACCAAGGGTGAGGAAAGGGGAAATAGCATGAGGGCCACATCTTGGACTGAACCAGGGACCTCAGCAGTTACAGCTTGACCTAAAGAGGCAGGCTCTGTAGCTGGGACTGTAACAGACTTGTGGCTTCTGTGAATTGGACACAGACAGGAACTGGTGAGTTATATAACAGCACCAGCGATGACAAGCAGGTGGGGGTGGGGACATGGGGGAGACCCCATGAGGGGAAGAGAATGATTTGTGCCAAAAAGCTACACTTGGTGACCTAGAGGATCTTTTCCACCTTAACTTCTATCATGTCTGGTTGCAAGTTATTTTATCATCCCCTGCTTGCACACGTCCATCACATAGGAAAGGCTGGGCAAAGGAGATCACCCAGGGCCTCAGCCTGCCTGCTCTCTGTGAATGAACTCCCAGATTATGTCAATAGGGAAGAAAATAGACTCCTGCCCCTAGCTTTCTCAGCTCTCCTTTTCCTCGAAACCTGCCCCTTTCATGAAAGACATCAGGGTGTGTCTAAGCCTCTCCCAAATAATTAGGTACTCAGGAACAGTAATAATAGAACAATACTTGGAATCTTGATTGATCAATGGAGTTGAACACTAGCAGTGGTAGGGGTTGGAGATCTCAGCGTTCAGAAACAGAACAGCACATGTTCCCTCTATGAATTTATTCTAATTATACCCTAATTATGGTACCTTGAGAGAATCCCTCAAGAGTTCTACATTGAGGCCTCAGGCTTGAAATGTTGCCAAACACCTGCAAATTGCTATTAATGTCACTAAGAGAGATCACTGAGAGAATGAAATCAACTTGTTTTATATAGCACCTTTACTTTCCCTGGGGCTTGTAAGGGAGGGTGATGTAGGAGCCAACTACATGAGCCAGACATGCTGCTTTGATATCTCACCAACAATTTCACTATAAAATAATGGCCCCTTACACATCATAGCTCTATTTGGAGCTGACATTTTGTATACATAAAAACACTCAATAATGGAGATTTGTTACAGTGTGGCTGAAAAAAAATGTAACGATGCAAAACCAGGAGTCAAAGACCAGAACTGTGAAGGTGAAAACTAATTGCTTTCATTGATTTGCTTCCTGGCTTCTGTATATCATCTCAGAGAGGTAGATCAGGCAGCCACTGTATACAAGAGAACAAAGCAGGGATAGCCAATATGCAGCTCTATTGGATATGAAAGGCTAGACTAGGACCAGTCACAGTGTGGATGCCTTTCTTCCCTACAACATCCTGCCCAAAGGGCAGATGCAATAGCAGGCCTATGTCCCTGCAAGCATCTCTGGGCAAACAAATCATACCAAAGGGAGCAGAAAGGGGACAGCAAAGCATGCTGTGGAGGTGCAGGGGAGCAGCCTTGCTAATGGAGGCCTTAGCCTACCCGGTACAGTTAAGAATCATAGACTATCAGAGTTGGAAGGGACCTCAGGAGGTCATCTAGTCCAACCCCCTGCTCAAAGCAAGACCAATCCCCAGACAGATTTTTACCCCAGATCCCTAAATGGCCCCCTCAAGAATTGAACTAACAACGCTGGGTTTAGCAGGCCAATGCTCAAACCACTGAGCTATCCCTCCCCCCATTAGTTAATGGGGCATCAGGGACCCTCTTGTTTTGACAGATTCCAAGGCCAGAAGGGACCATTGTGATCTAGTCTGACTTCCTGTATAACACAGGCCACAGAGCTTCCCCAAAATAATTTCTAGAGCAAAAAAATTTAGAAAAAACACCCCAGCTTCATTTTAAAATTGTCAGTGATGGAGAAGCCACTAGAATCCTGAGTAAATTGTTCCAATGGCTAATTACTCTCACTGTTTAAAATTTACCTTATTGTCAGTGTGAATTTGTCTAACTTCAACTTCCAGCCACTGGATCATGTTAGACCAGGGGTCGGCAACCTTTCAGAAGTGGTGTGCTGAGTTTTCATTTAGTCACACTAACTTAAGGTTCCGCGTGCCAGTAATACATTGTAACATTTTTAGGTCTCTTTCCATAAGTCTATAATATGTAACCCTTCTGCCCCTCTGATTTGGCAGCAACAAGGGCCGGGTTCAGTATCCAGGGGTTCCGTTTCAGTAACGCAATGCATAACCGGCTCGAGCCCCCACCCAGTGACCTGGGACACTCACATACCACACCCCCCTGGGCGCCTCTAGGAGGCAATACTTCCCCTCTCGCAAGCACGGAGTCTGAGTGTAGCAAAATCTTTTTAATAAAGGAAGGAATCAATGCGGCATCCCATTGGAGAAACACCACAAACAGGGTTATAACACAGACCATAAACAAAAACCCACCTCCAAGTACATTTGGCACTGTCCTTTTTCCCCTTAGGGTTTTAAGTCCAATCACCCCAAAGTCCAACAACCCAAAAGTCTCTGGTCAATGCCACCCCAGAGTTCGAGAGTTTATCTGTAGAGGCCCCTCCCCCCAGCCTGGGTAGAAAGGGGCACCTTACATGGTCCGGGTCCAACTGCCCTGCCTCTCCGTGGGTTCTGCTTCCGCCTTCTCCACGAACTGCTCCGCTTTACCAGCCGCTCCACGCTGCTCCTCCAGCCGTCCTCAGAAACTACTCCACTCCACCAGCTGCTCTGCTCCATGAGCTGCTCCAGTTCTCTCTGCAAACTGCTCAGCTCCGCTCGCTCTGTGGGCCGCTCCACCCATCCCACAGCTACTCCGCTCTGCCAGCCGCTCTGCTGCCACCAGCTGTCCCATGATCTGCTCCAGCCATCTCCCCAACTGCTCCACTCCGCCAGCTGCTCTGTTCCACAGTATAGCTTCAAGCTCCCCCACTAGTTAGCACAGTACTCAGTGCTCTCAGCTCAGTAATTTCAGCTCTTTAGTGATTTCAACTCTTAGTGATCTCAGCTCTTAGTAGGGGAGCCCCAGTGCTAGTGCACCATTAGCCCAAAGTTCAGCTCAATAACCTGTATTTAGATTCTTGAGGGAATAAAAAAATCAACTCTGACATTCCACAGTGGAGAGAGGAGGGGGTGCTTCTGGCTCCACAAGGAGACTGCACCACCAGGCACAGATACCTATCCCCAACCTCTCTCAATTCACTGGGTTTTGGAACCCATGTCCCTTGTCTAGCAAGTACCACCCAACTGAGGGTGAGTCATTTGTCACCAAGCAGTCCCACAGTTCGGCAGTCTGGGATAGGGTAGGCGTGCCTATGCAAATACACTCTCTGAAATTCTTTCCACCAGATGTCAGGGTAGAGCTTATCCTGACTCTGCTTACAAATATATAACTAAACAATTGTTGTATGTAAAGTAAATAAGGTTTTTTAAAATGTTTAAGAAGCTTCATTTAAAATTAAATTAAGATGCAGAGCGCCCCCCCCCCGGACCATTGGCTAGGACCCAGGCTGTGTGAGTGCCACTGAAAATCAGGTTGTGTGCTGCCTCTGGCACGCGTGCCATAGGTTGCCTACCCCTGTGTTAGACCTTACTCTGCTAGATTGAAGAGCCCACTATTAAATATTTGTATCCAATGTAGGTACTTACCAGGGGTGGCCAAACCATAGCTTCTGAGCCGCATGAGACTCTTTTACAATTAAAATGTGGCTCACAGAGCCTCCCACACCCCCTCTCCATTCTCCACCTCATTGGGGTGGGGAGTTCAGGGCTTCTGCCCTGAGGTGGGGTCGTGGGAGTAGAGGCTTCTGTCCAGGGGGGTAGGGAGTCTCAGGGCTTCAGCAGGAGTGGGGCTGAAGCCCCAAGCTCCAGTAGGCACCTCCCGCAGGGCAGAAGCCCCGAGCCCCACCACCCTGCCGCAGGGCAGAAGCCCGAAGCCCCAGCAGGTGCACCCAGCTCTCAAACTTCTGGAGATTATCATATGCAGCTCAGAGGGTCAGTATGTTTGGCCACACCTATGTATTACATAAACACTGTTGCCTTTAGCAATCAAACTTGCAACCTCATTATATATATATATATATATAAAAGTTAGGTTTATAGAAAATAGATCCTGAGAAACTATGTTGACTTGCATTAATTTCACCACCCTCCTTTAATTCTTTATTAATCAAGACCTGTATCAGCTACTCCATTTTCTTGCCCAGGATCAATATCAGGCCAACAAGCCTACAATTACCTGGGTCATCCTAATTACCCTGTTCAAAAACTGGCACAATATTAGCTTTTTTCCAGTCTTCTGGTACTTCCCCACTGCTCCGAGACTCATTGAAAATCAGCATTCACAAGCCAGTGAGTCCTCAGCCAGCTTTTTTTTTTTTTTTTAACTCTTAGATGCAGGTTATCTGGACCTGCTGATTTTAAAACGTCTAGCTTTAGTAGCTTGTGTTTAACATCCTCCAGAGATCCTATTGGAATGGAAAGTGTGTTATCACCATATGATGAGGACTATATCATCTGTTTTTTCCCCAAAAAAACCACAACAAAAATATTTATTGAACACATGGTTTGCAGTGGGTTTTTTTGAGGGGGCCAGGGATTGACACACATAAAAATGTCACCATACCCATACAGCTGTCCCCAAGCTGACCTAGGAGAAGCAACAGTTTGGTTTCTCCCAGGCAGTGCTACAACTACAGTTACAATTGATGCCCATTGTTGACAGCCTCCGCAGAGGATAAAGATTTTGAGCTAGTCTGTGTACATAGCCGTGGAAAGATGACCATCTCCAGGGGACCCAGACAGAGATACTCTGCCCCAGGAGAGCAGAATACCTTTCAGAGCTCCCCAGAGCAAGAGGAACACGCAGGGTATGTCTACACAGCATTTTGGGGAGAGACTCCCTGCCCAGGTTGACAGATTTGGGCTAGCAGAGTTCATGCTAACACTGAAGCTGTTCGTTGCTGCTCAGCCTGGAGCTCAGGCTCTAGGTTTCAGGACAGAGCACCAGCCCAAACCGCAACATCACAGCACTGTCTATACAGACATTTTCAGGGCACTAGCGCAAGCTCCGCTAGTCCAAGTCTATTGATCCAGGTTGGGAGTCTCACTCCAAAACGCTAAGTAAACATACCCACTGAGGGCTGTCTAAATACACTTCACCCTAGAGCCAGGAAAGACGAGTCACTGTTCCAGGATTCCATTCCCAACTCTGCCATTGAAGTGTTAGGAGACACTGGGCCAATCACTGACTAGGCCAATCACTGTGTCACCATTTACCAAGTTTCATGGCAATGCTCATAGAGATACCTACAGGAAATCCATCTGACTTCAATTGACATGTACAGTTAACCTATACCTTCCCCTGACTTTGCCAAGATGTGGCTAACCACCACCGTGACTACTTGTATGTCCTACTGCTGCCTTCCAGCCTATGCCTGTCTGTCCGTCTTAGATTGCAGCTCCTCAGGGAAGAGGCAGCATCTTCTTGTCTGTACACTGTAGTTGCTACCAGAAAAAAAAATAACTAATGATTATTACAGATGAGTGTACAGAACAAATACCTGTGCTCCCAGAGATACTTAATTAAACAATACTTTAAACTCTTCAAGGTCTTAACCAGGGGTAGTCAATTACTTTTTGTCAAAGTCCAAATTTCTTGGTCAAAGGTATAGTCAAGATCCAGATGCCAGAGAAACATTGTTCACACTGCAATAACAATAATGATAATAATAAATAAATAAAAAGATTTCATGAACCATTCAAAGGCGTCTGGTGGCCCGGATTTGGCTCTCAGTCTGCCTATTGACTACCCCTGTCTTAAACTGAAAGGAACCATATGAATGTAAAGTTGTAGCAGATTGTGAAGCTGGTATAAATAATAAGAGCTTCATTATGCCAAGCCAATTTACACCATTATTAGTAGAAGTAGTCCACTTGTGCAGTTGTCCCTTTTCTAGAGTTAATAGCTCTGTTAGTTCTGTGGTTTGTTTGGTTAATAATAGCAATTAGTTCCCCAAACTGAGTAATACCCCGGAATTTCGATTTAACGGAAAAGCCATTTTTCCAGCAAGGAGGACACACATCTCCCCAGAATGGAATGATGTTGTTTTCTGTCTAACAAAAATAAGGCAACCATCTCCACTCAGAGAGCTTGTTAGCCAGTGTCTTCAGGTTCTGTTTACAGTTGTGTTATTATTGGGCTCAATCATCCACAGCTCCCACTGGATGAGAAGAGAAGATTACACAGAGCGAGGCTGATTCTAATCTTGCTGCAGCTGGTGTAAATCAGAAGTAACTCCTCTAGTCAATGGAGTAGGATTTCTCATGTACTGAACTGACGCAGCAGGGAACTAAGGAAACCAGGTAAGGCTCCCACATTCTCTGTCTACTTCCAAGGCAGGTTACAACAGCCTGGAAGGGCCACCCAGTAGCCGAGGGTAAATGGGGCAGAGTGCATTCCTCCCTGCACTGGGGCTTGTAGGGGAGGGTGGTGTAGGAGACAACTACACTTACACTGTGCTCCTAAGGGACTCCCCCATGCCGAGAGGAGTAGCAGGGAGAGACCTTGCCAAATTTCAAGTCACTGCTTCAAAGCATGGGGGGTACAAGAGCTTCTCAAAGCAAAGGTCGCCAGGATTTTTTTCCAATTGGCAACACAGTGTATTTTTTTTCTACACTCGCTTTCAGAAATGGTTGAACTGTTTGGCTGAAACCTTCTCCAAAATTCACTCAGTGAGTAATAATGGGAAGTGCCATGCAACGCTAACTGTAGGCAACTCTACCATCGCCCCTAGAACAACAAACTTTTATTTTTCCTCCCCCAGCACCACACACATCTTCTCTTTTCTCCTCTTACATCTTTCCCTCTATTTTCACTAACTTCCGTGGGAGAGTGATTCCTGTTTTCCACTGCTGCTCTTTATTTCTATGATAATCTGTTTGTTTTGGTTGCTAGGAGATAAAAGATCCAATTCTCCTCCCACTTCCAGCACAGTTCAGCTGAGCTCCCCTCTGTTTACTCTGGAGTGAGCTAAAGGAGAAACTGGCCCCAAATCATGTATTCTTGCTCTATCAGTCATGCTGATCAATCTCATCTCATTGTTTCCTTGTACTCCCTTGTCTGTCTGTCGGTCTATATCCATCTGTTGTCTATACTTACCCGAAAAGCACTCTGGAGCAGAAACCATAATTTTGCTTTGTGTTTGTACAACACCAAGCAAACAGGGTCCTGTACCAGGACCAGAGCTTCTAGGTCCACATGCAGCTCTCCATGTGTTATCTATACAGTATATATACCACCTGTATGACCCTGAGGATGTCACATGGGCCACACCTGTGTGCTTATTAGGCTGCAAGGGGCCCACGGGCTGCAGGTTGAGAACCACTGCTCTATAGTAACAAATCACCCCTGTTCCATATTCCTTCTATCCATCTGTTCTTGACATTCACTGTGGTTCAAGACTGACTTGCTGGCTCCTGAGCTATGAACCTGGAAGTGTTTACTGTCAAGTTGTATAATTTGGCTTCCCACAGCTAAAGAATAATTAGGATAAAGCAGAGAGACCTAAAAACAAGTACTAAAAAAGTCTGGCATTATTATTATCATCATCAACAATCTAGAAAGAGCTACACATTTACATGGTACAATCATTTACCAAAACAATGATTAATTAACCTGTGTGTAGCACGGCGTGCACTCACTGCCACGACGCCTCCTTCTGGTCAGTCCAGGAATTAGCTCAGCTCAGCCTAGCCTCAGAGCACCTCCTTCCGGCTGGTGTTTCTCCTGCTGTCACTACTTGTCTTTCAATCAATCTCTACCACCTCTGGCCCTGTGTCCCTCCCAGACTCTGGGATGCTGCCCCACATCAATGCCCCCACACTCTGGGTCTCCCCTCCTCAGGGGAACCCCAATCCCCTATACCCACCTTGCCTCAGTGGCTACTACCAGTCTTCATCTAGCCCCTTTACAACTGCAGTCTGCAATGGGCACTCATCACTGACTAGGGTGTTGGACCTGCTGCTTTTCCCTGCAGCCCCAGTACCTCCTTAGGCCTTCCTGCCAGGCCTCAGCCCAAGAGGTAGCCAGGCCTGAGCTCCGCAGCTCGGCCTGCCCCTTCCCCAGCATTGCTCTGTCTCTTCCTGGCAGCTAGGTCCTCCTCACTCCAGGGCTGGAGCGAGACTGTCACAGCTCCTTACTCACAGCCCTCTTATCAGGGCCAGCTACTCAGCTAGCCTCCCTTAGCTGCTCTCACTCCTTTTATCCCAGGAGCAGGGTAACCACCCCACTGCACTGTGTCAATCGCACCCTAGCTGTGCACGGCGTTTTACAGAGACTCGGACATTCTCCACACGAGAAGGAGCTTGCAGTCTAAGGTGATAGAAACATTGGCATGTTACATGCTTGAGTAACCCTCAGGCAGGTGGGATGTGACAACAGGTTCCCCCTCTGTGCCTGATCCACAGAGGAGAGGAGTCCATTACAGTCTGCCCTGAGGGGCTCAAGCTGCAGCAGCTTATGCTGTTAGCTCCGCAGAACCCCAGTTCAATCCATGTGTCAGCCAAAATGGCAGCTGTCACATTTGCTGTCTCATACAGATGAGACAAGAGAAGGAAGAACTGCCCAGCTAAGGGAAGGTGAGGCTGAAACACTTTTAATAGTGAAGGTGCTGAAAACTAGCCCCCTTACCCCTGTCCATCCCCCCACCCCACCCCAAGAACTGGGGCCAGGAGCAGGGCTGTGTCTCGGAGGGGGAGGGCACAGGCAGAGGTAATGGGGCCAAGGCTGGGGCCAGGTGCACAGCCAGGAGCAGAACCCTGGGCACAGGGCTGGTACTGGAAACCCAGACACAGGGGCAGCAGCTGGGACACCAGGCACAGCAGCAGAGCCTCATGTGTGGGCCAGCAGCTGGGAGCCCACATGGGGGGCCAGAAGTAGAGCCCTGGGCACAGGGCCGGAGCAGAACTCTGCATAAAACCTGGGGGTGCTGCAGCACCTCCTACATCCATAGTTCCCACACCTATGCCCCAGACAGATACAGGACACAAACACCGCATGTCTTCCCTCTGTTCCAGGGAGAAAAATCAACTCCCCTCCATAGAAGTGCCAGGAGGCTAGGAGCAGTGTCATACAGAGAGTTCATAAAATATTACAAAAAATTCCGCTTTACTCTGTGCTGGTTAGGCCTCAACTGGAGTATTGTGTCCAGTTCTGGGGACCGCATTTCAAGAAAGATGTGGAGAAATTGGAGAGGGTCCAGAGAAGAGCAACAAGAATGAGTAAAGGTCTTGAGAACATGACCTACGAAGGAAGGCTGAAAGAATTGGGTTTATTTAGTTTGGAAAAGAGAAGACTGAGAGGGGACATGATAGCAGTTTTCAGGTATCTAAAAGGGTGTCATCAGGAGGAGGGAGAAAACTTGTTCACCTTAGCCTCCAATGATAGAACAAGAAGCAATGGGCTTAAACTGCAGCAAGGGAGATTTAGGTTGGACATTAGGAAAAAGTTCCTAACTGTCAGGGTAGTTAAACACTGGAATAGATTGCCTAGGGAAGTTGTGGAATCTCCATCTCCGGAGATATTTAAGAGTAGGTTAGATAAATGTCTATCAGGGATGGTCTAGACAGTATTTGGTCCTGCCATGAGGGCAGGGGACTGGACTCGATGACCTCTCGAGGTCCCTTCCAGTCCTAGAGTCTATGAGTCTACAGTCATCACAGATGGCATGACTGAAAATACTCCACTCCGCCAAGATCACAAGGCAGCACGTGAACAGCAGAGCCCAGAAGAAAATCCAGGTGCTCCCATTAGCACTACAGGAAGCAGCAGTAATGTAGGACAGAGATCTCAGCATATGAGTGGCCAGTGTTGCAGGCTGGAGCTCCAGAGTTTGAGACCTGGCAGTCAGGACTCAGTTTGCATTCCTTGCTCCCCGATGACAAAAACTGATTTGGCTTTTTTCTGATTTTTGGTTACTGAAAATTTTTGAGTTTTCAACTTTTTGCATTTCATGTCCAGCTCTACTCCTGCATGCCACTTGTGAGTCTGACACTGACTCCCTCCGAAATCTTGGGGTAGTCACTTAACATCTCTGTCTCAGTTTCACCAGCTGTAATAGAAGGCAACAATATCTCTCCGGTGTATTGCAAGTAGAGCTGTGTGAGAATTCTGAACATTTCCCTTCCAAATGCCATACTAAAGGGCAGCTGCTGTAAATCAGAGGAGTTGTTTTGAACTCAGTGGCACTAGTCCAATCTACACCAAGGATCTTGTGTTCACATCTCTGTAGTTTCATTCCTGACAATTTTGCACCCTCAGGTTTTACTTTGCGGCAAAATTTAACAGATTGGATTTGTTCCCACACAGACTTTGAAATTCAAAGCCAATTTTCTTTAGCTTGAATGGGTCAGAAATGTGCACAGAATTTTGCTTTTATCTATTTTAACTGGGGAAAAGGTGTCACTTTGACCAAAAAAATTAACTGGAACTTCATTTCTCACCTGCTTCAGGGAAAACATTATATGAACGCTAGGGACCACGTTGCATCTGCACCTGCAACCATGAGCTGGCTAGCAGAGGACTCAGGAGCCTGCACACATACACACAGAGAGAGCAGCCGGAAGTCTTCTGCTATTGTTCCCCAAGTGCACCGCGAGGTCTGGCCAGCATCTTCGCAGTGCTCTAAGACTCAAAGTGGTTAACCAAAGCCTCCCTCTCTCCTCTCCTTGCACTTCTGCTCCAGCAGCAGAGGGTTGCTGTCATAAACAGATAGCTAAGGGTTAATGTCTCTTTCACCTATAAAGGGTTAACAAACAGTGACCTGCAAATACCTGACCAGAGGACCAATCAGGAGACAAAATACTTTCAAATCTCATGGAGGGAAGCCTTTGTTTGTGGGTTTTGGGTTTGGCTTTGTTCTCTCTGGGTCCTGGACGGGACTAGAGGTGCAACCAGGTTTCTGCCAATCTCCCTGCTACAGTCTCTTATCTATTCAGAATTGTAAGTAAGAAAAGGCGGTCATAGTCTTTTAATTTGTTCTTTTTTTCATTTACATATGTGTACTTGCTGGAAGTAGCTTAAATTGTGTTTCTGCTGGAAAAAGTTTCTTTCTATTGTTTATAGTTAAAAGACCCTGTAACTTTTTACCATCTAAAGTGCAGAAATAAACCTTTTACTTTTTTCTTTCTTTTTTTATTAAAAGTTTTGCTTTTAAGACCTGTGTAATTTTTTTCTCCTAGTTAAGGTTCAAGGGAATTGGTGGGGAGAAGGGAAGGATAAATTTTCTCTTTGTGTTAGATTCACGCAGCTTGAATCTGTACGGCCTCTGGGTGAGGGGGAAGGTAACACTCCTTTCGGTGTGGTGATTCAAGAAGTTGAATCAGGCGATCTCCTAGTGTTCCCAGGGCGGGAAGGAGCTGGGAGGAAGAAGGGAGGGGGAAGGGAATGGTTTATTTCCCTTTGTTGTGAGACTCAAGGAATTTGGGTCTTGGGACCCCCAGGGAAGGTTTCTGGGGGAGAGCAGAGTCTATCAGGCGCTCTACTCTAAGTCCTGATTGGTGGCAGCCTATCAGATCTAAGATGGTAATTAAGCTTAGGGGAATTCATGCTAGTACCCGTATTTTGGACGCTAAGGTCCAGAATTGGGAATTATACTTGACAGTTGCACAAATGGCATCTATTCAGTGCCGCCGAGGCGCTCACGCACCACAGTCCCCCACCTCACTTGGCTTTCGTGTTCAAAAGGCACTGTTTAGAATTGGTTGGGCTATGGGATTACAATGAAGTGCCAAGAGACACCAGCTGAGAGGATTCATCTTGGCCACAAGGTTTTGCTGGGGATTTAGCACTTTTTATCACTCACGCAAGTTCGGAAATGTGTGGCCTAGATTGGCACCTGCCTGCTGGAGGCCTTTAATAGCTGATCTATAAATAGGGCCCCCACCAAATTCATGGTCCTGAAAAAACATGTCACAGACCATGAAATCTGGTCTCCCCCCTTGAATACTGGTCTTGTGTACTTTTACCCTGTACTATACAGATTTCATGGGGGAGACTAGCCTCTCTCACACTGGGGGTCCCAACCCAAAAGGGAGTTGCAGAGGGGGTTGAAAGGTTGTTGTGTGTGGGGGGGGTATTGCCAGCCTTACCTCTGCACTGCCTTCACAGTCAGGTGGCTAGAGAGCAGCAGCTGTTGGCCAGCCACCCGGCTCTGAAGGCAGCTCCCCACCAGCAGCAGTGTAAGCAAGTGCAGACTCACCCAGCAGCACCTCCTGCTGGTGTCTCAGAGAATTAGCTCATCCAGCCTCCAGAGTGCCCTCTGTCAGCCGGTGTCCCACTGCCGCTTGGCCCCTGGGTCCCTCCCAGGACCCCAGTACCCCTTTAATTGGGTGCTGCCCCCTGGCAGTACCCCCACAGTCTGGGTCTCCCGCTCCCAAAGGAGCCCCCACCTACTATCCCCACTTCACCTCAGTCTTGGCTACTGCCAGGCCTCATCTAGCCCCCATTCACTGGGGCAGACTGCAGCATCTAAGCCACTCATTACAGGCAAAGGGGTTTGGACCTGCTGCCTCTGACCCTGCAACCCAGTACCTAACAGGCCTTATCAGGCCTGCAGCCTGGGGCTTTCCTAGGCCAGAGCTCCCCAGCTCCCTGGGCCTTTCCCCAGCCCTGCTCCACTCCAGATAACTGGTCTCAAGCTCCCTGCAGCCAGGCCCTTCTCTCTCTAAACACAGAGAGAGACTATCTGCTTGAGCACCTGGCTCAAGCCTTTATAGGGCCAGCTGAGCCCTGCTTGGGGTGTGGCCCTAGCTGAGCCTGCTTCCTCCCAATCAGCCCAGGCCTCTTGCCCTTCCACAACCCTCCTCCAGGGCTGTTTTAAACCCCTCAGGGCAGGAGCAGGGGACCACTCCACCACAAGAAGTAAGGGTAGCAATACCATACTATGCCACACTTACTTCTGCGCTGCTGCCTTCAGAGGTGGGTGGCCAGAGAGTGGCGGCTGCTGCTGGCCGAAGGCCCAGCTCTGAAGGCAGCAGCGCAGTAGTAAGGGTGGCAATACCATACCAGGCCATTCATACTTCTGCATTGCCACTGGCGGTGGCACTGCCTTCAGAGCGGGGCTCCCGGCCAGCAACTGCCACTTTCTGGCTGCCCAGCTCTGAAGGCAGCGCTGCTACCAGCAGCAGCACAGAAGTAAGAGTGGCAATAGTGCATCCCAAGCCCCATTTTGGGCCAGGACCCCCACAGTTACACTGTGAAATTTCAGATGTAAATATCTGAAATCATGAAATTTACTATTTTTCCAATTCTATGACCATGAAATTGACCAGAATGGACCGTGAATTTGGTAGGGCCCTATAGTCTATAAAGAAAACCTTCCAGCCACCCAGGCTGCAGTGGAGACAGGACTATGTTCCTGGTGCTTGTCATTTTCTCCTAACAATATGCTAATTACACCGTAGCACCGTTCGGAATGACAGCAATTTCACAGGAATTCCTGCTCTCAGATCTCACCTGTACATTCTGCATGCAGAGCTCTCGCTGACATCAGTGGAAGCTCCACCTGGGGACTGAGAGCTGCGTATGCAACAGGCACAGAGCAGGGTCCCGGCACACACCAGACAGCACAGCTTTGCCTGAGCTCTTTTTGCTTTTCCTCCCACCCTGTCATTCTGCATTTGAATGGAATGCATGTTGAAAGGTGCCAGATTGACAGAGGGTTTCCATCTCCAGGGTTTCTCCTCTGAGAACAGGCACATCAGCCCTGCCAACTGGACCTGCAGGGAATCATCTCTGGGGAAGAGAGGATAGCCCTTTCTCTGGGCTTATTCAGTCCTAGGCCTCCCTGCTGAGGCTGCCAGCCAGGCTGATGATACAGAGTCATAGTGTGATGTGGACAGTTGTCCCCTAGAAACTCAGCTGAGATCAACAAACTCTGTTTGCCTCAGCCACAAGACAACGATTAAATAGCAAAGAGCTAGTGAGCAACTACAGCATCTTGTCTGGTCCCCTCTCTCTCTACAGTCGCCTGGAGGTAAAAAGGGGCAGCCCTTTACTAATCCCTGGTGCAATCCAGTCCCTCTTCTCTGTATCTTGATAACAATGGCCCCAGGCCTGTGATCACTTGCCTATAAACTTGATGCACATTATTCACATGCATAAAGTTAAACATGTTGGTACGTGTTTGCAACATCAGTGCCCATCTCTTGACCAACTGCTTATCTTTAGAGATAGATGTGTGAGTTTATATAGATCTGGGTGCGTATCTAGAGAGAGACAGACAGAGACATGCCTGTGCCTACAGACAAAATGCAGCAGCCTCAAGTAAGTGCCAAACACTATTGTCAGTTTGGGTTCTGCATATGAAAGGAAAGATTTTTCATGAAGATTTTGTAAATTTGATAAAGGGGGGCATTTTGCCATTTCTAACAGAAAACACTGCTAGGGGGGTTGTGTCAATAACCTAGTCCCAGATTTGGACCTTAGCGTCCAAAATATGGGGGTTAGCATGAAAACCTCCAAGCTTAGTTACCAGATTGGACCTGGTACTGCTGCCACCACCCAAAAAATTAGAGTGTTTTGGGGCACTCTGGTCCCCCCAAAAACCTTCCCTGAGGACCCCAAGACCCAAATCCCTTGAGTCTCACAACAAAGGGAAATAATCCTTTTCCCTTCCCCCCCGTCCAGGTGCTCCTGGAGAGATACACAGAAGCAACCTCCGTGAATCTAAGCAGAGGGAGTCCACTCTCTCTAATTCCAGTCCTGGAACAAAAAGCACTTCCCTCTTCACCCAGAGGGAATGCAAAGTCAGGCTAGTAAATCTAACACACACAGATTTCCCCCCTCACTTCTTCCTCCCACCAATTCCCTGGTGAGTACAGACTCAATTCCCTGGAGTTTCCCCACTAAAGAAAAACTCCAACAGGTCTTCAAAGAAAGCTTTATATAAAAAAGAAAGAAAAATACATACAAATGGTCTCTCTGTATTAAGGTGACAAATACAGGATCAATTGCTTAAAAGAAAAATGAATAAACAGCCTTATTCAAAAAGAATACAATTTAAAGCACTCCAGTAACTATAGACATGTAAATACAAAAGAACATAAAAATCCCCTATCTGACCTTTGGTACTTACAACTGGGAAACAGAAGATTAGAAAGCAGGAAATAGAAAAATCCTCCTCATAGCTGAGAGAGATTCAGGCAGACAGAAGACAAAGAACTCAGACACAAACTTCCCTCCACCCAGAGTTGAAAAAAATCCTGTTTCCTGATTGGTCCTCTGGTCAGGTGCTTCAGGTTACTTTTTTTTCAGGTGGAAGAGACATTAACCCTTAGCTATCTGTTTATGACAGGTTGTTTTAAGGGGGAGGGAATGTTGTACTATATTGTGGAGCTTACAGGGCACACCCACACCCACAATGTCACTTTTGTTTCCACTTCCAGTTTCTCATCTGGATCAGGTCTCAAACCTAACACCTTATATATCTGTACAGCACCTAGCACAATGGGGGCCCAACTTGGTTGCGGCCTTAATGCCTCAAAACAATATATATGTTAATAATAAAAACAATAACCCTAAAAGAGAATCAAACTCGAAGCAAGTGCAGACAGTGCACAAGCGTAACAGGCTCTCTGCAAAGAAACGCCGCTTAATAAACAGGGAGGTATATTCTGTGCCAATTTAACATTTTCAGTGATCTTTGGGCCTAGTCCCACATAGAGCAAATTACAGTCATCTGGTCTGGAAGTCAGAAAGACGCAGGTAACAAGACAGGGTCTGCCTCTGAAAGGGAAGGTACACTAACACCCGACCAGAAACAAGAACAGGCTGCTCTTGTTACCTGGCCTTGCAGGAGCAGCTGAAGTCCAATAGCAATATGTGTGAGCAAAATATACAGTATCAAACACCCCCCCACAGGCAGGCGGTGGGCC
The DNA here is from genome assembly GCF_025201925.1 of Gopherus flavomarginatus. Lineage (NCBI taxonomy): Eukaryota > Metazoa > Chordata > Testudines > Testudinidae > Gopherus > Gopherus flavomarginatus. Next base: position 290,080,059 of record NC_066618.1, read on the forward strand.
TTGCTTAGCTCATAGGGTTTTTTTGCATCTGTCCTATCTCACACTATGAATACAGATGCAAAGGACAGCACTGTAACAGTCAGGGGTAGTGCTACTGAAAAGTGTTGGATTACCTGCCTTAGAGAACAAACATATCTCTGCTCACCTGAAAACGCCCCTTCTTTTAGTAGGAAGGTGCACAGATCTGTTGATTTTCTCTGTGGTGCAGCTGCCTGAGAGATCTGTCTGGACACATGCTGTGAGCTGCTGTAGCCAGTTACATGGGCATCAGCAGACAGGGTTCCAGCCAGTTTTCTGCAGAGCACCCCCCAGGCTAGTAAGCAGGCCAGGAAAGCTTACAACAGGAATAAGCACATCCCTTCTGCAGTTGGGCTGTCTCTGTTTCTGTTCTGCAGCAAGAAGAGTCTGGGAAAGGGCCGCAGCAGCTGGAGAGGTAGGATAAACACTGGCTGTTTTTTCCAGAGCCTGGGCCACACCCTTCCTGCCAGGGATTGACAGATCTAGCTCTGCTTCCCCAGTTGGGACCAGGGCTAAAGACCTCACTGTAAAGGATACATCAGCTCCCCTGTTCTAGGGTTGCCATCTCTGAGGTGCAAACAAACAGGATATCCTAGATGATCCTGGGCACAGGACAGTTGGCAGCGTGCACTGAGCACCTTTACAGATTTCCTGGCTCAGGTATCTCAAAAAAAGGGACAATCCTAGGGAAACATGGACAGGTGGCAACCCAGCCCTGCACAGAAGAGTGAAGTGTCTCCACCTGCAGAACAGATACAGGCCAGGCAGTGGGAGGGCAAGTTTTCTTTGCTTCTGCTCTGTTGGGACCACTGCTGCACGGGCAAGAGGAGAGCTCAGCCTTCGTCACCAAGCAGCCCCGAGGCTCGGCTAAGATCACAGCAAGTGTCCATTGTGACGGGGACAATTACAAGACCTTTGGTTCATACTCAGCCCTTCGCATCTGACTGTGTGTGAAAGTCTCACAACATGTCTGGGAGGGCATGATCATATTTAACACACAGGGGAAACCCGAGGCTGAGAGTTTGGCTTGTCCAAGGCCACAGAGTCACTGCTGGAGCCAAGCTCAGGTCTCAGGATTTCCCAGCTCCCAGACTTGTGCTCACACTTTGCATTCAGACAGTTCAGACCTGTCTCTCACAGGCTAATTGTTTTGGGTGACTCCTAGCAGCTCAGGCTCTAACTGGTGACAGGTGCTGCATCCCAGTGTAAACCTTCCAGCCCACCCAGCTCTCGCTGAGCACAAATAGCTTTGCAAAGGCCCAAGACTTACCTGCATCCAGGATCACTTACTAAATGGGATCCTGTGCAGCCAGGAGGGCCAGAAAGACCAAAGCAGGGGCTTAAGGCTCCAAACACACAACCGGTTTCGCAGTGTCTGGTTAGCACAGAAGCTTTTATTTACTCCATCTGGGCTTTTATTTTGACTCTGCGTGTTTTCCCCTGCTCCATTTTCTTGCTGCCTGAAATATACCAGGACGGTTTGTTTGTATGGCGGTGGAAGAAAACGTATTTTCCTGTTTACCTCGGGCAGCAAAAAAGCCTCTTGCCAACCCTGGGGACCTTTAACATACCCTTGAAATCTTCACCATGAAGCGTTCTGTTTATTTAAGCACCATTTACTGACTATTACTCAGCCTGTGGCAAGTGGCCAGCAAAGCACTCAGTGGAGTGTTCTTGCGTGGCTTATGGTGCTCTTTGTTATACATGCTAGTTAGATTTGCACTGTAATGTAGTGTGAAATATGAGGTGGCATTTGCTTCATGATTCATCCCTTTGTTCTTAGCACACTCTGATTTCCAGCTCCAGGGATCCTTCTTGGGCTGTAACCTATCCATGGGGCCAGCGCATTGATCACATACAGACAGCTGTAATTAAATGCACAGACTATGTGACTTGCACCTACAATACCCCCACACAACTCAAACCAACACCCACCTGAACTGAAACACCCACTCCAAAGACACTAGGGTGACCAGATGTCCCGATTTTATAGGGACAATCCTGATTTTTGGGTCTTTTTCTTTTATAGGCTCCTATTATCCCCCACCCTCTGTCCCGATTTTTCACATTTGCTGACTGGTCACCTTAAAAGACACATCCACTTGGACCACACCTGCAAAACAAACCATCACACAGACACATTGCGCAAGCACACAACACGTCACACAAACTAACATACACTGCACAAACCAACACACGACATACACGAAAAACCAATACACAAGCACCCAAAACACAACATTCCCTCCTCCACACACACACACTAACACACAAACCACATTACATGCGGCAGGCTTCTCTACAAAGCAAGTTACTGTGAGAAGGGTGAGAATCTACATGGCACTCACTACGCAGCAGAACATCAAGCCGGACTGTTCAGTAATCTGTAGCAGGGTCTACACAGGAGGTTACTGCGTGGCAAACTGGTGTGCTGTGGATTAACACCTGGCTTGGTGCGCAGTAATGTCCCATGTAGACAAGCCCTGAGTTATTCTCACGCCACCTACCTCATAACTTACCTGACTAGCATTGCAGAGGTACCCGGATTTCTTAACATTTTGGACACAAAGACTACTTTCCTTGCAGTGTCCCTTGTTTCCCCAGCATCAGTGCAAGTCCACATTTATCATTCTCGTGGAATATTTATCTTCTGGGCCCTACCAAATTCACAGTGCATTTTGGTCAATTTCATAGTCATAGGATTTTTAAAATTGTAAATGTCGTGGTTTAAGCTATTTAAATCTGAAATTTCATGGTGTTGTAATTGTATGGCTCCTGACCCAAAAAGGAGTTGCGGGGGTGGTCACAAGGTTATTGTGGCGGGAGTAGGGGTTGCGTTACTGCCACCCTTACTTCTGTGCGTCTGCTGGCAGCAATGCTGCCTTCACAGCTGGGCAGCTGGAAACTGGTGGCTTCTGGCCGGGATCCCAGCTCTGAAGGCAGAGCCACGACCAGCAGCAGCACAGAAGTAAGGGTGGCGTGATATGGTATTGCCACCCTTACTTCTGTGCTGCTGCTGGTGGGGTGCTGCCTTCAGATCGGGGCACCTGGCCACCAGCCGCCACTCTCTGGCCACCCAGCTCTGAAGACAATGCAGAAGTAAGGGTGGCAATACTGCAACCCCCCTGCAACTCCCTTTTGGGTCAGGACCCCCAATATGAGAAATGCTGGTCTCCCTTGTGAAAAGCACACAAAAGACCAGATTTCATGAGGGAAGACCAGATTTCACGGTGTGTGACACGCTTTTCCATGGCTATGAATTTGGTAGGGCCCTAATTAGCTTTGATATATGAAATATGAGGGAGATTTTGCAAAGGCTTAAAGAGCAGGGAATTGGGCATGTAACTACTATTTGTACCTTTGGAAAACTTCTCATATCTTGACATCCGTAAGGAACCTGGGGAGGGAGGTTCTTTGAACTCTTGATACATCCATTGTTTTGTCTGGCATTTCATTACAGCAGTGACAGGCACCACAGAAAACCCTTAGCTAAATAGTTTAGATTCATAATTTGCAAGGCCAGAAGGGGCCTTTGGCCTGCAATGTGCAGGAGGCCAGACTAAATGATCACAGTGTCACTTCTGACATTAAAGTCTGTGAGTATCTTATGAGCACCTCATAGAACCATAGAATATCAGGGTTGGAATGGACCTCAGGAGGTCATCTAGTCCAACCCCCTGCTCAAAGCAGGACCAATCTCCAACTAAATCATCCCATCCAGGGCTTTGTCAAGCCTGATCTTAAAAACGTCTAAGGATGGAGATTCCACCACCTCCCTAGGTAACCCGTTCCAGTGCTTCACCAGCCTCCAAGTGAAAAAGTTTTTCCTAATATCCAACCTAAACCTCCCCCAGCACAACTTGAGACCATTACTCCTTGTTCTGTCATCTGACCTGCTGTGTCAAACAGACCAGGGAATTTCACCTAGAACTTCTGGCTGACATCCCATCTAAATCGAAAGCGACAGCGACTCACCACATCCCTAGGTGAGCTATTCCAATGGTTAATTATCCTGACTTAAAAATATGCTTCTATCTCTAGCTTCTATAGGCTCATAGAATATTAGGGTTGGAAGGGATCGCAGGAGGTCATCTAGTCCAACCCCCTGCTCAAAGCAGGACCAATTCCCAACTAAATTATCCCAGCCAGGGCTTTGTCAAGTTGGGCCTTAAAAACCTCTAAGGATGGAGAATCCACCACCTCCCTAGGTAACCCATTCCAGTGCTTTACCACCGTTCTAGTGAAATTGTGTTTCCTAATATCCAACCAAGACCTCCCCCACTGCAACTTGAAACCATTATTCCTCGTTCTGTCATCTGCCACCTCTGAGAATAACCGAGCTCCATCCTCTCTGGAACACCCCTTCAGGTAGTTGAAGGCTGCTATCAATCCTCCCCTTATTCTTCTCTTCTGCAGACTATGTTTATTTATGTGTTTATTGTGCAGCATTTTAAATTAAAAATTTTATACTTCATTGAGAGATTTGTTTTCCCAGAAAAAGGTCCAAGGGGTGAGGGGACACATGCAGAACTCCCATTTATGCTGTGTCAGCTTTCAAAATGTCCCTCTCACACCATGGAAGATTTCTCACTCTTTCCATCAGGGACCCATGCACTGGCAGTGTGCTGTTCTCTGATCTTGAGACTTGATATTTTAATGAGCACAGGCAAAGAAAATGAGTTTAGCAACAATTCATATCACACAGCAAATACAGGACGAGCAGTTTGGGATTTGATTTTAATATCTTCTTAACAACAGCACCGTGAGCTAACGAGTGCTCCTGTGCAACTACGCCATTTAGATAGACATTGACATAATTATGTTATAGATCAAGTTCTGTGTCTTCCAACTTCTGGAAATGAGATTCCTCAGAGCCCTTTGCAAACAATCAGGCTAGAGGGGTGGGAGCATTTTGTCAGTAGGGATTTTCCTGCCCTTCTGGACAGCACAGTTCACTCACTCACAGCAGCTCAGCTCAAAGAGTTGACTCGTCTCCCCTTGAATTGATCTCCCAAAATTTCTCCTGACCCCAAAAGGCTGAAGACCTACAGTAATGCTACTGGACCTGTTTGTTAGGAGCAATCAAGTTCTTTACTCAAGGCAATCATGTTCTCCCTGCCAGCTGTAAGCACGGAGTTCCCATTGACTCCAGTGGAGTTTCATGCATGGCGTTGATGCGATAATTGGGTCCTAGGATTGTTGTCTCAGTTTACAGGTGCAGGATAGATGGAGATCGAGAGAGCTCAATGGATCTGAAAACTGACTCCCTTTCTCTTTGGTTTCTTGTTCTATCAAGCAGGAACCTTTTGTGAGCCCTAATGCGGTGAACCTAATTCCGTTGCAGCCAATGGCAAAACTTTAATTTAATGGTGCCAGAAATTAGCAAAATAAATAAAGTCAGCTTGGCCAAGTCCTAATAACATGATGGAAACTCATTGGTATAATCGCCACTGGAAACTCATTGGTATAATCGCTTTCCAAGGACTAGAGCAGAAGGGCTTCTAAGGGATCTGGCAAACAGTGAAGAAGAGAGAGAGGTTGACCTGGCTTTGCAGATCTTATGCTTCACATAGAAACAACAAGGAGTCCGGTGGCACCTTAAAGACCCACGAAAGCTTATGCCCAAAGAAATCTGTTAGTCTTTAAGGTGCCACCGGACTCTTTGTTGTTTTTTGTGGATACAGACTAACATGGCTATCCCTGATACATGGTTCACATAAAGTGGGGCAGGGATTGTGAGGATTTCCCTACCTGAGGAACTGTCTGGCTGCGGTTTTGTTCATAGGAGGATTCGATATGATAGAGATAACCCTCACAACACCAGAGCTCTTGCTAGCTAGAACCTCAATCACCCATATCTTGCTAGAGCAAAGAGGACTTTTATTTCCTGTCTGCTCTTTTTCAAGATTACTTTGCATTTACCTAGCACCTCTTGTCCAAGATGAGTTTTACAAAGGTGGGGATTATGATACCCATCTAACAGCTGGTGGAAATGAGGCACAGACAGGTTAAGTGACTTGCTCAAGGTCAGAGAGTGAGTCAGTGGCAGAGGTGACAGCGAACTCCAATTCTCCTGCCATCTGCTCCTCTGTTGTAACCACTTGACTGTGATCTCTCGCTGACCTAACACCCTCCCCAGCTCCTTTATAGCTATCTCCCTCGCACCCCAGGTGCTCATTTCACAGGTAGCTTCTTTATAATGATACTCCAGAAGTCCACTCCAAAAGTGACTCAAAGCTCCCCACCTTGTTTCCTCACCCCCAGTTCTAGTGGCCTCCTTGAAGCACCTGACCTTGACCAGCATAGGGAATGAGACTGATCAGGTCTCCTTTGCGTGGTAAGTACCTGCTAACTGGCTAGCCAGGCTGTCCCTTTACTTTTTGGTCTTATGTCTCCAGCATCTTGTCTACACTTGCCTCTAAACCATCTTTGCCCCTTTCCCATGATGAAGTAGAAAACATTAGTGCAGGAGTCGGCAACCTTTCAGAAGTGGTGTGCCGAGTTTTCATTTAGTCACTCTAATTTAAGGTTCCATGTGCCAGTAATACATTGTAACATTTTTAGAAGGTCTCTTTCCATAAGTCTATAATATAGAACTAAACTATTGTTGTATGTAAAGTAAATAAGATTTTTAAAATGTTTAAGAAGCGTCATTTAAAATTAAATTAAAATGCAGAGCCCCTCGGACCAGTGGCCAGGACCTGGGCAGTGAGAGTGTCACAGAAAATCAGCTCACGTGCCGCCTTCGGCACCCGTACCATAGGTTGCCTACCCCTGCATTAGTGCATGATTATTAACAGTTATTGTTGTAACGATGTATTAGCATTTAAATATCATTATGGACATTAATAGACAGACCATCATGTAGGGCTGGCATGCTGCTATACTGAATCGGGTTCACATAGCATCAGACTGAAAGGGCTAGGTGAAGTTTTGCCTGGTAGGGGCTAGGGACAGATTCAGTGTCAGCGAGGAACAAAAGTTAGCTTGCACTAAGAATATCTGAAGTTGTCTCCTTAGCACCCAGAAGGAATTTCAGCATTAACTGAAATTCTCACATGCTCCTTCCCTGCTATAAAGCCAGCAAAATCATCAAGCTAGAGGTTTAACATCCAAGCATCACTGTTTTAAATACTGTATCTATGCTCCTTGGGCCCACATGTTCAAATCCCAGCAGGACTGGCTCCGCCTTTCACCTGCCATGCATTGCTCTCACATTTGGGCCTTGGCCAGGTGACAAGTTCAAGAGGGAGGCGAGAAAGGAAAGCTCCGAAAAGGAAATCAACCTCCTGAAGAAAATGAGAGGGTTTGGGAAGAAAAGAATCAAAGATTAAAAAAAAAGATAAAGGAACCAGACTAAGGGAAAACATGAAATACTGAAAAAACTGAAGACAGGTTGGAACAAAATTTAGGAGAAAGCATGAAGGACTGGGAGAGTCAGCAATACAGCTACAAGGGAGATGCAGTAAGTTAAAGTATTTTATGGCAAGTTTATTTTATATGACATTTCTGGATCAGTGATGGTTAAGGTGTTTTTCGCTTAGAACATCTGAACACTTCTCCAGGTTTGGTTGAGGCAAAACCTTTCTGACAGCTTTGGATGCTCCGTAACCTCCTTCTCTTCTTCTGGAGTTATTCACAGGGTCTGTGAATGTCCCTGCTTATAGCGGTCACCCAGGAGGACATCCTGGAATTGACAGCATATGGGCAGGCTGCCAGTGGTGTCCCCAGCCGGAAGCACATGACACATGGTTTGGACCACTGGCATTGGGGCTGCCCAGAAGATGGAGCAAAACGGGCAGTTTGCCTTAGCCCCCTGTTTGAGAGGGCCAGCAAACCAAGAGGCATTGCGAGCTGGTGCCTGGGGATCACAGCACCACTCAGGTGTGGCCTGTCAAATTTGGCCTGTCTGCTGCTCCGTCTCCATTGACAGCGGAGCAGATGGGCCAAACCTGAGCGCCGCTGCTACCCTGTATGCCAGACTACAGCGCCCAGAATGGGGTGCTGGGCTCAGCCTCGCAAGGCAGGAGCCACAGCTGCGGGGTCAGTGTGGGGTGGGCTCATTCTCCCATTTAGTGGAATCTGAGTGTGGCACAGACTCAGCTGGTGAGATGCTGGGCCAGCAGCTGCAGAGGGGATGGCTCCACAGGGATTAGTGGTGATGCCTGGCCTCTCCCCGACTCACATGGTACATGTGTGTACCAGGAGAAAAATTTCTGGGGACACCCCTACAGGCTGCTGCACTTGCACAGAGACCCAGTGACTTCACTGGGACTCTCTGTGAACACTGCAGTCTGTCCAAGCACTAGTGATTGCGGGGTCAAAGTTGTTAATTCAGAGTGGGGTTTTCTAAAGCACGTAAATGAATTACAGGCACATGTCCCATTGAAGGTCATAGGGACTGGTGCATCTAAATCACACAGGCCCAGATCCACAAAGGTATTTAGACTTCTAACTTTGTGTCCAAAATTTATGGAAAGGTGTGATGCCTTGTGTGTTCATTGGTAGATGCAAGAAGATGAGAGAAGGCCAGTCTTAATTACCTGGCCTTTGTTGTGTCACAGGCATAATTTTACTATGCACAGAGGCTGCTTCTGTTCATGTAACTTTAGGTGTCTTTACGTACTGACCTGTGGAATCAGAGATGGGCCACTACTGGTACCGCAAACGCAAATCCCTTCAAATTTCTGGGTGGGGATGGGATTTGAATGTTCAGATCTCACCCCTATGGTTCTGTTTACATATTGGACCCCACACTGGAAAAGGCCAAATCAAGATAGGATGGATAAATGGACACAAATCAGACATCACAAATGGTAACATATAACAGCCAGTAGGAGAACGCTTCAGTCTCCCTGAACATTCAATAACAGATCTAAAAGTAGCCGTCCTTCAACAAAAAAAAAAAAACCTTCAGAAACAGACTTCAAAGAGGAACTGCAGAGCTACAATTCATTTGCAAACTTAACACTATCAATTTGGGCTTGAATAGGGACTGGGGCTGGATGGCTCACTACAAAAGCAATTTTCCCTCTCTTGGTGTTGACACTTCCTCATCAATTATTGGGAGTGGACCTTGTTAACACTGGTTCTCCACTTGCAAGGTAACTCCCTTCTCTTCAGGTGTCTATATATTTATGCTGGTATCTGTAATTTTCACTCCATGCATCTGAAGAAATGGGTTTTTTACCCACAAACACTTATGCTTAAATAAATCTGTTCATCTTTAAGGTGCCACCGGACTCCTAGTTGTTTTTATAGGATGGAGTAGAAGGCTTATAAGATTTTGGTACCGCCTAAACCAGAGGTGGGCAAATTATGTCCCACGGGCCACATCTGGCCCACAGGATGGTCCTGCCCTGCCTTTGAGCTCCAGGCTGGGGAGGTTAGCCGCCGGCCCCTCCCCTGCTGTCCCCGCAACCCTGCAGCCTCAGCTTACCGTGTCATCAGTGCTCTGGGCAGTGGGGCTGTGAGCTCCTGCCGGACAGCGCGGCGGTGTGGCTGGCTCCGGTCGAGAGGCGTGGCTGCCAGTCCTGGTGCTCTGAGCAGCATGGTAAAGGGGCGGGGTTGGATAAGGGGCAGGGGATTCCAGGAGGCAGTCAGGGGACAGGGAGCAGGGGGCAGTCAGATGGGGTGGAGGTTCTGGGGAGAGGAAGGCATTCAGGGGATGGGGAACATGGGGGGTTGGATAGGTGTCAGAGTTCCAGGGGACCCTTTGGGGGCAGGGGTGTGGATAGGGGTCACGGCAGTCAGAGGACAGGAAGCAGGAAGGATTGGATAAGGGTGGGGTTCCGGAAGGGTGATCAGGGGCAGGGTTCCAGGGAGGGGGTGGTCAGGGGACAAGGAACAGGGGGGGTTGGATGAGTCGGGGGTTCTGGGGGGCAGTCAGGGGATGGGGAAAAAGGAGGGTTGGGAATGGGAGTCCTGGCGGGTCTGTCAGGGGGCAGGGATGTGGATAGGGGTCAGGAGGCCAGTCAGGGGACAAGGAGCGGGGGGGGTTGGATAAAGGGGGGGGTCCCAGGGAGCAGTTAGGGACAGGAGGTCCCAAACGCGGGTAGTGAAGGGATGAGGAGCAGGGGGCAGTTGGATAGGGGGTGGGAGTCCTAGGGGAGCTGTCAGGGTGTGAGGGTGTGGATAGGGAGCAGGAGGATTAGATAGGGGGCGGGGTTCCCGGGACGGGGTAGTCAGGGGACAAGGAGTGGGGGGAGGGTTGGATGGGTCAGGGGTTCTGAGGGGTGCAGTCAGAAGGAGGGAAGTGGGAGGGGGGTGGATGGGGGTGGGGGCCAGGCTGTTTGGGGAGGCACAACCTTCTTTACCCAGCCCTCCATACAATTTTGGAATCCCGATGTGGCCCTCAGGCCAAAATGTTTGCCCACCCCTGACCTATACCAAACCCAAGGCTTGATTTAGCCTAAAACTCTACCCTAAATCTAAATGTAATCCAGGTCCAGATCTGAACACAAGCTCTTCTGCCCATTTCTACCTATATCTTCACTATATGCAACCAACTAACCAGTGCACGTTACTGTTATTATTTACATATGATCACAAGTGTGTTTGACACCATGTCCTTAAAATTAGATGTAATTAGTTTCCCCAAACTGGACTTTTGGCAATAACATTTCCAGAGCCATCTATGCAACTGCAAACCACCGAGAGCTCAATAACCCCTGAAATAATTTGAGGAGTGTGTATACTTAATAGGAATATAAAGATTACCATACACTAAAACAGAGATGCAGTATCAAGCTACACAGAGACTCTACTGGCCTTTTCTATATAAAACCCATTTTGCACGTTGATTCTGTTTGTATGCTATAAATCCCTCACAGCAGTTTTGTGGCAAATAACCCCTAGTGTCTATTCTCCTAATGCTCTATAGGGTGAAGCAAAGTACTCCCTGATCTCTCCAGGGCCTCTGCCACATACTTCTTGGGGAGGACGTACCAGTGGATTCCCCTCAAAATTACACGAACAGTAATTATATCCCCAGTCCAAGTTGACCAGCTCTCCAAAATTTTCAGGAAGGGCCCTTAGGTGGTTGTAGCCAAGCCACAGAGTGCGCAAGTTTCTTAAAAGACACACGTTCCCTGGCAGCTGTTCGAGAGAGTTGAACAGCAGCAGCAACGTCTCCAGCTTCTGTAGATGATGAATGCCGGGAGGGAGGGTGCTTATTTGGTTATCACTGAAATCCAAAAAAGTGAGGTGTCTGAGCTGGCAGACCTGGGCGGGCAGTTCCGTGAAGTTGTTGTTGGCCAGATGCAGGCTGTGTAGCTTTTCCAGGCCGCCGATCTCTGGTGGCAGAGAGGTCAGGCGGTTGTTACTGAGGGTGAGTCTCTCTAAGTTGCTCAAGGTGCCGATCTCGGCAGGGATCTCCTTCAAGTTGTTGGAGTCCATGTAAAGAAGGGTTAGGCTCCTCAGGTGGCTGATTTCTCGGGGTATCAGCTCCATCCTGTACCTCAGGCAGCTCTCTCTTTCTGGGCTCATCTCCAGGACCTGCAGGCCTTCCAAGCCAAAGACCTGCAGGGGCACCGACACCAGCTCCTTGCCTTCTATTTTGAGTTTTCTCTGCCCTTCAAACTTAGGGTCATGCTCTGTGAGGTACTTCCACTGCGGGTCGGTGCCGGGATTGAGAGAACTGAAGGATCGAGCTGATTTCATTCTTCCACCACAAGTGGATTTGAGGGAACAGAGAGAAATAAGATCCTTTCTGGAGTGTTACATTCTCCAGAGACAACCACGGTGATTCTTTATCAGCCTGGCCTCAGCCTCCACTGCTCTTTCTTCTCCGTCAGGCAAGTTAACAACACAAATACTGAGGGTTCAGGTTGCTCAGCGACATCCATTAAGTAAACACGTCTTTCGGATCAGCTGGATTTCTGCCCTTTGATCACAGCTCCGGTAGTGTGCACATAGCCAAGCCCACAAAAGGGGCACTGCCTCCTCGGAGTTTATACTGTTCATCTAACTCAGTGAGTCACGAGGAAACTTGTGTGTCACTTTAGAAAGCAAAACTGAAACTCTAGATCTATGCACCCAAGCCGCTCTCACTGTAATCACCTCTAGCTGTATGTTTTACTAGGCAAATGCTCCAGGACAAACCTAGGTTCTCACCCAAAGCCCACTGAAGTCAATAAGAGTTCCACGACTTCACTGGGCTCTGGATCAGGCTCTGAGCTGCCTGCTGCCTCACTTTCCCCATCTGTAAGAGGAATAATAATAGTTGCCCACCGCAGAGTCATTTTGGGAGGTGGCATTCATTAATGTTTGTACGGTGCTTTGAGATCTGGGGGTGGAAGGGTCTACAGAAATGCAAAGCATCTGTATTATTAGAGGTGGGCCCAGCTGTCCATGTTTGTGATGTCAAAGGTAAGTGGATGACACAGTAGGTGGGTATGAGGAAAATAGATACCAATTTCTGATGGTTCCCATTTAACATAACCCCCACAGCACTGTCATTTGAAGGGTGCCATCTTGGTGGAGGAACAGTAGAACTTTTGTATGGAACAAATTCAGACAGATTTTGGAAAGTCTAATAGAGAACATAGTTGGGAGGGGGAAGGGCACAATAACTTGGAAAAATAACATATACCTGAAGCAAAAAGAGCCTATTTGTAAATGAAACTTCCTAACTGGAAATGCTGTCTCTCACAACTATCTGTGCCAATGAGACTCAAAGTAAATAGTAGCCAGCTTTGACCAAAAAGCGATGAAGCGTGCCTTACAATGGGAGCCATTTCACTCAGCCCAAAGCTATCCTGCAGTATGATGTTCAGAAGAAATGACACGGCCAAAAATGCAGTGCTTGTGTAACAGTATATATCGTAATACTGTAGGTGTGTAGCCTTCTCTACACTTAGATGGCTAAGCAACACTGATACAATTTTTTTTGTTTTGTATGTCTGGGCATAATTCACCTTCAGACACGTGTCCTAATCACCCATCCTAACCATGAGATTGACTTTGGGCTCTCGCTTGTGTGATAGACCCAGGCCAGTTGGGAACAAGAGAGGGAGATATACTGGCCACTGGATAAGCAGTTTTCTGTTCCCTGAGTGACCAGAGCAGGGGCTGCTCCAGACTAATGGGAAGACCTGACTCCAATTAACCTGTTAAGAGTCAGGTGAGGCTGTTAAGCACCTGGCTCTAATTAAGGCCCCTCTGATGCTATAAAAGGGCTCACTTCAGTCAGGCCAAAGGGAGGCAGGGAGCCAGAGGAGAGGAAGTGCGTGCAAGGAACTGGGAGCAAGAGGCACGCAAGAAGCCGAGAATGAGAAGGCATACTGCTGGAGGACTGAGAAGTACAAGCGTTATTAGACATCAGGAGGAAGGTCCGGTCGTGAGGACAAAGAAGGTGTTGGGAGCAGGCCATGGGGAAGTAGCCCAGGGAGTTGTACCTGTCGTACAACTGTACCAGGAGGCACTCTAGACAGCTGTAGTCCACAGGGCCCTGGGCTGGAACCTGGAGTAGAGGGTGGGCCTGGGTTCCCCCCAAACCTCCCAACTCCTGATCAAACACAGGAGGAATTGACCTGGACTGTGGCTTCTACCAGAGGGGAAGGTCTCTGAGCTGTTTCCCGACCCACAAGGTGAATCTGTGAGGCGAGCAAATCCGCCAATAAGTGCAGGATCCACCAAGGTAGAGGAGGAACTTTGTCACACTTGCAAGGTCTGTGTTTTAGGAAAGTAGGGCAGAGGCCTGGTAGGGACTTCCTGCATCATCCAGTCCAGTCCCTTGCTATTACAGGGACTGGACTTCTTATAATCCTTTTCATAAACTTATCAAGTTCTATCCTGAAACTCATTAAATTTCCCCCACTACTCCTATTGGAGGCTGTTCGTTCTTCACTCCTCTGATGGTTAGAAATCTTCTAATTTCCATCTGAAATTTCTTCATGACTAGTTTATACCCATTTGCTCTTGTGCCAACTTTGGCTTTTAGCTTAGAAAGCTCTTCAGTTCCCCTGCTGTTGACTCTGCTGATGTATTTATAGATAGCAGTCACATTCCCCCGACCTTCATTTCACAAGGTTAAGCAAGCCAAATGCTGTTAGCCTCCTCTCAAAAGATAGGGGATCCATTGCCCTGATCACCCTAGTAGCCTTCTTTGTACCTATTCCAGTTTGAAATCAAGGTGGAAGGCCCTGTCATGGTATATTTCCCCAATCTGAACCTTAGAGTCCAAAAAATGGGGTACCAGCATGAATTCCTCTAAGCTTAATTACCAACTTAGATCTGATAAGCTGCCACCAACCAGGAATTCCAGTGCCTGGTACACTCTGGTCCCCCCAAAACCTTGCCCAGGGACCCCCAAGACCCAGACCCTCTGGATCTTAACACAAGGAAAGTAAACCCTTTCCCTCACCGTTGCCTCTCCCAGGCTTCCCCTCCCTGGGTTACCCTGGAAGATTACTGTGATTCAAACTCCGTGAATCACGGCACAGAGAAATCAGGTTTGTTTCCCCCTCTTCTTTCCCCCTCCAGGCGTTCCCTCCATGGGCTATCCTGGAGAGATAGACAGATTCAAGCTCCGTGAATCTAACAAAGGGATTCTACCTTTCCCCCCTCCTTTCTCTCACCAATTCCCTGGTAAGTACAGACTCAATTCCCTTGAGCCTCAACAAGGAGAAAAAATCAAACAGGTCTTAAAAAGCAAAACTTTTAATAAAAAGAAAGAAAAAAGTAAAAGTTGTCTCTGTAATTTAGATGGTAAAAGTTACAGGGTCTTTCAGCTTATAGATGCTAGAGAGAAGCCTCCCCCTCAGCAAAATACAATTTAAAATACTTCCAGCAAACTACACATTTGCAAATACAGAAAACAATCAAAAGATTATAACCACCTTTCTACTTTATACTCACTATTCTGAATATATAAGAGACTGTAGCAGGGAGATTGGCAAGAAACCTGGTTGCACGTCTAATCCCTTTCAGGACCCAGAGAGAACAAAGCAAAACCCAAAAAACACAAACAAAGGCTTCCCTCCACTGAGATTTGAAAGTATCTTGTTTCCTGATTGGTCCTCTGGTCAGATGTTTTTGGTTCCCTGTTTGTTAACACTTTACAGGTAAAAGAGACATTAACCCTTAACTATCTGTTTATGACAGGCCCCATCTGCCTTTACGGGTCTACTGTCACCAACAGACCATGCTTTGCCTTCATAAGAATGGCCATACTGGGTCAGACCAAAGGTCCATCTAGCCCAGTATCCTGTCTTCCACAGTGACCAGTGCATGGTGTCCCAGAAGGAATGAATAGAACAGGTAACCATCAAGTGATCCATCCCCTGTCACCCATTCCCAGCTTCTGGCAAACAGGCTAGGGACACCATCCGTGCCCATCCTGGCTAATAGCCACTGATGGACCTATCCTCCATGAATTTATCTAGTTCTTTTTTGAACCCTATTATAGTCTTGGCCTTCACTACATCCTCTGACAAGGAGTTCCATAGGTTGACTGTGTCTTGTGTGAAAAAATACTTCCTTTTTGTTTTAAACCTGCTGCCTATTAATTTGATGCCCCCTAGCTCTTGTGTTATGAGAAGGAGTAATTCAGCTTTCAGGCTGATTAAGTGCTCCTCAGGAAACTTGCACTCTTCTTGTTTTCATGCACTTTTGTTAGATTGTCTTCATGTGCTCCCTACACAGCTTTCATGAGCCCAAGTGCAAAGAGGGCTTGCCCAGATGCAACTGTTTTGGCAAACAATTCTGTGTGTGATGCACAAGAAGGATGGGATGAAGCTCTATCTTTCTTAACCATGTTGGTTATGCAGGGCTAAGAGCACTAAAAATGTATTTCAGTCTCTAAAGGATGAAATGCACTCTGCTGTGCAGGGAACCAGCACAAGGTCTATGCACAACTTATGGACCAATTAAACCCTGATTTCACAGAATTGTAGAAGATTTGAGTTGGAACAGATGTCAGGAGGTCATCTAGCCCAACCCCCTTGCTCAAAGCGGGACCAACCCCAACCAAATCATCCCAGCCAGGGCTTTGTCAAACCAGGCCTTAAATATCTCTAAGGATGGAGATGCCATCATCTCCCTAGGTAACCCATTCCAGTGCTTCATCACCCAACTAGTGAAATAGTTTTTTCTAATATCCAACCTAAACCTCCCGCACTGCAACTTGAGACCATTGCTCCTTGTTCTGTCATCTGCCACCACTGAGAACAGCTGAGCTCCACCCTCTTTAAACCCTCCTTCAGGTAGTTGAAGGCTGCTAATAAATTCCCCCCTCGCTCTTCTCTTCTACAGACTAAATAAACCCAATTCCTTCAGCCTCTCCTCATAAGTCATGTGCCCCAGCCCGATCATTTTTGTTGCTCTCCACTGGACTCTCTCCAATTTGTCCACATCCTTTCTGTAGTGGTGGGCCCAAAACTGGACACAACACTCCAGGTGTGGCCTCACCAGTGCTGAATAGAGGGGAATAATCACTTCCCCCAATCTGCTGGCAATGCTCCTACTAATGCAGCCCAATATGCCACTAGCCTTCTTGGCAGCAAGGGCACACTGCTGACTCATATCCAGCTTCTCATCCACTGTAACCCCTAGGTCCTTTTCTGCAGAACTGCCGCTTAGTCAGTCGATCCCCAGTCTATAACAGTGCATGGGATTCTTCTGTCCTAAGTGCAGGACTCTGCACTTGTCCTTGTTGAATCTCATCAGATTTCTTTTGGCCCAATCCTCCAACTTGTCTAGGTCAGCCTGTGCCCTATCCCTACCCTCCGGAGTATCTACCACTCCCCCAGCTTAGTGTCATGTGTGAACTTGCTGAGGGTGCAATTAATCCCATCATCCAGATCATTGATCAAGATGTTGAACAAAACCGGCCCCAGGACCGACCCCTGGGGCACTCCGCTTGAGACTGGCTGCCAAACAGACATCAAGCCATTGATCACTACCTATTGAGCCTGACAATTTAGCCATCTTTCTATTCACCTCAGAGTCCATCCAATCCATACTTTTTTAACTTGCTGGCAAGAAGACTTTTGTCTGACATGGCCCCCTGCAAAGAAATGAATTTCATCCTAAGCACCTCTGAAAACGCACACATAGCAGCTCTGTTAAGAAAACACCATTTTCACTTCTAGCGCAGAACCTCGCTTTAAATTGGATGAGAAGATCTGTGAATGATTTGCCGTTGGTACTAATGCTGGATGTCACTGCATAACTGAGGTTATGCACCAAGTTAGGGAGCTGTTTCAGCACCTCTGGTCAGAACAAACCTGACTATAGGGGGCAGTATGGCTCCACTAGGCATGTCATGACCTGATCCCTATTTATCTTAGGTACTGATAGTGGCTTTCCCTGTTACCTTCATATCTGAATACCTCAGAGACGCATAGACTATAAGGCCAGAAGGGACCATCATGACTATCTAGTCTGACCTCCTGCACATTGCAGGCCAGAGAACCTCGCCCACCCACTCCTATAACAAACCCCAAACCTCTGGCTGAGTTACTGAAGTCCTCAAATCATCATTAAAAGACTTCAAATTACAAAGACCCCCCACCATTTACACAAATTTAAATCTTCAAGTGACCCAGGCCCCAAGGCAAAAAAAAAACAACCCCAGGGTTTCTGCCAATCTGACCCAGGAGAAAAGTCCTTCCCGACTTGAAATATGGTGATCAGTTAGACACTGAGTATGTGGGTGAGACCCATCAGCCAGACAAGTGGAAAAGAATTCTCTGTAATAACTCAGAGCTCTCCCCAGCTAGCGTCCCATCACGGGCCATTGGATTTACTTGCTGCTAGCAGTCACAGATGGCTACATGCCATTGTAGGCAGTCACATAGATTTAGTTGAGAATTGGTCCTGCTTTGAGCAGGCAGTTGGACTAGATGACCTCCTGAGGTCCCTTCCAACCCTGATATTCTATGATTCTATGATCACCTCCATAAATTTATCAAGTTTAGTCTTGAAGCCAATTAGGTTTTTTGCACCCACTGCTCCTCTTGCAAGGCTGTTCCAAAACTTCACTCCTCCAGTGGCTAGACACCGTCATCTAATTTCAAGCCTAAACTTGTCGATGGGCAGTTTGTATCTATTTCTTCTTGTGGCCACATTGGTGCTTAACTTAAATAACTCCTCTCCCTCCCAGGTATTTATCACGCTGATGTATTTATAAAGAGCAAAATTATCTACCCTCAGCCTTCTTTTGGTTAGGCTAAACAAGCCAAGCTCTTTAAGTCTCCTGTCATAAGGTAGATTCTCCGTCCTGGTGCTCATCCTAGCAGCCCTTCTCTGAAATTGTTCTAGTTTGAATTCATCTTTCTTTAGCATGGGAGACCAGAACTGCACACAGTATTCCACACAAGGTCTTACCAGTTCCTTGTATAATGGTATTAACACTCCCTATTTCTACTGGAAATACCTCACCTGATGTATCCTAGAACTGCATTGGTCTTTTTCATGGCTGCACCACATTGGCGGCTCATACTCATTCTGTGATCACCCAATAAACCCAGGTCTTTCTCCTCCTCTGTTACTTCCAACTGACATGTCCTCAGTTTATAGCAAAAAATCTCGTTGTTAGTCCCTAAATGCATGACTTTGCACTATTAAATTTCCTCCCATTGCTATTACTCCAGTTTACAAGATCATCCAGATCTTCTTGTACGATATTCCGGTCCTCCTCCATATTGACAATACCTCCCGACTTTGTGTCATCTGCAAATTTTATTAGCATATGCCCACTTTATGTGCCAAGGTCAGTAACAAAAATATTAAATAAGATTGATCCCAAGACTGATCCATGAGGCACTATACTACAAACCTCTCTCCCGCCTAACAGTTCACCTTCCAGTATGACTCATTGTAGTCTCTCCTTTAACGAGTTCCTTATTCACCTTTCAATTCTCATATTAATCCCCATCTTCTCCAATTTAACTAATATTTCCCATGTGGAACTGTATCAAATGCCTTACTGAAATCCAGATAAATTAGATCTACTGCATTATCTTTGTCTAAAAAATCAAAGA
Source organism: Gopherus flavomarginatus (assembly GCF_025201925.1). Taxonomy (NCBI): domain Eukaryota; kingdom Metazoa; phylum Chordata; order Testudines; family Testudinidae; genus Gopherus; species Gopherus flavomarginatus. The sequence goes on from NC_066618.1 coordinate 290,099,063, forward strand.
AGATATAATCTTCAGTGTTTTCATCATCCCCATGAGAACTGGGGCACAGAGACCAAGTGACATGCCAGAGGAAGTCTGTAGCAGCACAGAGAATTAAATCCAAGTCTTCTGAGTCTCAGGCTAGCAGTTTCCCACTGCACCATCCTTCCTGTCTACTGAAGCTGACAGTTTTACAGCTAGGGGCGTCTCCCATCTGGTCTTGAGCTCGGCCTATGGATCCGAGTTAGACCCTGCTGCAGCACACTCTTCCCCGGGGGCTTGTTTGTTTTTGAACATACACATTTCTAAATAACCAAGCAGAACACCTGGTCAACTTTAAATAGTTTAATAATCCCACATTAACAACAAGGGGGAAAAAATCAGCTCAGTAAAATAGCACCACAAGACTGAACTGAAAAGAACCATTCACAAACGTCAGGAAGGGAAAATAATTGAACAATGATAAAGCGTCAGTGAAAAACTAATTCAGGCTGAACAGCTTAACCCACAAATAAAAATCCCTTAAATAATTTAACAAACACATTTATTTCGCCCAGATGATTCTGAGGTTTTCATTATATAGGCAAAAAAAATGTTTGGAATAATAGCCTCTTTATTATGATCACAATAATTTATATACAATTTAAAAAAGCACTGATGCCATAAAATGCACAAGCGCTTAGCACCGCTTTTAATAGATAAATAAAATATTGTCTGTGTCCCCAACACTATTTAAACGGCATAGCCCTCCAGCCTATCTTTTATAATGCTGAACTGCATTGGGGGGAAAAACGAGCGCTCCTGAGTATAAACATCAGCCTGCTGTGCAGACAGTGTAAAAACCTGGCACACTGCTAGAGTGTGGCGTGGCTAGATCGCAGCACACGTTTCTGAGGAGTGTATCACCATTCCTAGTTTAGAGCTAGAGACACTGAGGCACAGGGAGGTAAAGGCAAGAAATGTCAGAGCTGGGTGCATAAAGTTTGGCACCTAAATTAGTTGCTGGTTCTGCAAACGCCTATGCACTTGCTTAACTTTAAGCACCGTGAGCAGTCTGATGGACTTCAAGAAAAGCACAGGCATAGGTTTTAGCAGAACTGGGGCCTAAGCGCTTTCCCCTGGGGCGCTAGGGGCAGGCAGCACCTCAAGGAATCAATTATTTAGATGCCCCAATGTGGCTTTAGGTGTCTACTTTTAACTAACCATTTGCAACCTAGGCCTGCTCCTATGGTGACCGATGTCAACAGACAGGCTCCCATTGACCTCACTGGGCACTGGATTGGGCCCTTTGTGAGTCTGTGGCAGAACCAGGACTCCTAGCTCCAGTCCTGGGCCAAAGCTCCCTGTCCATGGTACTTTTCTTCTACTTGGGTTACTGGAGACAGGCTCCTGAGCTGCGTAAATGCCTTTCAGTGACCAGCAAGTAGGAAGTCGGCTTGACAGAAAGCTCTGAAAATGGAACTGAGCGGCTGCAAAGCCATCTTAGGGTGGGAGCAGGGGACCAGAATGAGAAAGGAACCTGCAGGGACTCCCCTTTCACTCTGAATGCCTTAGTAGCCAGCAAAGGGATGCTTATTAGGACCCGGTCAAGATTTATAAGCCACATTCCACTGATCTGAAAACCAGACGCTGGCAGAGCTTCAGTTTTAGGACTTCCTCTGGGTGTCTTCTACCAGGGCAGTGTAATGTGCAGACCAAACAGGCAACCACCTGGGGCCCCCTAGCTAAGGGGATGCTGGAGTAATACTGAGGTGCCTCCAGTCACTCGGCGCAGGTTGGACCTGAGCTCCATCACTCCAGTGCAGCGTCCCTCTTCTTCCTTAAACGTGCAATGGGCAGCTTTTGGCCTAGGATTTGCCAGAATCCTTACTACAGCTGCAGCGAAGCCTTCTCTGGGGCACTGGCACTGTCAAGGGTCCTGGGGAGTGGGTGGGAACTAAAGCTGCTCATTGCAGCTGACAGAACAGAAATAATTAGGAAACACGCCAGGGGGAGGTGGGGAGGAAGGGAGCAATTTGGCTGTGGCACCAATCTCATCTTCTCCTTGGACACTGATGCCCACAGAGCCATGTCTGGGTATGTATGTCCCCGTCCAATCCTTTAAGCAATGATCATTGTTTTATCACCAGGCCCAAACTGCTCTTACTTCCAAACCAAGCTGCGCACATAGTCTGCTCTCATAGCGCGTGGACTCGGCTGTGCTTACGGTAAGTCGCATTTGTTTCAAAGAGGCCATTTTTGGCATGCGTTGGAATAAGAAACAGCCGCTCTCAGAACGAGTCCAGCAGTTTGAGGACAGACAGACTGCCTTTAAAGGAGAGAAAAATGTTGATTGCAAGAGGCCTTTTAACAGCCACTAAGGGCGAAATCCTGAACTCACTGAAGCCAATTGCAAAACTCTGACTTCAAAGGAACCAGGATTTTGCCTAAAGAGTTTAGGCTGGAACTTTTACCTTCTCTATCCAGGCTTTTCTCTCCATGGCGTTTGGCCATAGCTCCAAGGAACTGAAGTTGTGTCTACAGATGAAGGGAGGGAGGGCTAGATCTCTCTTGTGACCTGACTTGGCCAGCCATCTTGACTGGCTTTCATCATTTCTAAATCACAAGCTTTATTCCTGGAGGGGAAAAAAAAGGCTGGTTTTGCTGAGAATTGAAGTGCTAGTTCACAGGGTGCCATTAATGCTTTGCACCCTTTCCCTCGTTCCTTAGCAGAATTAATGAGATGTCCCTACATAGGAAGCAAACAGATATTTTACACGTTTTCCCTTTTCATGAAAGCCATCCTGTCATTTTGGAATTGAGGCCAGGTTTTAGTCACTCTCTAGTGTGGACTGACACTATGATGATGGGCAAACTATATTCCAAAGACTGAGTACTAAAATGCAGGGTTGTTGGAGCCATGTCTGTCCCAGGATATTAGAGACACAAGGAGGGTGAGGTAATGTATCTTTTATTGGACCAACTTCTGTCGGCGAGAGAGACAGAGCTAGGTGAGCGCTAGCAGACAGCTGAAACTGAGCAATGTATGTAAGGGAGTTTTTGGAGCTGCAGCAAGTGATGATAGGAACAGAAAAGAAGCCAAAAGTACTGCTCCTCTGCAGTGTTAGATGTACAGGGCTCTGACTGGAATCAGTAGGAATCTAGCTTAAAATCTGATAGCTAGGTAAGGCCCAGGTACTAAGGGATTTGGGTCATGCTTTATGTTTTTTTTATTTAAGTGCTCTTTGCAGAGGGCAATTGCTCATTTCAGGTCTGTGTGTGGGCCATCCAATTCTTCTAATCGCCATGAAAGATGCAGATGTGCCTCTCATTTGAAGAACAGCAGCCTCTTGGCAAAAGTGCATGCAAATTTCCAAGACCAAGAGGCCACAAGAAAAGTAAAAAATGTTTCCCCAGCTCAACCAGTCACTCTTCCTGAGCTCCAACTGCCCTCAAAATTAGATTCCACTGCATAGTCTCATAGAGAGGAAATGACCTGAATCTTGTTAAACAAGAACCTTTTTATGCATTTCCCAATAACCCAGTGTACAGGATCCTGACTACGTGAAACCAGTGCTGCCTGGTTGTCAGCCATGTACAGCATGTGTGTTTGTACATCACTAGACATGATTTACAGAGAGTCTGAGTTACAGTAGTGACAGCAGTGAAATGTCACATTAGCATGGCCAAGTTAACATGCCTGACTTCTGTAAAACCTGGCTGCTCCCATGATGTCTATCGGAAATGACATCTCGCGCTACCAAGTGCTTTCTCGGGTGTTATGTGTTCCCACTGGAGTAGGTGAATTGTATCCTAGCCTGGCCTGGCCAGCATGGTGCTGTTAAATACTGCAACCAACATGCCTGTCTGATGTTGAAATATAGATAATTAACTAACAGAACTACAGAGGGCTGGGCAGGGAAGAAGTACATCAATAGATATGCTCTCCTGAGTTACTTGTAAGCAACAAACCCTTTGGTGCATAATATTTTCACTTTTACTAGTCTTTATAAAGCAAAAAGGACAGCCATGGGTTATTTGCACCAGGGTGACACACTTGCAATCTACAGAGGAAAGGTATTTACCATGGTACTTAATCTGTTATTTTTATTTCATGTTTAATGACCAACATATGACATGCCTGGGGGCTGGGGAAGGGATCCAATGTGTCAAAATAGTTATGTCTGTACAGTGCACCCTGGCTATTTGTCTGTTATGGATCCATGCCCCCAGCTTCTGACGTCTGTTCAGTTTAAATAACTTGGAAGCACACGCCGTTAGGTGAATGTGTATGATAGGAATGGATTTTTAAAGAGACCTCCCATTTAGGCATCAAAAAAACCTGCCCAGATTTTCAGAAGAGCTCAGCACTCACCAGCAACCGTTGAGGGCACTGGAGAATGTCCCACCCTTATAGAAAACAATGTGAGCGGCTACGTACTGAGTGCTCTGGGAACTTCATTCAAGTGCCTTCACAGGAGCAGAGTTTTTCTAAAAATCTGGCCAGCTGGTGCGGATCACATTTGAAAATCTGTCCTGTGTGTGTCTGCGTTTGCAGGGGTTTAGAATGAGGATGGACCTATTGAAGAAGCAATTATCTTCTCAAAAACCCAGCCTGGCCTATCCAATTCTTTGCTCTCCCTGTCTAGATGTACATTGATTTCTGCAGTCAGGTGACCCTATTGTTTTAGGAGCTAGTTTGGGGGGGCAGGTGTTATTCAACTCTTGGCACATAGAATTTCCTTTAATTCATTGATTCTCCAAATGCTTCGTTGTGCTGGCCATGCTACTGAAGACGGCACTCCAGTTTACTTCCCCTTCCACAAGCCTACCCTGCTTGGCCCGTGTCCCTGTGAATCACCAGATATGGTGGCCTGCAGATCATACTACATTTTCTGGCCAGAAGGGACCAAGATAATCACCTAGTCCAACCTTCTACAAACCATAATACTAGCCAATATCTAGAGGATCACTGTGTTAACTTTAATGGATGTTCTTCGTGCCCTCACTGCAGAGCAGGAATAGAACTCTACTAGCTCAGGAAGTCAAGGAGCACAAACTTGCTGGCTGTTTGCAGAGGCATCTTCTTGACAGTATGAGCACAGGCCCCAGTTACCGGGAATAAAATCTTTGCCTTTTGGAGTGGAACTAAAGAACATGTACAGGGCACGGGGACAGCAATTATACTGGAAACAGAATCTCTCTTCATGTCATCAGCTCTCCCTTACCTTATTTTCAGAGCCTTGCTCATGCCCAGAAAAGCCTATCAAGTGGCTATTTATGAATAACGTTTCTGTCCTTTTTGAGCAAGGAGAACACTACATTTAGTACAGCAGTTCTGGGCAATCCAGCGCTTGTTGTCTGTAACGGATTGTTCATTGTGAGCTGAATGCATTGGAGACTAGCTCTTCGTCAGCCTCCCCGTGCCATTTTCCCCCCAATGTTTTTCAGCAGCTTGCCCATCCTGTAGGCTTGTTTCTCAGTCACTAGCATGCACCGCACAGTGCACTGATATTGTCATATTAGAACTTGGGAATGAAGTCTGGAAAAGAACTCACCCAGCTGAGCAGAGGGTTCAGCACTCGCATGAGTTCTGTATAAACAACAATGGCTATGCTAGCTCTCAATATTATATGTAACAATGTATTTTTAATTTTTTAACATGCCCTGATGTTAGCGAGAACAAAACCAAACATATTTCTCACATCAACAAAATAATAAAAATAATAATTAATAATAATCTGACCGACCGGCAGCATTCATTGGCTTTGATCATCTCAAAGGCCTCCCATAAAGAAATGCAGCTAGAGAACAATCCAAGAGCTCCTGGTAGGCGTGTTGAATTCAAGTTTCAGAAACCAGTCCGGGGAGAGTCCCCAGGACTGGCTAAGGCCCTTTGACATTGCCAGGCCGGGCGGCCAGACTTGCATAGTAAGCACACTGAGAGGGATCGCACTGTCCACTGGCTCCTGGAGGTCCCTGTGGGCCCATGAGGCCTGGCACCCCAGCTTCCCCTTGTGGGCCTGGTGCTCCTGGCATCCCATCTTTGCCATAGCCAGGTTCCCCTGGGAGGCCTGGAATGAAAACAAAGGACCGTTATTCCCAGGTGATGACTCAGCAAGGCCACACCACACAAGAGGTGCCTGGCAGCCACGCTGGGATCTGGAGGTGAACTTCTGCCAAGTGTGGAGGTGTTTGGCTCAGCCCCATCTCTCTGGGCCATGCCCAGTCTGAGGCACTTCCCCACACGTCGCTCGTAGCAATGCTCACTTCCGTCCCTGAACATTTCCCTGCCTGGCAGTAGCAGAAGCAGACACACCTCAGGACACAGCTGCTGTAGCACAGGGAGCACAATGTGGGGCCTGGCTGCCAAATGTGGCACATGGAGTCACAAAACACAGCCCATGCCGCCTCCTCCCTGCAGCTGCAGGGTGAAGAAAAGGTCAGATCAATCACTGATATTATGACTAGCAAATGCTGTTTACTTATCAACAATGACAGCGTGTCACGGTTGTGCACTTGAACTACAATGTTTGACTCGGGGCTTTCCCTGTGTCTGAGGCTGCTTGGATCTGTGGGTTTGGTTCAGCTAGAAAAGGATCAATACAAGTATCTGCAAAGGAGGTGTGGCACTCCGGCTGCTGGCATGTTCGCAACACCACTCCTGGTGTCACTAAGCTTGGGAGTGTTGGCAATTAGCCTATTCCAGGAGGCACAATGCTCCTGGCAGTATTAACAAACAACCCACCTGGAATTCCTGGAGGGCCAATTTCACCCCTGTGACCAACACCAGGATCTCCTCTCTCACCCTTCACACCTCTTTCACCTGGAGGATAAAATCCAAAGGGGTTAGTGTGAGCTGCACAAGCATAAAATGCCACAAGGGGGCACCAATCCTGACTGGAGGCATGAGGTCCCACTGTAATACAAATACATATTACTGTTCCTAGCTGATATATGGTATCTGCTGGGATAAGCGCCTAGCCAGCTCAGACTGTGACTGGCCAGAGAGCTCCAGGAGCCTTTCCTGCATTCTTTGAAGGCCCTGTGCAAAGCTCAGCCACATTCACCACCGCTCTGCTTGGGCAGACCAGAGTCTGCTCCTGACAAGTGCTCTTGGGGGCCCCATTGCCTGAGATGAGGTGAGGCAGAGAGGTGGAAAGGCAGGGCAATGGTCCCCAGCTCACCATCTAGCAGGGCCATAAAGCAGGCCAGCTGCAAAGGGATGAGCGGGCTGAACCATGCCAACGGTCACCTTCCCCCATGCATCCGTCCTAAAAGGCACAAAGCAGCCCTACGGGAGTGGCCACTTTTACAAAAGTGTGGCCTGCGGTGCAAATTGCTCACGTCACAATAACGTGATGTTTACATCCCAGCCTACACACGCAGGGCCTGATTCTGCAATGTGTTCGGGCTCTGCTCCAGCAAAGCACACTTAAGTACACACTTCATTTTAAGCATGGGGATTGTCCCACTGACAGCAATGAGACTACTACAAGGGTTAACGTGACTCATGCTCTTAAGTGTTTGGCAGGATGAGGGTCAGAGTGGGGTTCAGAGCGACCCTGGCAGGTTCCAGTCATTGTTTATCTGACCTAACAGCCGCTCTGGACCTGGTGCCATTTCGTTGTTCTGAGCAATGCAGAGTCATCCCAAAGCAACAGCACGACACCTTGCTGGGATACTGAAATGAGGGACAGCTCTGTCCAAATTCTCAAGACATACTTTACGCCGAACATTTCTGAATCACAGTTTGTGAAACGAAGCAAAATGTTGATACAAATAGTCCACTGCCGATACTGAAAAATGAAAAAAGTCTGTTTTTAAAATCAGCAGAACAAAGCAGTGTCACAGAGTCCCTGGGCGATGCTCTGGAACTGCTCCCCACAAAGCCAGTCATGACTTTGGGGAGCCTCCTCTCCTCTGGAGCAGACTGTCTTCAGGGCAAGAAGCTCACACGGCTTCACCTTCCTGGGTCTGACCTTGCCGCATTCAGCATATGCCCATCCGTGTGCTTCCCACAGCGAGTCCGCCAAGGCGGGGTCCTGGGGAAGCCAGAGGGTCCTGCATGCACCCCCGCTTTGCAGTCAGACGTGGCTCTTAGCCAGACAGTAAAACAGAGGTTTATTAGATGACAGGAACATGGTCTAAAACAGAGCTTGTAGGTACAGAGAACAGGACCCCTCAGCTGGGTCCATTCTGGGGCCCAGTAAGTCAGACAACCCCATCTGCCCTCACTTCCTGTCCCCAGCCAGCTCCAAACTGAAAACCCCCCTCAGCCCCTCCTTTCTGGCCTTGGTCTCTTTCCCGGGCCAAGAGGTCACCTGATCTCTTTTATCACCTTTAGCCATCCCCCTGCAAGGGGGGAAGGCCCCAGCCATTTGTTGCCAGGAGACAGAGCGTCAGCAATTTATGCACACTGGAGACTTAAGAAATGCATAGGGGAAACTGAGGCACCCACACAGTATTCAGAGGAAACATTAAGAACAGTCCCACTTTGTCACAAGCAGTCCTCGCTGCTCCATTTATCCCTGCTACAGTGAACATACTGAACATGTAGGAACCCCCAGGGGCTCAGAGCACACAGGATTTGGAAAAGGTACCTCTCAGCCTCCAGGCTCCCCGACTGATTCACTCACCTTTTGGACCCACTGGTCCTGATGGCCCTTCAGACCCTGTCTGTCCAGGTCGGCCGGGGTCTCCTGGAGGGCCAGGTCTTCCTGGGAGTCCTTCCTTACCGGGAGACCCCGGAGGCCCTGGCCTGCCTTGTGGTGCTTTAACATGCGCTGGCTGCATCTGGGCCATGAGATAGGCTAGTTTTGCTGAGGATAGACAGAGGTGGTTTTGTTAGGTTAGAAAGTCTCTGCTCTGCAAGACAAGGGATCAAGGGCCAATGAAAGATTGTGTTTTCCCAGCCCAACTCTTAGCACTTAACAGAGGACTTACCCTGCCTTCCCTACACAGTTCTTCAGCACCAGCCATGATGTGCCTCCCCCACAACCCACATCAGTTTAACCTACAACCCTGTTGCTCCTGCAGTTAACAACTTTTTCTGAATCTCTCTCTCAGACTTTTCCTTCCTCTCCCCCATCGCATGGCTCCTTGTCCTACTGGCTTCTTGGACTGGTTATTTCCTTTCCCTCAGCTGCATTGTTACCCAGCCGGGATTAGTAGCACTGTGATCATTTCCCCACTGAAAGGAAGATCTCGTTACTAGTATCCTATCACGGAGCGTGAGATAAGGCAGGTGACATGGTTCATTCTAGGGAGAGAGGATTTCTTTTCTTTCTGGGACAGCCAGGCCCAAGAGAGGCACCTTGTCCCTGACTAAAGGGCTGTGTAGACAGAAAGTGGGACTCTGCCATTTCCCTGTGCCAGCACTTTCTCCTGTTTTCCCCATACACACCAGGATGGCAGCTGCCAGATTCCAGAAGCCCCCCAAACATACTAAACTCATGACAAAAAGGTCTCACAGGAGGGAAGGGCAGGTTGGAGCTCAGGCTTCCATTAGCTGACCCCGAACAGAAGAGACTTTCACGCCGGGGAAGTCTTTTAAACCACTAGAAGTGTTAAAGCATGTAAAAGATTAATTGAATCTTTTTCTTTCACAGTGACCATTAACTAATAGGGAGGCAAATCCTGCCCACCAGCACTGAATGGAGCAAAATGCAGAAAAAAAATGCCCTGTTCCCGCTGCTCCAGGGTTTGTGGGGAGGGCAGACAGGAGACAGTCCATGCAATGGGACCCTTCACCCCACTGTGTGGCATGGAGCCAAGCTCTGCAGTGACCCTCGGTGCTGGAGCATGGTGGAGGTTTGTGGGCAGGTTGGAGGAGTGGCCAAGCCATGGGCTGTAGCTCTGACCTCAGTTCATATATGCTGCACGAAGCAGCAGGCTGCATTGGCTGTTCCTTCTCCCACCCAGTTGTGTTCCGGATGCCACCAGCACATTAGTCTGCACCCACTGCCTTTTCACTCAGCCCCTGTGCTTTCTTCCAGGAATTTGCCCCAAAATAATGTTGCTGCTCCCTTCCGATCTGCCTTCTCTCCCCACGTGATCCCACAGTGACGTCACAATGCTGGGTTTGTGACATCATAGTCATTTCCCTGGCAGCGGGCTGTGATGGGATAAGCACAGGCTTTGTGCCCAATGGGACAGAAGGAGAACATGGGCTGTATGGGAGAAAGCCCTTGTACTAACACAAGCACCTTCAATAACAGCAACTAGAAGAATGCTGGCCAAGGCCATTTCACGTCACATGTCTCCTTTCCCCAAGTTGCTCCCATCTCAAAGTTGCCCTTTAATAGCTGGGAAAGTTGGGGACACAAATCACATGCTCAGGGGCTGTACAAAGCCTCTTCTGGAACCTCAGACGTTTTGCTGGCTTGCCCAGTATTGACACATACCATCTAGCTGCTTTCCTAACTCCTCTTGGATAAGCCGTCTCAGAGTCTCCAGCGATGGAGAGTCCCCCTAGGAAGAAGAGTGACAGCATGGTGATAATCACCGCAAGAACCTTCACCTGGGGGTTATTGGAGAAGCTACAGTAGGCTTGAGTCACCAGTGCTGAAGAACCTGCCTGCAAGAAGGGAAACTCACAGGGGCACAACCTGCCTACAATTCCCACCCTGCTGGGAAGCCCAGGACTGGATTCATTGGTTCAATGCATCTCCAGGTCAACGCCCACCACCAGGAGCATCAGGCAGAGATTAAAACTATCTCCCCCTAGTGGGACACCCATAGGAAGACCATAATGAAAATACTGCCACCTTCCTAACTGTGAATCTTCCTAGAGAAGGAGCTGCCCCAAAGGTGTGTGCCCTGTGCGACCCTCCTGCACCCAAGAGGGCAACAAAACCCAGTATCTAGACTTGTGTGTTATAAACATTAACACAGAATGATAGTGTAGCATCCTGACCTCATGTGGAATGGACCTAACTAGAATGTTCACATGAAACTCCACCCAGAAAGCAAGTCACAGTTTCTTCCTGGCTTCAATTTCCTTTTGATTTCTGGCCAGATGAAATTTGGAAGCGATTTCTAAATTGTACAGAGTGAGTAATTATGCAGTACCTGCCTAAATTCCCCACTGCAGTAGCAGTCTTTTTCACTTCCTGCCCCCTGCTCTTTTGTGCTGGTGACGTGTGCTGTTCAACAGCTGTTGCATTGAAGTGGATGCATTTCAGGGTACAACACTGTATATCTGTGCTGTACATCAGTTTTATAAACAGCTTTATGACCCTTCTGAGACTAAAGTTCTTATTTTTCATTATTGATTGTAGCACCCATGAAACATTTTTTTAAATATTCATGTTATTACAATTTTTTAATTAAAAAAATCTTGCCCAAATATGGACTATTTGGCCCCTTTGCTGCCTATCTCCAGCCGCGGGTTTAGCATACTGTAAAGACTTTGTCCATCAGTATCAACAGAAATGACCTGTGGATTGTTTTGTTAGAGCTTTTTCTTAAGTTCATTACTTTTAATTGCTTTATTTATTCATAACTCATTACTATGTTTCATCATGTGTCTTCCATGTGGCTGGGCAAAGATGTGCTTTGTCTAAAATGGACCTGTTCTTTACGTGAGGGACAATTTCACTTTCAATACTTATGAGGTAAAAGCCTCAAGGCAGAATTAATTTCTCAAAACATTTAATCTGCTTTACTACTATCAAATATTTGTCTTCACCCTTCTAAATACTGAGCCCACAGGCCCTTTAGATTAGTAGAGTTCTCTTTGTTAAACAAATCAAATTATTCAAATATAATATGATCTTATGAATTTTGATGAGCTGGGTTCCAATAATATATCCAGGAATATATCAAGGGTCTCTGTAGTCCAGTATCCTCCGTTGTATTTAGATGGAATATATGGGCCAAAGGTGTTAACATAACCCAGACACTGTTCAATATTAAACAGCATTAAACAAGGTTTGTGGCTTGACACACAGACACCTCAAGCCTGCTTATTACCATGATAAATATACCATTTAAAATCCTTTTCACCTTTTATTAAAGCTACAGAAGAAGAAAGAAAAACAGTCACAGCCCATTTGAAATGTAAAGGATTAAGTCAGGCTTTCATTTTAACAACATCCCTTGTTCCCTTTAGCGGATGTTGACTTTCACTTGCAATCTCACTTCTGGAAAAAGACACAGGCACAGAACACAGTCTTCTCAGCCATGCCAAGCAGGGCCGGCGCTTCCATTAGGCGACCCTAGGCGGTCACCTAGGGCACCAGGATTCGGGAGGCGGCATTTTGTGCGCTCCCCATGGGGCACACGGGAGCTTCCGGTTCTGCTCCCATCGTGCTGCCGAAGAAGGACCTTCTGCTGACGTGCCCTAGAAAACAGCGGCAGGCAATTGAGCAGCTCAATGACTGCCGCTGTCGCCTGCGGCATTTCGGCGGAGGGTCCTTCTTCGGCGGCACGATGGGAGTGGAACCGGAAGCTCCCGTGCGCCCCATGGGGAGCGCACAAAATGTCGCCCCTCGAATTCTGCCTAGGGCGCCAGAAACTCTGGTGCCGCTCCTGATGCCAAGACCTGGCAAAGTTGTACCTGCATTGGGCTGTTTAGGACATTGCCTCTTTCTGGTGATGGGGCTTCCAGCAGTGTTGCAAACTCATAGACTCTAGGACTGGAAGGGACCTCGAGAGGTCATCGAGTCCAGTCCCCTGCCCTCATGGCAGGACCAAATACTGTCTAGACCATCCCTGATAGACATTTATCTAACCTACTCTTAAATATCTCCAGAGATTGAGATTCCACAACCTCCCTAGGCAATTTATTCCAGTGTTTAACTACCCTGACAGTTAGGAACTTTTTCCTGATGTCCAGCCTAAATCTCGCTTGCTGCAGTTTAAGCCCATTGCTTCTTGTTCTATCATTAGAGGCTAAGGTGAACAAGTTTTCTCCCTCCTCCTGATGACACCCTTTTAGATACCTGAAAAACCGCTATCATGTCCCCTCTCAGTCTTCTCTTTTCCAAACTAAATAAACCCAATTCTTTCAGCCTTCCTTCAAAGGTCATATTCTCAAGATCTTTAATCATTCTTGTTGCTCTTCTCTGGACCCTCTCCAATTTCTCCACATTTTTCTTGAAATACGGTGCCCAGAACTGGACACAAGGCCAGACTCTTATTAGACAGAAGAAAAAGGCGGTGAGAGATAGGAAAGAGAAGAAATAAGTTAAGGAAGGCAAAGGACACATTAGGGTGTGAGATGAAGTCTCACACCCCAGGTTGTCTTTGGGATTTAGCCGAGGCTGTCCCATGGCTCCCTCTTTCTGGCTTGGTCTGGTCAGGACATTTTTTGGGATTTGGATGAAGGCGGTCTGGTCCGGGATTCTAGAGGATAGTGTGGGGAGCGGGTTGGCAGCCACAATGGTCAAGTTCACTCCAATAGCTAATTTTTCTCCAAAAGCCTTTCTTTAAGAATCCGAAAAGGGAGTGATGGGCAGAACAGCCCACATCCCCTCATTATTTCACCCATTAATCAGGTCTAATATCCCACATACTGGTTCACTGATTTTCGATCTCACTCTGTTCTGCTTTACCAGGCATGATCTTAACACAGTTCTTGAGTTAGACCAGGAGGCCTTTTGGGTTGGACTTTCATACATTTGTTGTGATAGGTTATTCTGACATCTCAAGAACTTCCACTCCTTACAGCTGAGCTCACAGTTAGGGTAAATGGGTAGGGCTGCCTATCACAATACCTCGCTCTGAGACCGGCCACCACCAGAGGAAGGTGTAAAGCCCTGTGTGGACAATTAAGCTGTAACATATTTATGTGGGGAGTTTCTTCCTGACTCTAGACACACAGGGATATGTCTACAATGTGGCTAAACATCCATGGCTGGCCAATGTCAAGTGACTCGGGTTCACAGGGCTCAGGCTATGGGGCTGTAAGATTGCAGTATAGATATTCAGGCTTGGGCTGGAGCCCGAGCTCTGGGATCCCGCAAAGGGGTCCCTGAAGCATGAGGTTTGATACTCTTCATTTATTTTTATCTTACTTAGTGTAAATATCTACTCTTTTAATCACACTGAACTCATTGTTTAAATAAAAGCTGATGGATCAGAGTTCCACATGCATTTTCCTGTCTGACAATATCTTATATTTATACACCAAATTTCACCCTGAAGGATCCTAACGAGCTTTGACCAGAAATGAATCACTCATTTTGCCAGTATAATGCATCCACTGCTGGGGTGGAACAGGGCACCTGTTAAACATCACACAGCGAGGCTATGCCGCAGTTTAGCATAGGAAGTGAAGGAGATCATATTCATCTCACATCAGGAGCTTTAGGCCAGCAATTTTTTCTTTCCCAAACTGAAACTTGCCAACACTCCCTGAATTAACTCCCTCTATTTTTGCAAAAAATAGCATGGGAATTTTAAAGACCTCAGGTGTCCAAGATCTCAGTTTCATGCCTCAGTTGAAAAACGCTGTGGTTATTGACAGCTATTTAATTCAAATATTGTTTAGTGGGAGACTCCCCTCTCCCTTCCCACAGAGATGCAGCAACTCTTCTTTGAGCACAGGGGATTCAGAGCAACAGCAGGTAATCATGCCGTACATGCATTGCATGCGTACATGACATAGGAAGCACCTGTTGACAGCATTGCAGGATAAACTGTGGCACCTCATAGGCAGCTAGGCAATAATGTCGGGCTGTGCTCACGTCATTAAGGGAGTGTTTCTATATGACTCTTTGGAAGCTCACAGCTGCCACTCTTACCCTGGGCCCAGGGAAGCCTGGCTGTCCTGGGGGGCCTGGAGGTCCAGCTGGCCCACTGTCTCCTGGTGGTCCTTGGGGACCCATCAATCCAGTGTGGCCTTTATGGCCAGGTATGCCAGGATCCCCAGGCAGGCCTTTTTCTCCCTGCGGGCCTGTGTCACCTTTGATGCCAGGATCTCCCTATGAGACAAAACCAGCATATCAATACAGAGAAGAAGATGTCCCTTCTCCCCCAGCCTAATGAAACACAGTGTGGTTACTGAGCATAGTGGAGCACTTCTGACCACAGAAATGGGCAAATATACTGAGTAAAGCCTCGGGTACATTACAAAGTGTTACTGATATAGAAGGATTAATGATGCGGTGGCCAGAGGCAGCACTGTAGACCTCTGTGGGCTGCACTTAGCCAATGGGCTGCACTTGGACGACAACCATCTAATTTTTTTTTATTATTTTAGTGCAGTAAGTAATGCTAATAATACTTCTCAACACACCGTGTCTCCTTTGGGTCCATGGTTCCCTGGTTTCCCGGCTGCACCCTGGAATGAAATAATAGGCATGAGTATGCAAGAGCTATTCATGTACGGAGTTAATGACAGGATGCTTCCCCTTGTGATGGTGTGCAGGCCCGCAGGAAAAGTTCTGTATACGTCACAATTCCCTGGGTGCTCTAGATTTATTTAATGATTTCAAAGCAGTAGCTCAAGAACAAAATAACGCAACCCCAGTAAGCATTCCTGAGATTACCACCGAACCTAGACACCATCTGCGCTCTGAACCAGGTGGGAACTGAACTCACCTCTTTTCCTGGGGACCCCTTCTCTCCCAAGTCACCCTAAGAGACATAAGGTAAGTACATAACTCACAACACTGACAACATCACAACAACGCGGGCAGTCTGACATCAGACACAAACTGTCAGTCCTGATTCTTATCTCAGAAGTGAGGTGGTTTTACTTGCACTATTTGGACTGGATAATGTTGAGTCATGCAGAAAATGGATCTCTGATACTCTGTCGCCAAGTGTCATATTCCAGATTGGTGAGGCAGGACTGAGATGAGTCAACACAAACTAAAGAGAGTTCCTATGGTCCAAGTGTATCTCCAAATATACTGCACACTGTGTGAACGTTCCTAAATGTAGAGGAACGGTCAGTCATTCCTACAGGCCAAGCAAAGATGTTGAGATGGAGGTATTGTTAACAGGGGTTTCTGGCTTTTGGTGCCATACAATTCACTTTGATTCTGAATGTCTCAACAGCCTCTCATACGTTTTCTTGAGCTAGTTTACTGAATTCTTGGTTGGGTTTCAATAAAGAACTCTCCATTTACCACTCTTCTCTTCTTCATATACCACATTAGAATAAAAAGAGCGTCATCATTTCCCTAGTTTAGCATTCTCTGTGGGATCTACTACTGCAACACTGAAGCACATGATTGAAAAGTATCAGAGGGGTAGCCGTGTTAATTTGGATCTGTAAAAGCAGCAAAGAGTCCTATGGCACCTTATAGACTAACAGATGTATTGGAGCATGAGCTTTTATGGGTGAATACCCACATGCATCCGACGAAGTGGGTATTCACCCACAAAAGCTCATGCTCCAAAACGTCTGTTAGTCTATAAGGTGCCACAGGATTGAAAAGGCAACACTAACATAACACTGGTCATTGCTAAATTCTGAGCACATCTCTCACAACTAACGGAACTAGAAGAGTACTTGTCTGTAACATCCATAGGTCAAATGATGTGTGGACCTACAACCCTGGAAACACCCCTCCCCCCCTTATTATATTTATAGTGTGTTTGTGTGTGTAACTGATATACCTCTGATGAACTGGAAGCACATGTAAAACAATTGCACAAGTATGTGGTATATTTTTTACATATCAGTGCAACCAATCACATGCTGAGGGTCACATCACCTGCCAACCAAACCAAAACTGGGACTTATTCCAACATGCCAAAACTCCATAGCAGCTTTAAACAGCCATATTATTATTTTTTAAAAAAAAACAAACTTGCAAGGGAAAATGTTTCTTCCTTCTCTTACTTTCCACGAAAAAAATGACTCCAACTTAAGACTCAGGATAGGGAAGATTCAGTTCTGCACTAGTGTCATTAGAGTCTGTTACCTTGTGTCACTGCAGGGTTGGAAAGAAAAACATTAACTAACTGGGAAGGGGAGATTCCCAGCTTCTCAGTGGGATCAGACATTTGTCTCTAGGCCTGGAAGGGCCCAAGACACTGGATTTTAAGGTTGTGATTTTTTTTTTGCTAGAAAAGGTGTTAGATAATTTTGGGAGATATTTTAAGGATGAGGTGCAATGTACCTCTATCGCTGAGTCTTAGACAGTTGGTCTCAAGGTACCTAGGGACTTTAGCCTTAGGTAAAGGAATACAAGAATTAATCTGAGTATTGTTAATCGCTCTAACACATTCCTGATGTAGCTCTTCTGTAATACCCATGGCCCATGCAGAATGCTCTAGTGAGCAATGCGACTACCCCAAACTCACGCTGTGCATAACCCCTTTGTGAATGCCACATCCATATACAGGGCCTTATGATAGGTGTCCTTGCTACAAGTGAGATTATCCACCTTCTGTAAGCGATGGAAAAGAATATAGTTCTCTTTGAAAATCATACACTGGGCCCCTTGGAATAGAGAGAGGGCTATTTGGGGGTTATCTGGATACACAAGGCTCTCGCCTGTGTTTTTGACAAAGTGACATTTTGTCCTTCCTTCCTCCAGGTTCAAGAGTCAAAACCAGGCAGTGGGTGACTAACAACTGCTTTGCATCACCAAACAGATACTTACTGGAGGGCCTCGGGGCCCAATGAAGCCAGGAAGTCCAGGGCTGCCATTTTCTCCTTTGTTTCCTTTTGGACCCTTAGGAAACAAAATGAAACATAAACACCAGCAGCTCCTTCCCCCATCACCTCTTCTGAAAAGCCTTCGTGTATCGAGAGACTTGAATCCTCATCTTCCCCTCCTGTTTCTTTTTAAAACCAAGTTCTGAAACACTAGGTTTGTCACCGCACAGTGCACTGCTAAGGACATTAATCTGAGTTCCCAGAGAACTGGAAATAAGCTATACCTGGGCCCACAGGAGGAGACACCTCCTGCTCTAAGCTTGCTGTGGGGGCAGCCCGTTGTGTTGGGGAGTAAGGATCATTCTACTGATGTTACTGAAGGAGGATAATATCAATGAGACCAAAGCCAATCATGCTGAGCAATACTGTGTCATTGTTAAGAACATAAGAATGGTCATACTAGGTCAGACCAATGGTCCATCTAGCCCAATATCCTGTCTGCCAACAGTGGCCGGTACCACATATTTCAGAGAGAATGAACAGAACAGGGCAGTTATTGAATCATCCAGTCCCAACTACTGACAGTTGGAGGTTTGGGGTATCCAGAACATGGGGTTGCATCCCCGACCATCTTCACCAATAGCCACTGATGGACCTTGTGACAGTCTGTACTATGTTCACCCTTTTTACAAGACCATGATAAACTTTGTACAAAGTATGTCTCATGAGGTATCATTTGAAAACTCATAATCTGCTGAACATTATCATCATGGTACAATATGTGTGGTAACAATGTATGTAAAGTTATAAGATTCTGTTGTATGATATTTCTAAGTTTAGAAAGACAGGCCCAAACCACTTCTTCAGAGACAAAAGCCACACTGACGCCCCAGCCAAAGTATCGACAAAGTCAAGGGGACTATCACCTAGTTAAACAGTTAATCTTTGTCAGGAAGACAAGTGTGGGTGAGAACTTTACATATTGGCAATGGAAACAGCTGAAGGTCCCATGGAAACAGACAGGCTGTGCCTGAACCCCAGCTGGAGATAATCCTCGAAGAGGGGAGAATGGGATAAGAATAGAGAACATACACACCACAAATTATCTCTCTCCCCTCATCTCTACTCATGGAAGCTACAGCGTTTGAAAGACAAAGGAAGCATCATTGAACTGAGGGGAAGGTCCTGACTCCTACTGGTTACACTCTTGGCCTTTATCTGAGCCTGAAATCCCAGTCAGTCATTACATTAGGATACAGGAGCTGCACTGACCATGAGGGGAACTGGCCTACATTTCATTACAGGGGCTGAGCGCAATGCTTTACTATTACTAACTGCTGAACCCAAAAGCAACTTTGGGGAACAGAACAAAGAAAAGCCTCCTCAGAGGCCTTCCTGCACCTCAGTGCTTGCAGGCTGGTCTCACATACAAACTGGCACCCGTGAGCTCCGTCCCCTTCTGTGACTTGCTTTAAACTGTTGCCTGCTGTTTTCCAGAATGCCTCGGGTGAGTTGCTCTAATGCTACTCTTCCCTCTCTGCAGAGGGTGCTGCCAGCTCCTCCAGGCCTCTCAGCCTCCATGTGGCACTTTGTAGGGGGCTGCACATCGCCTCTCTGAGAGGCCATCCACTGGGCAGGTTTTAATACATTTTTAAGGATGCGACATGTAACTCTTCTCTCCGCACTGGGTTATAAATTGTCCCCATAACAGTCTCAACAACCCTGGCTCACTGTGGTTGTACACAGTTGAGGTACTTACTGGGTTACCTGCAAGGCCAGCTTCCCCTGGGGGGCCGGGTGAGCCATTCTTGCCCTGGATTGCAGGGAAAAAGAACAGATTTGGCATCAAAAAGGATACAGCTCAGAGCTTCTTTGTGGCTATGCATTTTTCCCAGAGAGTGCAGGCTCTTTCCCACTGCCTCCAGGACACTGGCACCCAGCCTCTAATATGGTGCCCTGATACTATGGTGATGGACACATTAGATAACTCTGGTCAGGTGGCTAGATGTAACCCTTAGGCTGATTAGGACAGAATTCTTGTAATAGGCAATAGTACATGTCTACTGGCTAAAGCCTAATAAATGGTTAAAAAGAGAGTACAAATCATTCATTGGTGATAACAGTTAGTAACCACAGAGAGGCATATGAGAGCCTGTCAATCTTATGTTGCCACCTTGAATAGTATGAATGAGGAATGCTTATATGATACCTCTCATCCTGCTGCTCAGACTTTACAAACCACAAGCACAATTCTCCTCTGGGATCAACATGTAAAGACGCAGGTCCGACATTCTCCACTCAGAGATCACTTTGGCCACCGCTGAAAAGCAGCCACCTCTGGACGAAAATTCAGCAGCCGTTCAACAGTGTGCAGCAAAATGGCACATGAGTTAGTTCAGGATGGAGAGTAAGAAAAGCTTCTCCCAGTATTTCACATCCATCAAGGAGAACTTCCAGGAGGAGCAGAATGTAACTTCGGAGATAAGGGTTTGGCCTCTGCTCTGACGAAAAGGTTCAAATGCCAAAAATTGTTGCAAACCAAAAATCCACCCCCAAAATTAGTTAGGGTCAATCGAAATGTTTTGTTTCAATTTTAAGCTGTTTTCCTTTTTCAGTGTAAATTTAGTAATAGTTTGAAATGAAAAGTTTCAGTTAAAAAACCCCAAAACTCTCTGGTTCAACAATCTCAAAACAGGACATTTCAACAACCAAAACATGTTTTCTTCCTAAACCTTTTCAGAGTCAGGTATTTCGAGAAACAAAATCTGCGTTTCATCTAATCAGCATCTTTCAGTGAAAAAATGTTTCATCAAAAAATTCCCAACCAGCCCTAATCGGCACCCGGGTCTCATATCCCCCCTGACAGGAACCCCATTCCGCTGGAGAAAAGAAGGGCCTCTCCTCCTCTCTGGGAAGTATTTGAAAGAGTGGGTAACATCCTGGTCCCCACACCCACTTCTGGTGGCACTGAGGGGACGGAGAGCTGAAATGGACAGCAGGGCAGTCCCCTCATGCAGGGGGAATCCCTGGGTATTGTAAAGCTGGATTGCTGGGCTGGGCTTTACCGCACCTCATTCAGGCATAGGCATAGGAAGGGGCAGATCCAGAGCATGATTCACCCCAGTGATACTCAGCCAGAAAAGTGATCCTTGGGAAGCCAATCTAGCCAGTGTAATTTAGAGAAGCCCTTAAGCTGCTCTAGGTTAAACCCAGGGCTGTTTCAGTTCCTGACTGACTCCAGAATAAGGAGAATGGAAAGGCAGCCCAGAGCTCATCCAGACCTCGAGATCTGGGCCACTATCTAAAATCCAGGTACTCTGAGATTTCATGCCAACTCCCAAGCAAGATGGAGCTCCCAACAAGGGAACAACTGCATTGCTTTAGCTCTTACTAGGAGATATTTACACTGGCAGCTGCCAAGAAATGGGAATCCTTTCTGAATAATTCATCAAGCAGGAAATGAAGGGGAGATCCCATGAGCCAGAGGTTCCTTACAACCACCCATTTGGGGTTTTTATACGATGCCCGGACAGTAATACCTAGGCACTGATCAAAGTCCTCAGCACCCAGTATACAGCTGATCTTCGAAGCTCATCTGCACCATGTGTCAGGAATCAGGGCCTGCAGCAGAGCCAGGTTCTGGGCAACCTAATGAGTGTAGCTGGCCTGTAGCAGGCTGCCTGATTGGCTACATTGCCTGATTGGTGGGAAGAATCAGTAGACCGGCTCATAAGCCCAGCGGCAACAGCAGTTCAGTGGCTGCTCAATGCACACAGCTGCTCAAAGCTCCTGCTTGTTCCCAGCCGTGCTCCAGCCCTGCTCCTTCCTTGGCTCCAGCCTTGCCTCACTCCAGGTAACCCAGTCCTGGCCCTTAGCACCGATTCCTGACTTCTGACTCCAGCTCCAACCACTAGAGCTGACTCTGGCTCCAACCAATTGGAACGACTGCCCTCATCTCTGTCTCTGACACCACCCGCTAAAGATGGGAAGGTTCTACCACAGGGAGAATGGAGGGCACCAACGTTTGCATGTATGGAGAATTAGGCAGTTTGCAAGTCAAAAGAGCTGATAAAGACTAGACCCCATTCCCTCTTACTGCATTTTGCAAGGATACTTCATGTTTAATTGAAATAGCCCACGCAAAGTGCTCTGTTACTTGTAATACTCAGAACGTGTTTCTCATGCAGTACTTTGGATTATTTGTACTGCAGAGGACAGGAAGCACAAAAGGAACAAGAGGAGGTGTTGCTTTTCCCTCCCACCTCTCACAGAGTCATCCATAGCCTCTCAAAAGGTATTTGGCTCATCTAGGACCTATGATAAATTTATTTTTTATGATTTCTCCTCCTCGAACCTTTTTACTTATTGCAAGCACCCAGGCCAAGACGCATTAGCGAGAGACACCAGCACTGTCGGGCATGCATGGCATGACAGGATAAATTACAAAGCAGACACAAGGGCTCTGCATACATTACTGTAGTCTCACTTAACCCCCTCGGCTCCCTGCTCCTAAAGTTCCTGGCATTGCTGCCTAAGTCAGCATTTTGTTTGGATTATAGCCCAGGTCTCAGAATCTCTGTTTCAGTAGCCTGCTTTCCCATGGAGGAAAGAATCAGCTGAATCCTTTAGGTTTGTGCTCAGATCTGGACAGTCTACTTTATATTCATGTCTGGAGAAAGTTGATTTTTAAAATACAATAAAGCAATAGGAGTGATGCATCAACCATCCCAAATGACACTTCATGAAATTTCATCCACCTGACTTTTCTGCACTGAAAACCTATTAAAAATGGACTTTCTGCGTGTTTTCGATAAGGACAGGGCATCTTCTCTCCAAAATGTATTTGTTTCCATGGGAAATAAACAGTTTGTTCACAAGTATCACAATCAAGTTCAAGTTGGGCACTCAAAAGAGGGTGGCACCCAAAATTAACACTTTTGAGGACTGTCGCCTAGGGTTACATAGGAACTCAAGTGTTAGAGCCAAGTCTAGAAGTAAGGAGCTCCTGATACCCACTTCATAGCAGAAACTACTATAGCATTCTGCTTCTACAGAGTTGCCTGCTCCTACATAGTCACCCATTCCTAGACACTACTGGTCACCACCTGCCTGTGAAACATCACTCAGCTCTTCCTTTCCTAAAGAAAGTTAAACATTCTGGCCAAATGCCACCTGAGTCTTCTACGGGATTCTGGTTCCAAACCAGAGCTCTGGATTTTGTGACACCCCTACCACTGAGATTCCATGCTTCAAAGGCTGCTTGTCTGGAGAGGAAACTCACTGGCTGGCCTCTGAGTCCTCGAGGACCTTGAGGTCCTATGGGGCCTGTATCACCCTGGAAGAAAAGAGAAATCATTTCACTGAGTGGAAAACACCGAAGCAAAGGCAATGTGATCATCTTCTGAAAATAAAACAAAGCTCTGGCTTAACTCTTACTGCTCCTCAACGGGAAGAAAATGACACACAGAAAAGTTCTGTGAAGAGGTTCTGGCTCTGCTGGAGGGAAGACCGGCATGTTGGATTTCAAAAAGTGTGTCTGTAGGTCAAGTCGATTAACCTGGGTATTTGCTGGCCAAGCTTAAATTCTGACTATATTGGCTTATTGACATGTTGTTATTTTGAAGATGGGGCAGGTAAGATGTTTCTCTGGGACAGACTCTTGCCCTGCACCTTGACACAGCTCCAGTTCCTGCACTGCCAGACCTTTTCATTCTCTGCCTTCTAGGACAAACTCCACAGTTCGGCAGGCAACATTTTCTAGTGACTAAAAAGGGGTGCAGTCAAAACTATTTCCCAGTGACCCACAGAAATGGCATGATCAGTCACCTGGTCCATCCCTCAGTGGCCTCTCCAGGATCATACAGTACACAGGATGCTCACCAGGGTTTTGTTCTGTTACTGCACTGACACTAATGATATCCTAGGATCTGATTCTGCTACCCTGATTCCCTCTGAGTGGTGCTCTGCTCTGCAGGCCATCTCACTGATTCCAGTGGGGCTGTTTGTGGAGCAAGATGCTGCTCAGGATGAGGTGCGACAGACTCAGGCCCAGGGGAACTAGGCAGAGTAAAGTACTGCTCAGTGAGAATAAGCATGACAGAATCAGAGCCAGGGGTAATAGAGACATCGGATCTGCTGTACAATTCAGGATTGAAACAATGCAGTTCCTACTAATATTCCAAAGACACAGCGAACGTTTAAGTGTCAGCAGGTTGAGCAGGGACAAAGGCCCTAAAGTTCCTCTCCTAACAAGCTTTTCCCAAACAGTTCCCTGTGCATCACCCCAAGCATTCACCCTTTAGTACAGTTTCTTTGTTTACTGTGAAACAAGTCAACTTATCGAAGGGCAGACGTTTGCTTGCTGCTCCAAGAGGACACTTACATCCTTCCCCGGTGAGCCCTCACGACCAGCAGGACCGGTCACGCCTGGCTCTCCCTGGAACACAAAGCAAAGGAAGTAGTGATGAATTCAGTGCTTCGGACACATTACAGCTATGCTGGCTAGTAACGTGCCTCTGGACGGTGTAGGGATTCCGCAGTGCTGGATTGATGCTAGCAGTCTCTATGGGGTGACACATGTCATGCATCTTGCTTTAATGCCAATGGGAACAATGTGGTTAAAACTTGATATGCTGCTTAAAAAAAGTGCCAGGAGCACCTTTCATATTCAAGGTAGTGCAGCCCTTTCCTGGCATTAGAAAAAGTTCAGAAAAGGGCAACCAAAATGATTAGGGATTTGGAATGTGTCCCATATGAAAAGTGTTTAAAGAGGCTAGGACTTTACAGCTTAGAAAAGAGGAGACTAATGGGGGATATGATAGAGGTATATAAAATGATGAGTGATGTGGAGAAAGTGAATAAGGAAAAGTTATTTACTTGTTCCGATAATATAAGAACTTGGGGCCACCACATGAAATTAATGGGCAGCAGGTTTAAAACAAATAAAAGGAAGTTCTTCATCACACAGCGCACAGTCAACTTGTGGAACTCCTTACCTGAGGACGTTGTGAAGGCTAGGACTATAACAGCGTTTAAAAGAGAACTGGATAAATTCATGGAGGTTAAGTCCATTAATGGCCATTAGCCAGGATGGGTAAGGAATGGTGTCCCTAGCCTCTGTTTGCCAGAGGATGGAGATGGATGGCAGGAGAGAGATCACTTGATCATTGCCTGTTGGGTTCACTCCCTCTGGGGTACTTGGCATTGGCCACTGTTGGCAGACAGGATACTGGGCTGGATGGACCTTTGGTCTGACCCAGTATGGCCGTTCTTATGTTTTTAATACCTTAGCTATTGAGAGTGCAGTGACTGTGAAGACACGTTATGCACTTTTCAAGGAAAAACTGTTTTAGGGAGGAGGAGAGGAGGATCTAGGTCACTGGGGCTCTCTACCAGTCCTCCTGCAATGTGCCACTGCACCATCATTTATTTTCCTGAAGAGCCAGAGTTCGGCAGCTCAGTTTTCCATCTCATCCGCAGGATGACACCTCTGATAGCAGGAATCCCTGCAACATCAGAGCTGAGAATGAGGCCAGGATTTTCTGATCAGGAGGTGAGTGAGCCAAAAAGCTCTATTATTCATGCCCATTCTCCTCATCTTTGAATTCATCCTGCATTTCTAATGCTTGGTGGTGTGCGATTTGATATTGGTACTGCCTGCACAGTAAGTTTCCCAGTCCCCTGGCCTGCATTTGTGAACTCTGTGCTGTGGCTTTCACGGCAGTACACAGGGAGCTGTGCTGTGAAACTGACATGCAAAGGGACATTATGGAAGGGACATGAGATGTGCTGCATTAACCCATCAGTGACCACTCAATACACCAGCACTAATGTTAGCTGGAAGTCCAGAAAAGGAGGCTGCCAGTAATCAGGACCGACACCAGGGTTTCTGGCGCCCTAGGCAGAATTTGGGGGGCGGTATTTTGTGCGCTCCCCACGGGGCGTGCGAGAGCTTCCGGTTCTGCTCCTGTTGCGTCGCCAAAGAAGGACCTTCTGCTGACATGCCGCGGAAAACAGCAGCAGGCAACTGAGCAGCTCAATGACTGCCGCTGTTGCCTGCGGCATTTCGACGGAGGGTCCTTCTTCGGTGGCACGATGGGAGTGGAACTGGAAGCTCCCGTACGCCCCGTGGGGAGTGCACAAAATGCTGCCCCCTGAATCCTGGTGCCCTAGGCGACTGCCTAGGGTCGCCTAATGGAAGCGCCGGCCCTGCCAGTAATGCCACTGACTCTCCCCAGCTGCGTCAGGCAGCATACAGCTGGGTCCACCCTGTGCACTGCCACCCGCTGCAAGGCAGCCAGAAAAGCCAGCCCCACAAGGTCACAGCAACTGATGAACACCACATTAAAAAGGCCTGTAAAAATGTTCTCTTTCAGTTTTAGGGAGCCCTTTTAAGGCTGACTTACCCATCTCCTTCTATAGCACACACAGTGGGGTGCATGTTACTTACCCTGGGGCCCGGGGGACCTGCATCTCCTCTGTGCCCCTTGAAGCCCTGAAGAAGAGAGTGACATTGAAAACAGCCAGATGCATGGACCTTCGGGAAGAGCTTGGCTAAATGGTGTGTGCACAGTGGCTGCCCTTAAAACCTCTCTGGTTAGATTAACAGGCCCTGGTCAGCATGGAATTGTATCCCAGGGAGGCAGCATCCCTCTCCTTAGCAGCACAGGGGAGCCTATGGTGGTGCAGCTGCTCTTCCTGCTGTGCCTGGCCCACAGTGTGTAGGGGAAAGGGTGGGGCCATGGCCTCCCCTCTCTCCATCCCCAGGATGCATGGCCTACAGCAGTGAGCAGCCCTGGCGTGTGGGGCACCCGGAGGGTGGAAGGCTTCTTACATCCTGATCTCCAGGCAAAGGACCTGCACAATCTGCTCCAGAGAATTCTGGGGACGAAAGATCCAGAAATACCCTGTTTGATTTCTTGGATTATTTTTTATCGTTTATGCTGTGGAAATGCCTGTCTCAGCCAGGCCAACTCTTTTGTGTTAGGTGCTATGCGCGCACACACACAGTCAAAGGCCATCCCCACCCAAAGAATTTCCAGTGTAATGGATAAGACAGTTTCTGGATTAAACCATCTGATGTAGTACCTACCGGTAACCCTCTGGCCCCCTCTTGGCCTGGGAGCCCAGGTTCTCCTGGTTTGCCCTAATGGAAACACGCACATTCCAAATATGATACTGTTCTGTCATTGCCAGCATATGCCTCATCATCATCATCTGAAAAGGGATTCTGCTTTTTGCCATTAGTTGTAATGAGGGTTATCATAGAATATCAGGGTTGGAAGGGACCTCAGGAGGTATCTAGTCCAACCCCCTGCTCAAAGCAAGACCAATTCCCAGATTTTTACACCAGTTCCCCAAATGGCCCCCTCAAGGATTGAACTCACAACCCTGGGGTTGGCAAGCCAATGCTTAAACCACTGAGCTATCCCTTCAAATGTGAATACAATAAGAAAGTTCCCACAAAACCTGCATCTGAGTGCACACACAGGACATTCAGGCACCCTCCACCCAGCTGTAAACCACCCTTGCTTCTAGAAATGTGGGCTTTGGAAGTTGAAGATGTGCCCACGCCTGTTGCCAGGTGTACCTGTCTGGACCAGATTTTCAAAATTAGATGCACGCAGTTGCATGCTTATCTGGTGCGTACATATAAAAGGGGTATTTTCACAGTGAAATGGGGCACGTGCAATTGTTTATGCACAACTGCGTGCATCTGACTCTGAAAGGTGGCTCAGTCTACACAATACCTTAATGCTGAGTATTTGTCCGCTGTCATGGAAAGGAAAGAGCTTGCCATATTTTGGCAAATCACAGGAAGAGAGATGGGGGCAAGAGATTCTGGAAGCGCGTTCTCAGAGTAATATGCATATGCCAGGGGAATGCTAATTCCTGTCCACTTTATTAACACAGCCTTTTGGCTGGAAAACTCCAGGTCAGCTCCTTTTCCTCCCCGTGCATAAGAACAATGGGGGGAAATCAAACACAAAACTTCCTCTCCAAGAAGGGAGGAGCATGGTCACTCTGCAACCCAACAAGTGCATTTCAGGCTGCATTTCCTACTCCCTTCCCTGCCCCATAATCCGCAAAAACCAGCTCACTAGGTTTAATATTACACGACTGACCTGGGTCTCTCTAGAATTTACAGGAGCACTACGGAGTTCGCTACGCTTTGAGCTGCAGCTGTGAGTCCCAGCTCCAGGAGATCTGCCCATGTTAGCTCTTATTGAGCTAATGCTCTACACACAGAGTGTCCCTGCAGCAGCATGAGTGGCAAACCACCCTGAGTACGTACCCGCTGAGAACCGAGCTGCGTACTCCAGGCAGCTGCCCCTCCTGCAGCTCGTGACACTGCAGCTAGGTTAGCCTCTCCTGCAGTTTGTGACACTGCAGCTACTTGTCGTATTTTTAGCTATTCTTAGCATGGCAGCTTGGCTTTGTGTCCTTGAGCTGGGGATCACACCCCTAGTTCACAGTGTACACATATCCTCAGAGTAAAGGGCCAGGTCTACTTTCAAGATGCTAAGATTTGCACACTAATAGATTGCTCAAGGCAGTTCAGTGTGAACGAGATGCAAGTAAACAGACTCTCCTGAGTCCAAAAGCGATAGCCAGGCGTGGGCTCTGAAAACCTGACTGTGGCAGCTTGAAATGAGGATGTGTACAACGTGAATCCTTACCGGTTCCCCGGGAGATCCAGGCTTGCCATCCTTGCCGTCAACGCCCTGTAAGTGAAACATCCATTAGGGGGCCAGGGTGGCTATACAGAAGATGGGTATGTCTCTGTGAGTGTGAATCTTGTGATGACTGCTCTGCTTGGTCACTGTGCATTGCATTGTGTGATCCCCCTTTCTCACTTCCATACCTACATTGATTTACACCAGGAGAGGATCTGGCCCATAGACATTAGAGATAGATAAGACTCACTAGATCCACACAGTTGCCAGATCAATGGGGTTTCAGATATTAAACTAATCCTGCACTTGTTCTTGAGCCAATATAGGGGGATCATTACATCCTGGGCACTAGAACATAACAAAATCCCATCCCTGTAGTAGTATGAATTGCAGATACAATTATCTGTGCCCCCAGGCTTGGAGGCATTATGTCACATTGGTGCCCTCTATGGGAAGATCTCTGCCAGGGCAATAAGAGTCAGGCAGGAGGAACAGATGACTCTATTTTGGAAACTATCACTTGGCTGAAAGGTACCCGACCCAGAACTCATACTGTACGGAGCCCAGTGAATCTGGAGTTAACTTGACAATATAAATCTCACATCCACTCCAAGATAGCTCAGAAATGGCACTGGCTGTGTCCACTTGCTTACAGGAAGTGTAACATATTGAATGAAAAATAGCAGGCAGTTGTCCCTTACCTGAAGGCCAGGCAGTCCTGGTGGGCCCAGGGGACCTGGTGGGCCATCTTTACCCTGTAAAGAGACCATTGATGTGGCAATGTTCAGACAAGCTTTTCAGATGCTGCTTCACAAGAAAGAACACTTCACAAACCCGGAGTTGGGAGAGGAGGAGACATGAACATGTCTCTAATGCATTCACACTTCCACTCCCTTAGGGACCAAACTTTGCTATGCTGTATTCACAGTTATTGACACCAAAGGCCAAATTCGCCTCCAAGATAAACAGATGCAACTCTCATGGACTTCAGTGGGAACTGCAGCCACTTAAGAGAGGGCTGGATTTGGTCTCAAAAGTGTACATTGTGAAGAATCGGATAACAACATAGTACGTCTCTGCCCAGCACTGTGCTATCGACATTAATATAAAAGCCAGTCAATGCATGTTTTACAGTCTGTATATATTAAATTGGTGGTTATGAAAGGTGTTTAGTCGACTGTCCCTGTAAATGAAATCCTGTTTATCCATGGGACTGTACAGCATACAGGCTGTCACACATTGCTTCAACCCTGACCACCTGTTAGGGCTGAAAGAAAAGCTCAGTCCTTGGCCTCTCTGCTATGACTAACTCATCTCACAACAGCCACCAGAGGAGCAATGCTTGGTCACTACTGATGAAGGCTAGAGTTGAAGAAATGGCTAAGGGGCGACAGGCTCATTAGCAATCCAGTTCCAGAAATGCATCATAATTACACACAGCTGCATTATTCTGATTCAACAACCTGTGTTACTCCAAGATGCCTCCTCTCGAAAACAAGAGAGACATTGATTCATAACAAGGAATCTTCTGTTTCACTTTGCAATGAAGATCAACCAGATTCAAAAGCTAAGCTCAATCTCTCTCTCAGGGTATTTTACTGCCACCCACCACGGCAGTATCTGAGCACTTTCCTTGTGCAACCGATGGCAATAACGAAATCCCTAGCAGGCCTTGTGGAGTCACTAACCTTTCACCCTTATTAGCCAGCACTGTGTCAGCAGGTGATGATCCTGCTTGGAAATGTTAAGTGTGTTTTGCTGATTCAGTATTGCACGTGTGTCACTACCTGTATGGATATGAGAAAGACAGTAGGTTCTCTCTTGAGATCCAAACCTAGGCTGTGGGCTGAGCAGGTCTGAGAGTAACCTTAGGAGATGACAAGCCTGAGTAGAAAGCTTAGACTGGATTCATACAGTTGAATTTTAAGTTCCTTTGGTAAATAAAACCAAACCCCGTGAAGGGAGGATATTTATCCTGCTATAACTTATGTGGACTGAGTTTGGAGAAGAGTGGGGAAGCCACTTGCTCACTGAAGGGTTTTCCCATCACATCACAGCTATATCAGGAATTCTAATTCTGGAAAGGTTGGATTGCATAGAAGAAAAGGAATCAAAGAGTTTCCAGCAGGGCCTATTCAACATGAATAGCATTTTAAATATCACTTGAGGGGTTTGGGGGAAAACCTCATGTTTGCTTCAGTTCAGCCCTACTCTAAAGAAGCTAACCCCCTGGTCAATGGCTTACTATATCCCCAGGCGTTCCTGGGGGTCCTGCAGGTCCTGGTTTGCCCTCTGGTCCCTAAATAAAACAAAGCAGAAAGAATATGTATTACTCGTTCGTAGTATATCCTTGTCAACACTTTAGCTTGCCTGCACATATATATACCTGCCCCTGGAAATTTCCACTACATGCATCTGAGGAACTGGGTATTCACCCACGAAAGCTCATGCTCCAAAAAGTCTGTTAGTCTATAAGGTGCCACAGGATTCTTTGCTGCTTGTCAACACAGGCAGTACCACAGATGGCATTTGGTACATTTTCTGCCATTCATTCCTATTAGCAATCATTCACATTAATTCATCTCGGAAAAGCAGTTACCAACCTCTGTGTATAATTAGCCTCCTAAGCCGTACATTTTCAGACATTTTAGATTGTTTGCCATTCCAGAAAATATATAGTAATTAGAAAACTATTGTGCCCAAACTAACTCTGAGAAGACTAGAACTGCTGGGATAAATATCTCGGAGCATATGCTGCAGAAGGCAAATCTTGGAATCATTAGTCAACATGGACAGAACAAGATATCACGGGCATAGGTTGCAGCAAGAAAAACGTAGGTTAAATATTATGAGAAACTTTATTAATTATAAATTCTTTGGCAACAAGGCAAGCTGCTCAGGCAGGCTATGGAATCACCATAACTAGGGCCCTACCAAATTCATGGTAATGTATGGTCAATTTCACAGCCCTAGGATTTGAAAATTGGTAAATTTCACATTTTCAGATGTTTAAATCTGAAATTTCATAGTGGTGTAACCGTGGGGGTCCGGATCCAAAAGGGGATTGTGGGGGGAGGTCACAAGCCTGTTGCACGAGGTCATGGGATTGCCACCCTCACTTCTGTGCTGCCTTCAGAGCTGGACAGAGTGGGGAGGAGGGGCGGTGGCACTATCTGCCATTGGGAGAGATACTCAAGTTCTGTCCTGCCCCAGTCCTGCCTAGCAGCTAGCAGCCCCCTGCTGGGGTGCTCCCAGCAGCATGGAGAAGATCGAATCCAATTCCACAAGCCTTCTCCAGCTGCAGGAACCTCTGGGGCTGCTGCCCAATCCCAGAGCATGCTGTAGCAAGGGGAGGCACCTGGAGGTGGGTTTGGTCTTACCCCTCCCCCAGAGCAGCTGTGCAGGAGATGGACAAGTCCTGTCATTCTCCAGCCCAGCCTCCTTTTGCTGGGGTGCTCCTAGGACAAAAGGACATCGGATTTCACGAGGATGGGCTTATTTCATGGCCCATGACATGTTTTTCACAGCCATGAAATTGGTAGGGTCCTAATCATAACTTGAATATGCAAAGAGACTAGATAGTCTGGTTTAGAGGTTGTACAATCAATACAGCCAACAGGCAAGCAAATGGATATGGTCACCCACTCCTGCTACCATCCCAACCCAACAGGTTCTGTGATTCTGGGCCAGAAAGCATGTATTCACTGTCTGAGTCCTCAAAACCGTGCTCAGCGACCCACCGAGCCCTTCCTGGTGGTGCTGATGTCACAATGGCCAAGCAACAGTGCAATATAAATTCTGCCATGGTCAGATTGCTGCTGACACAGGGATTAGAGGGAGGTTGCAAACATTTAGGAGGGCTTGGGTCAAACTGCAACGGGACCTGGCCAGGTTAAGCCAGAGTGGCTTCAAGGGACATTTGTCAGAGTCCTACAATAAGGGAAAAGATAGAGCTCCCAGGGTGACAATGCACTCAAGCAAACCGATTTTAGCCATTTCTCTTCAACACCATCCTAATACGCTTTTGTCATGTAAAGAAGCACCGTGGCTAATGGAGAGAATGGGGAACTGGAAAGGGCAATGCACGAGAGCGGGGGGACAATCCTATCTGAAGAAGCCCACAACACGAGAAAACTAGAGAAACCCTTGTCTAAGATCCTTGCGTGTCATTTAACGGTCAACGAGCCAAACATTTTCCCTTTTGACCGTTGTTATTTCTAAAGCCAGCTGGCTGCTTCATCTAATATATGGGAAGCACCAGTATTTTTTACCATGTGGGAGCAGTGAAAAAAAATATGTCATGCCCATTGTCTTTTCTATAAAAGCAAGCAACAAAAGTTTAGCATAAATTTACTTTCGTGAGGCAAAGCAATGGCTGCACGCTGCGTTAAGTAGCAATTATCATGCGTGTGGGACTCTATGATGCTTCAGGGTCTATTACAAACCCAATGGGAAACTTCAAAGAAATGGCACAGAGGTGGGTGGAAGTGGCCCTCTGTGGCATATGCATGTGATGCAGTAGGGACTGTCTGTGTGGGGAGTGGGAGAGCAGGGGAGGACTTTGGGGGATGGACGATGCCAGGGCCTGTAACCTGAGCTAGGTAAGGGAGGGGAAAGGTCAACACCTTTGCCTGGGAAGGGGACAAAGGAAGGGAGTGGCAGGAGGGAAGCAGTTTGAGTTTGGGCTTGGGGCTGTGTGGGCGGAATTCAGGGTATCCTAGCTAGGATCTAAGCACCCTGAAAGCCCAGAAGGACTCGGTGGAGGGGTCCTGACTGTGCCTGCAAGCTCTGCTGTAACCTGTGTTCCTGTTGTCCAATAAACCTTCTGTTTTACTGGCTGGCTGAGAGTCACTGTGGGTCCCAGGAAGAGGGGTGCAGGACCGGACTCCCCACACTCCGTGACAACTGGTGGCAGTGGTGGGAGATACTGCACCCCGTGGACGGCGCTTCCTGCAGTAAGTGACTGGGGAGCAGTAAAACGAAGGGGTGATTAAGCCCTGGGAGTGTGTGCCCAGTGAGAAGGACTTTGCAGTAACAGGGTCCCCCGGGGGATTGCAGCGAGCGGTCCCAGGGGCGGAGGAGTCTGCAGCTCGACCCTGGCAGAGAGGTGGTGACCTCACGAAGGGCTGGTGCACTAGGGGTCCCCCTGGAAACCGTGGGGAGCGGCGAGCACCCCGGCCTGTGAGTGGCCAGCAGGAAGATGTATGCCAAGCGGCGCAAGTGTGACCTGGTGGAGCTGTGTAAGCAGAGGGGGCTGCACCCAGGGAGGCTCAGCAAGGACCAGCTGATTTCCCAGCTGGAGCAGGGAGACCGCATGAATGAACGGAGCCCTGTCTCTGAGGGAAGCAGCCGAGCAGATGCAGCGCAGGCACCAGTGACTGTCCCCGCTGGGAGTGGTCAGCCGGCAGACGAGGGCTTCCCGAGACCCCCCCTTCCTAGGCATAGAGGAAGGGCGGGGAGGAGCCCAGTGTATACCGAGGGCACCGTGACACCCCCGGCCAGCAGGGGAGCCCCACGGCGAAGCTCACCCCCCAGCAGGGGATCCTCCCGGCAACGCTCAGCATCCGTGGAGCGGATGCGGCTGGAATATGAAAGGGAGCTGAGACGGGAGGAGCTCGAGTTAAAGAGGCGAGAGCTGGAGGAGAAGGCGAAACAGCGTGAACATGAGGAGAACCAGCGTAAACATGAGGAGAACCAGCGCCAGCGTGAGTGGGAGGAGAAGGAGAAACAGCGTAAACATGAGCTGGACCTGGCCCGGCTGAGGAGCAGTGAGGCCCCGGCTGCGGTGAGTGAGGGGGGACCCAAGCCTACAAAGAGCTTTGATAAGCACCTGCTGCCCCGGCGTAAGGAGGGGGAGGACATAGATACCTTCCTGACGGCTTTTGAGAATGCCTGCGAGCTGCACAGGGTTGACCCTGCAGACAGGATTGCAGTTCTCACCCCCTTACTGGACTCCACAGCCGTGGAGGTGTACAGCCGACTGAAAGGGGCGGAGGCAGGGGACTACGAACTGTTCAAACAGGCCCTGCTCCGCGAGTTTGGGCTGACTCCTGAGATGTACCGGAAAAAGTTCCGGAGCCAGCGTAAAACCCGTGAGGTTACATACCTACAACTGGTCAACCGGGCGCAGGGGTATGCTCGCAAGTGGACAGCTGGGGCCCAAACTAAAGAGGACCTGCTTGACCTATTTATACTGGAGCACCTGTACGAGCAGTGCCCGTCCGACCTGAGGCTGTGGTTGATGGACCAGAAGCCGGAGAACCCGCAGCATGCAGGCCAGCTGGCCGACCAATTTGTGGACAGTCGGGCAGGGGATGGCAGGGAGGAGTCTCGAAGGAGCAGGCCTGCCTCAACGCAGAGAGAGAGTCATCATGGGACCTCCCAAAGGGGGCCTATGGAGAACCCCCCCAAAAGGGGAACATCCAGCGGCAGGTCCCTCCGACCCACTCAAGGGGACCCACGAGATATGGGCTGCTATCGCTGTGGCCAACGAGGTCACATACGGGCCCAGTGCCCCAAGCTCAGGGACAGACCAAGCAGACCCAACCCGCAGAGGGTGGACTGGGTAAAAACCCAATCGGAGGAGGGGCTACGTTCCCAGGAAAGGGGGGTTGGCAACATACCACCTATGGATGCTCTCGGTTCCGGGTTTTTGGTTTACCGGGTGGGCGCGGGGCTGCCCCTCCGGAAAGAGTGCATTGTTTCCCTGGAAGTGGATGGGAGGAAGGTCACTGGGTACTGGGACACGGGCGCAGAGGTGACGCTGGCCCGGCCCGAGGTGGTGGCCTCAGATCGGATGGTGCCCGACACCTACCTGACCCTGATGGGCGTGGGCGGGACCCCATTCAAGGTACCCGTGGCAAGGGTACACCTGAAATGGGGGGCCAAGGAGGGCCCCAAGGATGTGGGGGTACACCAATATTTGCCCACTGACGTGTTAATGGGAGGGGACCTTGAGGACTGGCCTAGTAACACCCAGAGTGCCCTGGTCGTGACTCGTAGTCAGAGTCGGCAAATGGCACTGCTCCCCGACAACGGGGAAGGTACTCGACCTGAGGTGCAGGCCCCTAACTCAGGGAGCGGGGAACGCCCAGGGGCACGGTGCAGAGAGGCTGCGGCCTCAGACCCAGCCAGCAAGAGAGAGCCGGTCCCCATTCCTGTCCCAGCTGCTGAGTTCCAGGCCGAGTTGCAGAAAGATCCCTCCTTGCGGAAGCACAGGGACCGGGCTGACCTTAGTGCGGTACAGACCATGAGGAGAGGTTGCAAGGAGAGGTTCCTGTGGGAGAAGGGGTTCCTGTACCGAGAATGGGCTCCCCCAGGGGAAGTAGAGTCATGGGGGATCAGGAGGCAGCTGGTGGTTCCCCAGAAGTTCCGTCACAAGCTGTTGTACCTGGCCCATGACATCCCTCTCGCAGGGCACCAGGGAATCCGGCGCACCAGGCAGAGGCTGCTACAGAACTTTTACTGGCCTGGGGTCTTTACCCATGTCCGACAGTACTGCCAATCCTGTGACCCCTGCCAGAGGGTGGGGAAGGCCCGGGACAAGGGGAAAGCGGCTTTGAGGCCTTTACCCATCATAGAAGAACCTTTCCAGAAGGTAGCCATGGACATAGTGGGACCTCTCAGCAAGATGACCCGGTCAGGGAAGAAATACATCCTGGTGGTCGTGGATTTTGCCACTCGCTACCCCGAGGCGGTGGCCTTGTCCTCTATCGAAGCAGACACAGTGGCAGATGCGCTGCTGACAATTTTCAGCCGGGTGGGGTTCCCCAAGGAGGTCTTAACGGACCAGGGGTCCAACTTCATGTCGGCCCTGCTCCGGTCCTTATGGCAGAAATGTGGGGTCCAGCACAACTGGGCCTCAGCGTATCACCCCCAGTCCAACGGGCTGGTAGAAAGGTTCAACGGGACGCTGAAGATGATGCTAAAAACATTTATGAACCAGCATCCGCAAGACTGGGACAAGTACTTACCTCACCTGCTGTTTGCGTACAGGGAGGTACCCCAGGAATCTACTGGGTTTTCACCTTTCGAACTGTTGTATGGAAGGCAGGTGAGGGGGCCCCTAGACCTGATGAGGGACGAATGGGAGGGGAAGGCCGCTCCCGAGGGAGAGTCAGTGGTGGAGTATGTCCTGACCTTCCGGGAAAGACTGGCCGAGCTCATGGGCCTGGCCAGGGAGAATCTGGCCCGAGCCCAGAGGAGGCAGAAGGTCTGGTATGACCGCACAGCACGAGCCCGTACCTTCGCCACCGGGGATCAGGTGATGGTTCTTATCCCCGTGAGGAGAAACAAACTCCAGGCCGCCTGGGAAGGGCCCTTCAAGGTTATCAAGCAACTGAATGAGGTAAACTATGTGGTGGAGCTGTCAAACCGGGCACATCACCGTCGGGTGTACCATGTGAACATGATGAAACCATACTATGACAGGGGGAATGTGGTGTTGGCCGTGTGTGGACATTGGGAGGGGCAGGGAGATGACCCCTTAGTGGATCTATTCCCTGGGACAAAAGCTGGTTCCCCCCTGGAGGCGATTCCCCTCTCTGAGCAACTGACCCCGGGCCAGCACGCTGAGATCAGAGGGGTGCTGCATCTGTACCGACAGCTGTTTTCCAACCAGCCTGGACGCACTAATTTGACTGTCCACCGGGTGGAGACTGGGTCACATCCCCCTATAAGATGCTCCCCTTTTCGGGTCACTGGTAAAACTGCCCAGGATCTTGAAAGAGAGGTCAGGGACATGCTGGCTTTGGGGGTGATCCAGCCGTCTTCCAGCCCTTGGGCCTCGCCAGTGGTGCTAGTCCCCAAGAAGGATGGGTCAATCCGGTTCTGTGTGGACTATCGAAAGCTCAATGCCATCACCGTATCTGATGCCTACCCTATGCCCAGGCCTGACGAGCTCCTAGACAAGCTAGGAGGTGCTCGGTACCTCACCACTATGGATCTTACCAAAGGCTACTGGCAAGTGCCGCTGGACGCAGATGCCAGGCTGAAATCGGCCTTTATCACCCCTCTGGGGCTCTATGAGTTTCTGACCCTGCCCTTCGGCCTCAAGGGAGCGCCAGCCACCTTCCAGCGCCTGGTGGATCAGCTACTGAGGGGGATGGAGAGTTTTGCCGTGGCGTATATTGACGACATCTGCGTCTTCAGCCAGACCTGGGAGGACCACGTGTCCCAGGTTAAACAAGTCCTGGACCGACTCCGAAGGGCTGGGTTAACCGTAAAGGCTGAGAAGTGCAAGGTGGGGATGGCCGAAGTATCTTACCTGGGCCATCGGGTGGGGAGCGGCTGCCTGAAGCCGGAACCAGCCAAGGTGGAGGTGATCAGAGACTGGCCTGCTCCCCAAACCAAAAAGCAGGTACAGGCCTTTATTGGGATGGCGGGGTACTATCGAAGGTTCGTGCCCCACTTTAGTGCCATAGCCGGCCCCATCACTGAACTGTGCAAAAAGGGGAAGCCAGACAAGGTGATCTGGACTGAGCAGTGCCAGGAGGCTTTCCGGGCGCTGAAGGAGGCTCTGGTTAGCGACCCAGTTCTGGCAAACCCAGATTTTGACAAACCCTTTATGGTGTTCACCGATGCCTCAGACACGGGACTGGGGGCGGTGTTAATGCAGGAGGATGAAAAGGGGGAGAGACACCCCATCGTGTACCTGAGTAAGAAGCTGCTACCCCGGGAACAAAGCTACGCGGCCATCGAGAAGGAATGCCTGGCCATGGTGTGGGCCCTTAAGAAGCTAGAGCCATATCTCTTTGGGCGACACTTCACCGTGTACACCGACCACTCTCCCCTGACCTGGCTGCACCAGATGAAAGGAGCCAACGCCAAGCTCCTGAGGTGGAGCCTGCTCCTGCAGGACTATGACATGGACGTGGTCCATGTGAAAGGAAGTGCCAACCTGACAGCGGATGCGTTGTCCCGGAGAGGGGGCCCTGAACTTCCCCAGGTCACTGGGCAGAGTGACCCCGCTCAGTTCAGTCTCGAAGGGGGGAGAGAAGTTGTCACGGAGTGTGGGGAGTCCGGTCCTGCACCCCTCTTCCTGGGACCCACAGTGACTCTCAGCCAGCCAGTAAAACAGAAGGTTTATTGGACAACAGGAACACAGGTTACAGCAGAGCTTGCAGGCACAGTCAGGACCCCTCCACCGAGTCCTTCTGGGCTTTCAGGGTGCTTAGATCCTAGCTAGGATACCCTGAATTCCGCCCACACAGCCCCAAGCCCAAACTCAAACTGCTTCCCTCCTGCCACTCCCTTCCTTTGTCCCCTTCCCAGGCAAAGGTGTTGACCTTTCCCCTCCCTTACCTAGCTCAGGTTACAGGCCCTGGCATCGTCCATCCCCCAAAGTCCTCCCCTGCTCTCCCACTCCCCACACAGACAGTCCCTACTGCATCACAATGCAGTCTGCAGCTACACTTATTAGTGAGACACACACCTATGCAGCATGATGATCCACTTCTCAGTATGGGGGGAAAAAGGAGGAAAACTTACAGGCGGGCCTGGGTTTCCAGGAGGTCCCGAGAAGCCAGGCATTCCAGGGTGACCCTGCAGAATCACAAGAGAGCTATTAGATTAGTGTCAATCTCTTCTTCACTCTTCAGTTACGTCCCCCAGATTTTAGGTTAATAAATGGCAGTCATAAGGAAGCAGTGATAGAACAGTGAAATGTGTGAACACACAGAAGGGTTGGGCCTCAGGAAATAAGCTATCCTGGGATTACAAACTGAAGCTTCGGCGTGCAAAGGATGTACTTCTATGCTGTATCTAAAGTCTTTAATATACATAGGCTTTGGAGACTGAATAACTCGTCAAGAAACATAACAACAGGCTTGGTATGAGTTGCATAGTTTGTATGCAAGGGAAATATTCACTAAGCAATTATTGCAGTGTTAGCAGTCAGTCGAGAAAGAAGCACAGTTATGTTGAGGATGTACTTTTCCTATGGCATCTGCTGTTCTGTGCCTATCGGAGCTGGGAGAGGAAGAGCGAAAGGCCAAGGCAGAAAGCTATGCAAAATGAGAGCTCGGAAAAATGTTTGTAACTTGAAACTTACCAGATTATGGGGCTCCATTACTGGACCAAAAACCTGTCCCACTTTCAGTGTAAGGTTCATGAAACCTACAGCAAACCTGGGCTTGATTTTGGCCACAATTTGTCTAATTCCCCTCTGTTCCTGCAGGATCCCAGTTCCCCTGGAAAATCCCCAAGTTTCTCCCCCAGACAAGACAGAGGCCTTTCCTTAACTGCTGACCCATCATATCTTTGGATTAGCCATTTGGGTAGCTGAGGACTCCCTCATAGCATGAATAGCCTGGGGTTTTTCAGGTGCCAGATGAGAGAGAAC
Organism: Gopherus flavomarginatus; assembly: GCF_025201925.1. NCBI lineage: Eukaryota > Metazoa > Chordata > Testudines > Testudinidae > Gopherus > Gopherus flavomarginatus. The sequence goes on from NC_066618.1 coordinate 290,138,601, forward strand.
CACAACAGTGTAGAAGCAGGACATGGTGGAGCCTTCTGGATCCCAATTTGGAAAAGGCTGCCCATCCCCACGTCTCACCTGTGCACTAGCCAGGGAAGGAGGCCAGATGGTCAGCCCTTAAAAACCAACAAGGGGTGAGGCAGCCAACTGGATGCCTCCCAGAGATACCAGAGGTGGTGATGACAGTGGTGGGAATAAAGGCCACATGGCAGCCTACAGACACTCCACAGAAAATGATGATGGTGGCAGGGAGGAGAGGGTTTAAGTGGAGGGCATCCTGATGGGGAGGGTCCCAGCTCAAGTCTTCTTACCCTCATCCCTCTGGGGGTTAGGGATACCGAGGATCTTTGCCTCTGTCCCCAATGAGGCCAGGGCAGGAGTCACGATTATATCCTAGACACATATTCCAGTTGTACTACTTGGGAAGCACACTTTTTTACCTGTCCACCTTTTGGTCCAGCATCTCCAGATGTCCCACGGTCTCCTTTAGTGCCCTGATAACAAACAAAGCCATTGAAAGCCACTAAGGTTTATGACATTCCCAGCTGTAGGCTCCACTTCAGCAAAGCACTTTAGCATACGCTTAACTTTAAGCATGCACTTAAGTCTCATTGATTCCAATGGGACTTACACATGTGCTTAAAGATAAGCACTTGCTTAAGTGGTTTGCTGAATTGGGGTCTCACTGTCCGCCTAACCCACGTTTATTTGCCCACACACCAGAAAAATTTAACAAAACATTGTATGGAAACGAATCAGATTGGGAAGCCCAAAATATGACTTTACCAATGTCCCAGATTACTACTAAATTGCTGGGTGTGGAATTTATAGTGTCCCCAAAACACAGCATTGTTCAATACAGAATAACAGTTAGGCAAGCGGGGGAAAACCGTCTGCAGTTTATCACTTAAAATATGTCTGGATTTAGGGATTGATGGAGAAAGGACCTGCAGTTCCACTGAACTATACACTGGGGAGTTTTTGGCATTTCTATCCCAGAGTGTGCCACGCTGGGCTTCAGGGCCGCCCAGGTTGGGGGGGGGAGAGGGGCAATTTGCCCCAGGCCCCGCAGGGGCCCCACGAGCCCTGGCCTGGTGGCGGTCCGGGTCTTCAGAGGCATTTCGGCGGCAGGGGGCCCTTCAGTGCTGCCAAAGACACGGAGCGACAGAAGGCCCCCCCTCCCACCACCGAAGACCCGGACCGCTGCCAGGTGAGTACAAGCAGCGCAGCTCCCCCGCTTTGCCCTAGCCCCTTGAATCCTCTGGGCGGCCCCGCTGGGCTTTCAGAAGAGCAGTGCACTCTGCACTTTAAATCCTGCAGAAACCCTACCAGGCATTTGGGAAGGAGTCTCAACAGAGCAGCTGGCTATCTTCTGGCATTACTCTCTGTCTATTATTTCATTTGAGCACCTGCAGACTGTGGGTACGTGCATATATGAACTGAATGCAACTTGGGATATTGACTACCTATTAGATTTAGGTTTGTTCATGTTCATATGGACAATTCAAATCTTATGCCATTATGTCAGTCAAATGCTGAGTCTTCCCATCTCAGTCTTCCCTCCCAGCAGAGAATGGTTATTTCTCAGACTGCGGAGTGGTCGCAGCAATTACCTCTAACACATACATCTATTTGGGTTACCAGCTGTTTTCTGAGTTTTCTCTCAGAATGTTCTCCCGTCTTAACCGACTGCACCTTTCCTTTTGTTCTTTTATTGCCCTTTCTGTACTTTTCATGGCAAGAAGTAAAATCGGTTTTCTGAACCAGTATAAATCCTTGTTCATTGTAATAACCGCAGAGAAAAAGGAATTAAACAGCAGACACTGTTTGAGACTGGAACCAAGTGCTGGAAGGCAGGTAAGTCTAGGGGGAAACTCCTTATCTCTACTGCCATTGATTAGTTTTGGTTTGTTTCACATTAGGTTATCGTAAATATTTCAACTGTAATTAAGCACTGACTTTCTGAGCAAACTGATCACGAAGGTTACACAAGGCCAGAGCTCTAAGTGTTAAATTACTAGAATCCTTCATGGCTTGGTGTTTGTCAATGACCCTTGAATACAAGGCTGAGACGTGGTAAATAGCTAAAATGATCAGCCCTTCTTCCAATGTGTTCCCAAGTAATACTGGGTGTTACAGACTAAGTGACTGTGGCCATTTAAAAGACCAACAGTTCGGTGCATTGTCAATGTAGCCCCCAGCATACCAAATCATTTGTTACATCAAAACCATCCAAGGAAGGAATTAGTCAAGTAGAAAGGAAGGTGCAGGATTTCCAGGGTTGGGGCTCTCCCTCCTTCCTCAGGTGAGCGGATCCAAATTGATAGTAAAGTGCCCATCCTGCAATCCTTGCCCGCACATCGCTCCCATTGAGACCACATTCTGTGTGGAGGCTCAAAACCTAACTGGTCTTTGCAAACAGAGAGATGTGGGGGGAGGGGGAATGCTACATACTACGTTATACTGCTGGGTTGTCCACGGGGAAACTGTGTGACTCAGGGGTTGAAATTCAGAAAGACAGCACAGAACCTGTCTACCACTCAAGTCCCACATAAGTTCTTCCCCTCTGCATTCCGCTTCAGCCTTTGCTCTACATAAGAATGGAGTCGATCCAGGTGATGTTCATTGAGGAGAATTACTGACCTTTGGACCATTCACCCCTGGGGGGCCTGGGAGACCCCGGGGTCCAGGATCGCCCTACAATAAAGAGGAAAAAGCGCTCAATCACACTAATTTCTCACAAATCAGAAAGACATAGTAAGTGTCCAGCCACCTATCATGTGCAGAACCAATAGATGCAAGGATAAGCTTTCAATTCTGCAGCCTAATGCAGTTAGGACTCAGTCCAGCTATCCTGGATGCTCTGGGCCTGTGTGAGAAGCTCCTGATTACATATATCATCAGAGGGCTCCAGTAACACCAAAAGGTCTTATTCAAAAGACAGGCCAGCCACTAGAGGGAGACATAATCACAGTCACGTAGCTAGGGTATTACACATGCACACTGGTGCTAACTTTGGCCAGTCCTGGGATGGGAAACTTCCAAAAAAGAATAAGCTGGTGGGAGTCAATAAATGGGACTCTATCCTCTGAATTTGTACTGAACCAATACCCCAGCACGGTGCCAGGGGGCACTGCGCTACCAGAGGTGCTTTGTTTTGGATAAAATATACAACCACAGTCCTGGCTGCTTGTGGCAATTAAACAGCCCAGGCGGCTTTCTGCAAAAATAAGTGGTTTCCTGGCTGAACTGGAGGAAAACACATTCTGCCTCCCCAGCTAAAGCTGGATATGGCATCTCTCCCGTCTTGTCTTACACAGCTCCTGTGTTCCACTCCAATACAGCAGCCCTTCAGTGGCTAGGAGAGGTGGTTCCCGCATATGTTAAGTGCTTCAGGGTGAGAGGTACTATGTAAATGGAAGAACTGAAATGACGTGAGATATGCAGAAGCACAATGGACGCTTGGGGCCAGACTGTCAGTTGCACTAGTAACTCCATTGAGTTCTGTGCCAATGTATGTATAGCGTGCAACTGATATAGAGGGAGCGAGAGCCACATAGGCCTTGGAGGGAGGCTAGGAGAAGGAGCTGATAATTAGGGAACAGGGATGGCTAGAGATGCGGGTACCCATGGGGTACTGGACATGGCATGCGTGGACTGAGAGTAGAGTCCCACAACTGTTCCTCTCTCATTTAGATCCCTACATATTAGAGATCTAGTTCTGCAACCTTTATTCTCAGCGAGTATCATGTATTCACAGGCCCCCACCCTCCCCTTTTTCAAGCCCCTCCTTAAAAATCACTCCCTCACACCTCCCCGCGGGCTGTCTCCTGACAAACAGAAAATCCATCCAGCTGTCCCTGAGCTCCTAGAACTGTATCCCTCTCCTTTGCTCAGCCCCCCTGGTTTGGTTGTTTCTCATCTTCTCCTCTTCGTTTGTGTGTAGCCTCTTCTCTTTGTCTGCAGGCGCCCGGCTGAAACGTCCTCACTGGTTTTAGCAGGCTCTTCCACTGGATGTGTAGGAGGTGCAGTGCAAGAGGGATGGCTGGCTGGCTCCTGTATTCTAGGCTGCTCTCAGGGCTGGAGCAAGCCCCAACATAAAGTAGATCCCTAAATTGTTGGAGGGCGGAGTTCTCCATCCACTCCTTCACCCTTCCACCTGTCCCCTCCTCCTCCTAAGCTCCTTCGTGCTACCAGAGCAGGGTAAAGTGGCTGTATTAGGAGCTGGGCTTCGGGCCTGTCTATGAAGCACCTAGTGCACTGCTCCTTTTATGACAATAAATGCAGGAATATTAAAATAAGGCTAAAGACAGTTATCAAAGTGATCCTGAAGCATGAACCTTACTGCAGTTCTCTTACCATTTTCCCATTCAGGCCATCTCTGCCCGGAGGTCCTTGGGCCCCTCTATCGCCCTTGAAGCCTGGCACTCCAGGGAGCCCCGGGGGGCCAGGTGGGCAGTCATTACACACATCCTAAAAGAGACGAGGTAACACTGAGAATAGCATTAGGGATGAGACTGAGGCTCCCTTCCAGCCCCATGGACGTTCAGCGGCACTCTGAGCGTACGCTCTAGGTCTGTGCTCCAAATCAGTGGTAGGCCACAGAACTGTTGTGGCACCTGAGTAGGCATTATGGGCAGTCCTCAAGGGGGCTAGATGAGTTATAATGCAGTATCCAAGCCAGGCTCACAGAATGGAGGGAAAGGCCTATTCTAAGGGGGAGAGAGAGAGGAGAAACGTGAAGCAGGAATACAAAATAAATAAAAATTCTTTCTTGTTAACTTACAGATTCAAAACAGTGTCTTATCCAGCCTCAAAAGCTAGGCTGGGTCACTGCTTGGAGGGCAGCTGTCCAGGGAAAACCCAGGAGCTGCAGGGAGTCGGGGGCGGCTCCTACTCTATTCTCTATAGGTTCTTATACCATGCTGGTCACCATAGTATCTGAGCGCCTTCCAGTAATGCATTGAGTGATACGGCTACACATCTGTCACGTGTCATTTGCTCTCCCTCATCCTCTCCCTGCAGGGAGAAACAAGCAGTGGAGTGTCTCATGCAGTGTGGTGTTCATAACATACAAACCTGTTGCTATGTGTTTATGTTAGAGAAAGCAGGTTAAAGAAAGGTGCCTTGCACTTTTAGTGGAAAGTGGTCAGGTTTTTGATGGTCCTTAATTTGGGGCGGAGTTCATGCCACAGTCTTCCCACCGCTAGAGAAAGCAGGATGGGGGCCCTTGCCCCCTAGTTAGTGCTGAAGCTATGTCCAGCAGAGTGGTGGTAGTCACTATGGAATAATAGGGAGAAGTGAAGCACCCCCTACTTGTGGTCATGAAAGATCTCTTGGCATTTGTTGCAAGAGTAGATGTATGCCACAGTACCCTGGCCAAATTCCATCATGGGGAATTACGCTCGGTCTCCCTCCACTGTTCTTTGAAGTGTCAGTTCACTACATTATTCTTTATTTCAAAAACCGCCCGGCAAGTGTACAGAATTCCTAACATTTCCGCCTGAGGGTTGGCCTTGTTTCAGTGGTGCGTGAAGTGAGCCCAGTATACAGAGAAGAAGTGCAGTCCAGTGGATAGGGCAGGAGGACTAGGTTCTATCCCAAGCTCTGCCAGGGATCTGTTGTATGATCTCAGGCAATGCATTTGCTGCTCTTTTCCCTGCTATTCCTTGGGCGTCTGTCTGACTTAGAATATAGACCCTTTAGAGTAGGGTCTGCCTCCTACTGTGTGGGTGTATGGCCCCTAGACAAATGGGGCTCTGAGCTCAGCTGGGGTCTCCAGGTGCTACTGAATACAAAACAACTTCATACAGTGCACTCTGTGTAAAGATTTTTGGGATCTTTGGAGAAGAGATGCTGTGTGAATACAAGGTTTCACCTCAAGGTAGTAACTAGAGAGGGCTGCTCTTTTCAGCTCTGAGGAAAAGACCAGTTAGCAGTTCATTTTTCAGTGCCTTTTAAGCATTAGGTAAAGACTTCTTGTCATGTCCCTAGACTGCTTAAAAATCTTGCTATTTTGCCCTTGGCCATCACTAAAGATTTAGCAGCTGCTCGGTGTCAAATACTGAATCATTTCCCATGAAATCACCTTCATGGACAGCAACAGCAAACCTACAAACCAACATTTTCAAATGTGGGCACTTAACAGTAGGCACCTACATCCCCAGTTAGACACCTCATGCAAACGTGGACTGATTTTCAAAGGGCACCTAGCACTTCCAGCTTAAACTGACTTAAGCAGGAGACATAGAGGCTCAGCGTTTTTGGAAATCAGACTTCTTTATTTAGATGCTTTCAGTGGCGTTGAAAGCCTATCTTTAGGGAATTATGCTTGAAAATATTTAATCCCTCTGCTTCAGAGGGCCAGTTCAGGCCTCACTAAAAGTTAGAGCAGCAACCTTGGGGCTGGTCTAAATTACATCAGCTTGTAAGGGCCTTTGTAGGCCAAAACACTGGTGGAGATTACTAGAGCATATTTAACTCTGGCCATAACCGCTTTGGTCTCTAACGTGTCCCCAATGGCACTAGTTGACAGTGTGACTCTATGAACTGCAAACTGCTTGCACATCTGGCTGTTTAGAATATTCAGATGCACATCTGGCACTCACAGTTCAGACACATCTCCATAATGTAGCATCAGTCATCAAGTTAAAAGCAAAAAACAATCTCATCACAAAGGCAATTTCAGCCTGTACCTTGACTAAGAGATTTATGTCCTCAGGAGAAAGGAGGGAGGAGGCACCCTGTGGAAACAAGAATCCATTGTTTAAAAAGTGTTTTATAAAATGAGACCCTTAAGGTAAATTTACATGAAAATTCCCTGTGGCATGGTACTGATTTTTCTTGCACTGTCTGGTGCTCACTGGGCCCAATATGTCCTTTGTCAATGGCATTATAAATTTATTCCAGAATACAGGGATGACCATGCAGGACATGTGTAGAAAATACAGATTCTGGCCTTGGGTTTTATATGCAAATACTAAGAGAATATAAGAGCTTTTGCTTTCATTTACATACAGCATATTCAATTATATTTATATTGAGCCAAACCTACCACAGGAGCTTTTACCGTAATCACTCGTCACTCTTAGTTCTTGTAGCTGTTCTTCCAGTTAGAACAGCAAGCGACATTTAACTGTCACTGTGAAGGATGGGGTAGATGGAGGTGCTGATATAAAAGAGAGAAGAGCAGAATTGTTTGGGATTTAATCTAAAAGTGAAATGACATACTGGCTTTCCAGGGGGTCCTCTTTCCCCAGGATTTCCAGGTAAACCCTATGGACAAGGGAGAGAAAAATCTATGAGATTAACTCACAATAAGACCTTGCTTCTCTTCCCACTCCTCATACACACATAAACACGCCATCCTAGGATACTGCTCATTTGTGCCTACTGTCACACAATCCTGTCAGTGTTGAGACAATCACACACACTTCTACAAGAACTACTAATGTATCTACATGTTGATAACATTTAGAATATACCTCTCTCCATCCACCTCTATTTCTGAATTACTTGCTCTCACTACACACCCTTCCATACTCCTCTCTGGTTTTACTCTTAATGCCACTGGAGTTACCCCCCCGGGCAAAACTGGTTCATCATGTTTTCATGGTCACTAAAGGCACAGTTAATACTTGGTCGAGCTGCAGCAGTTTCAAGGAGAGATGAATGAGGCACTGAAGACTGAGCCCAACGGGAGCATTTAAAACGAAGGCCCCAATCCTGCATCTGAAACTGCAAGACTGGACCCTGGCAGTCACTTGGAGCACCAGCAAGTCATCGTTTGTGGGAGCAGTTTGATACCAGTTTTCAGAGAAATGTGTGTGATAGAGACAGATTGAGATGGGCAACTGGCAAGGCACCACTAATATGTCAAATACCCAAGGTCTGGGCCTGGAAGGGAAAGGAAGACGTTCTATAACATGGAAGGGGCTATGTAGGAAGTGCCTCCAGAAGGGCCAGAATCTGGCAACATTTGAGATCCTCACCCTCGAGGTGCCTGCCACTGCCCCCCTTACTTATCAGTCAGGCCTACATCTATGTGTAGAAGTGTTCCACAGAAACGTAGGCCGGTTTATTTCAGGCAATTGCACACCCATGACATTTGGCTGGGTGAAATCTGGCAACATGGCTCTTCCCACAGCCAGCACAGCTCTGAGATCGACATTTTCAAACTTGAGCATGGAAAGCAAGTTCTCTGAGGAGAGGCAGGGCATGGAGGGGCCTGGTCCCTCATCATCCATCAGCAGAGCTGGTGGGCTGCGGAGGGGAAGGCACATAGCACTCTCCTAGAGAGTGGCTCAGTGGGCACGCTCGTTCTGGGTGCCTTGCAGCACAGTGCTTCCTGCCATCTCCAGTTCTGTCAGGGCTGCTTTGTGAGACACCACTGAGTCCCGTGGAAAGGTCCCGTCCTTTTCCATTGCACACTCCTGGTCTCCACTGCTGTGTGGAGTGGAGTGACATCAGACTATATTGGTGATTGCCCCGCAAGAGACATCTGGCCTCAGCTGGGGTGGAAGAAATCAGAAGAAATTTCAATTGCTCTTTTCCTGTGTCTGCATTAACACCGGCATCCAAAGAAGGGCCCTTCTGCAGCCAATTGTCTTGCTCTGGCTTATGAATATAAAACTGTGATAATGAATTTCAGTGGGGAACAGCTGCGGTTCCCAAGGAACTGCAACTTCGTTGACTGAGATGCATGTGAAGGAGAAATTTGCCTTATAATTATTCTTCTGGGGAATTCGGGAAATGCTGGCAAGATGTCATGTTGCTTCTTACACTTTGCTTCCTTGAGACAGGCAAAAATCCTGCGATTAAAAGACTGTAGATACTCCTGGAAGACTAAGATGCTTTAACTTTCAGCTAACTTTACTACCTTCCTTTAGCCAAAACAAGCTCTCAGCACCCGCTCTCCCAGAGGGAGCAGGGTGATGGCTGCAGGGGTGGTCAGAAAGTACCAGCACAGAGCAAATCTCTGGGTCCCCCAGAAGTAAGGAATGTAGGAGATAATTCATCCCTTCTTCTCCATGGTGGGGTGAGGAGTGTGAGACCACACCTAGAGGAACCCAAGTGTACAGGAAGAAAATGAGATGTTCCTTTGCAAACCCCCAGGAGGAAGAGAGAAGAGATCCATTCAGATTCATAGTACGTCTCTTTGGGCCATTCGGATTACCTCAATGGAGCTACACCCAACGATTGTTACAGCAGCCCCTCAATTTTCTGAAGCCGTGGCATATATTTTCATGGGCCTAGAGAACCTGGGATTCATTTAGGGTCTCACAGTGTCACAACACTGTGTAGAGAAAGACAGTTACATGAAGGTGTCAGCTTTCCATGTCCCAATGTTATGTCAGCTGATGATGATGCAGCATCATCCCTTTTAAACACATCCAGTGCCCCTTCCCCACTTCCACCAAGGACTGGTTTCTATAGCTCAGCACTTGCTGATCAGCAAAGAGCGTCCTCCACCTTCCACAGAGCAGTGCTTGTGACACAGCAAGTGTCCACAAGCCAGGGGCAGGGATCAGCTTCCCCCAGCAGACATGTGAAGACCTCCCTCTGTTCCTCACCACGGAGAGCATCATTTCTGTGATTCACACTCTGAGAAGGCAGGAGTTGGAAGAAAGGCTGGCCAGAGGTAAAATGTCATCTCTTCCGCATGGCAATGCAACAAAAAGCCATCAGCGACCCTGGGCACAAGATTCCTGTTTTCATTAAGTGTCAGAGAATCACAGAAATCATAAACCCAAGAAAGTGACTGGCTATCTTGAGGCTTCCCCGGCCAGTGCAGGATTATTCTCAGACAATAGGCCTTCCCCAGTGTCGTTCTAGCAGGCTCAGTGATGGGTCTTCCCCCACTTCCCTAGAGACATTATTCCGTAGTCTAATAGGTCTTCTAGGTTGTTCTACCAGATGTTTGACCTACATTTTGATTTGGTTAATTTTGTTCCATCACTATTAATTCTCTCATTGGCCCACCCTAAAGAACCCGCTTCTGGACTGATAAAGACTGGGGTTTTTTAAGGTGATATATTGACTGTGAGTAGCCCTTTTAACTACAATAAACATTTAAACTCTGGCTTTCTTTACTTACATCCTGCCCAGTTGGCCCTTGTGGACCTGGAACACCTGGTAAACCTCGAGGGCCCTGGTAAAATGAGAAGAAATAAACCTGATCAGAAATGTTGGCAGCGTGTTTGTACCCCATCCACATATTTAGCAGCGGCCAGATTCCTGTCTGCTGCAGAAATGGAACTCACAGCCCATCAGCTGCCAGAACCCATTTAACTAGCAACATCCGAACTGACTTTCCAGAAAAACTTAATTACACTCTGTGCTAATATAGTATCTTCCATTGAAGGAATTCAAGGAACTATCCATAAATTAAGCCTCACAGATTAAGCCCCTCGTTGGGGTCGGCATTATAGCACTTTCATAGGTGTGCACAGTTAGGCAGAGAGAGAACTGACTCTCCGAAGGCCATGCTGCTGAGGGGAGAACAGAACCCAGACGTCCTGTCTCCCTGTCCCTTGCGCTAAATGATGAGCACAAGGGGCAAGATTCTGATCTCCCTGTATCACTATGAATCAGAATTAACTCCACTTGCTACATTTACACCTGTGTCAGCAGAAGTCAATTTAAGCTATGATTTTTTATCATGACAAAGTGGTAGACTGGTGAACCATGGCTATCTTGTGACTGGTTAGATACCACAGGAGTGAGGCAATGTATTGTTATTTTCTGCCAAAAGTCCAGCAAAACACTTACACACATGCTTAACTTTAAGCATGTGAGCAGTCCCAAAGTTAAGCAGGTGCTTAAGTGCTTTGCTGGATCATGGCCTAAATCAACGGTTCTCAAATTTAGCAACCCAAAGACCCCCATTTTAATTTAAACATTTTCAGTGCCCCCCACGTTCCACCCCCACTTCACCCTTCCCTCAAGGCCCCACCCCTGCCCCTCCTCTTCCCACCCTCTCCTCCGACCGCAGCCCATCCCTGCTCCTCCCCTTTTGTCCCAGTTGTTCTCCAGCGTGCAGGATGCACTGGGAGGGAGGCAGAGGAGTTGAGGGAGGGGAAGGAGGAGTTGATCAACGGGGGCCATGGACCCCCTGGAGTATCCTCCTGGACCCCAGTTTGAGAAACGCTGGCCTAAATAATGTAGCTGTATCTTTCCACCATTATCAAGCAAAAGGAAAATATAAACACGCCTTAACAAAATCATCAATAGTCAATGGAACATTTGACTACACGGTGGTCCCCCTCTGTAAAAGCTGGGTGTAGTTAGCAAGACATACTGTACCGATGGCCCTTTGTCTCCTGCTGGTCCCACAGGGCCCTGCAAACAAACAGCAATAACACAGAGATGAAAAGGGCAGCAGAGCCTGAATGTAACATCCTGGTGTGAGTGATTAAAGAGCAACATAAGTTTAGAGTTAATGGAAAGCATAAGAGGAGTGGTCAGGAAAAGGAACAGAATCAGCTTAGCAGGAGGTTGCCCTGAAACAGATGAAGCTAGCAACAAAGAAAGTAAATGAAGGCAGAGGAGTTTAAAGAAAACAAGAGCACATGCTGTGCTGTGTCCAACAGTCTTCCAGGCAGCGAGTAACCCCAGGGTATAATCAGTAACAGTAAAAAGGAGCCCGAAGCACAGAGCCCAGTGGGTTCACAGCAGCTGCTCATTTTGGGCTACAAGGATGCAGATTTACAAGCTGTTTAATCCACCAAACTGCAACTCCTTAGTAACATGGAGAGAGAGAGAGAAATCCCCATCAAGCACGTGGAAACAGCTAAGGAAACTTCCATGAGGAAATATCATCGTGAGCAAGAGTTCATCTATTTCTCCCATGCAGCGCTTTCTCCCTCACTCTCCGGCAGCTGGGGTAGGATGCACACACATGACAAGCCAGACTGATCTCTTACACCGGTGCAAATCTCAACTCAAGCAACATCAGTACTCCAGACTGATGAGCTGCCAGTGTAGCTGAGATCAAAATGAATCGAGTGAAAGCAGAAAGAAAGAAAGAAAGAAAGAAAGAAAGTCCCTAGAGAGAGAGAAAAAATTAGCATTTTTTTCTGGAAGCAGAATGGAAAATAAAAGACAGGGCAGTTTTTGAACTAACCTCACATCCATCACTGTAAGCAACAGGCCAACATGGAAGCAGGTTCCATGGAACCATAGACTATCAGGGTTGGAAGGGACCTCAGAAGATCATCTAGTCCAACCCCCTGCTCAAAGCAGGATCAATCCCCAGACAGATTTTTGCCCTGATCCCTAAATGGCCCCCTCAGGGATTGAACTCATAATGCTGGATTTAAGCAGGCCAATGTGCAAACTACTGTGCTATCCCTCCCCCCAATATCTACATGCATGTCCATGATACAGACTGGCAGATGGTAATATCATACTTGTTTTCTTTGTTGCGAGCAAGCTGTATAACTCTTTCTGACTTAGGAAAAAACAATGCCCTGAAGTAAGGTGAATGATATACGCAGTTGGGCCAGATTTTGATACTCTTAGTCTAGTCATTCATATTAACAGATATTAAGGACAGAAGGGACCATTAGATCATCTAGTCTGGCATCCTGCAAAACTTAGGCTATAGAATTTCATCCAGGTACCCCTGATTTGAGCCCAGTAACAAGGGCCCTGCGTAAATCACAGGATTTTGCGGGGTGGAGAGGAATTCATGACAAATTCAGGATGGCAAAAGTATTATAATTTCCTGGAGTTTGTGCAAGGAATGAATTTTACAAGTAAATGTAGTTAATTTCAAAGATGAAATGAATTATAAAAGGAAAATTCATTCTGTCCTTGAAACTGGCTACATTTACTTGTAAAATTCACTGCATCCTTGAAATTGACCAGTTTAAGTAATGTCCTGTATTAAAGACTTTGTTGCTGACATTGTCCTTTAAAAAAAAAATTAAAAGATCATGGTTTGGGGGCATTTTCATGATTTCCATGCTCTCCGTGAAATCGTGATTTATACTGTGCCCTACCAATAACTAATAAATAACAAACAGTAATAGCACACCAGGCTTCACAAAAGCTAATGAATTTTCTTAATTGATAAATTCATTTTAAAATTCTCATTCATGCGACTGAAATTAATTAGCCTGGTGTAATCATAATCAGATTTAAAGTATGAGCACTCATGCCTGAGAGGCTTTCAGCTTATTCAAGAAAAAACAAGCTGTCATTTAGAAATCAAGGCAACAGGATTTCGTACGTGCCAGAGCAGGAGCAGATCACCAAGCCTCACCAAAGTGCTAGCCAAAAACCTGGCACATCCTGAATAGCATGTGCCCTTTGGGTAAAGCAGAAGCCATAGTGCAGGTCTCATTATGTTGTTACGACTGAGACTGGGTATTAAATGATTGATCTCTTGCCTAATCTTCTCTAAAACAAGAAGACCTCAGCATGAGAAATGCAAACTATACAGTCAGCATTTATCATCAGTTACCACACAGCGATACAGCTTACCATAGCAGAGTTATTTCCAGTTCCAGGTATAAGGAGAAAGTGCAAAATCTAGATACCACTGCAGGGTATCATTGGCAAGTATTGGCTGGAGTAGGGACTACTAACCCTAAGACACAGTATGTGAGGATGCACAGATGGTTATAAAGGATTTTAGGATGTTTGCTATCTTCTCATGGGTGTGGCCAAGAATGAAGTCTGTTTACACACTTACACACCTGAGGCCTGAATTTGCAAGATTCTGAGCAGCATCTGAAAGGTAAGGAGTGTCCTCAGATCTCATTGATATTATCAGGGATCCGACACACTCACTACCTGGCAGGATCAGACCCCAGTGCCATAAAAACTCCAATTTGTCTAGAGCATAGTCCAAAAGATGTACTTTGTAGTCTATCAAAGGGGAGAAAATTCCAAAGGTGAAGGCAGCTGGCAGAGCTGTGAGCACAAAGGGGCATAACTGCACAGGATTCATATAAATCTCAATTGAAAAGTATTATGTGCACTTAAATAGTCAAAATACTACAGAAAAGAAGTTTTAAAAGGAATGTGCATCTCCTGAAAATCAGGTTTTAAAATACTTTTGTATCTTTCTATTTATTAAGATGTTTGACTCGCTAATTAGAATGCATAATCATTTGCTTCAATTTTCTAAAACTTAACAAAGATGAAAAATAACGGTATTTATTGGAAAAAAAATTTTTTGTATCAGCTAGACTCAGCATGCGAGCTGGGGAAATATGATGTCAGAAGGGCCTTACTCTCCTTGTGAAAATTTCACTTGTGGTCTGTTGGTGTTAAATGACAATCTGTACAGTAGCTAAATAGTGAGACACGCTGTGCAACAGAAATGCACACACCCCAAAAGACACTGTGTTCAGTGTGTAATGACACAGAGCTCCAGTGTCATGCAGAGCCAATGTGTCAAAACCACACAGATAATTTCAGGAGCAGCAGAAACTGATATTAACCACTCCGAGAACAGTAAGGGCATCCTCCCCGCAGCTTTACCACTCCATGCTCATTCGAGTAGCTGGCAATGGCCGTGTCTTGGTCTTATCAAAAGTGAGTGAGGTCTGCTTAGTACTTACAGGAGGTCCAGCTACTCCAACTCCTGGTGCGCCTCCGTCTCCTGGCTGGCCAGGAAGACCAGGAACTCCCCTATCTCCCTGAAACAGTGAGAGGAAAGGGTTAAGGACCAGCAAGATTCTTAATGTTTGAGAAAGGTGACCAATGTCTACCACTAATTTACAGCTCAGAAAATATCACCTACACTTCCTGCACATCCTACATGGAACCTCCACAATAATTATTAATACGTTGCAGGGGAACGGTCTCAACCTATGATAGCATAGGGACATGGAATAGTCATTGATTCATTATACTGGGAAAAATCCACTGCTAACTTGCCATATCCTGAAACTACTTTTCCTCTTTACAAAGTGCTTTGCCCAATTTTCGGAGCACATGCATGATTCAGCTCCATGCCACGCCATGTAACAGAGTGGGAACATAGGCCCCATCATTATTTTGGTTTACCTAGTATGTGGGTCAGCTAGCATAGAGCATCCAATTTCCATAAAGATCCTTCTTTTGCTAACTGTGTTGACTTGATAGACAGAGACTAGGTCAGAACCTCACATCTTTGTTGGGACAACTAGGGTGTTTAATACTGCTGCTTTTGTGTGGTTTTATACTAGGAACTCCAATTGCCTGTAGGTTAGCATGTATTCTGTGAGACACAGGAAAACATCATACTTGGGAGCAACCACCTACTTTCCTATAGTAGATTGCACATACAGGTAACCACAGGATATTTATTCCGAAGATCATAGAGTTGGAAAAGAAGCACTGAGTCAAAGATTAACATTGCTCATTCCATTATCAGTGCAGGGCTGTTCCCTATGGTATATTGTTAAGTGCTTTTTTCCAGTGCAGTTTTAAATGACTCAGGGATAGACTTTCAACCCTACCCTTTAAGACACTATTCCACAATCTAAAAGACTTCATTGTTAAAAATTAAATTGCCAATAATATATACGTCAAAAAGTCTGGGCAATTGTTTGAACTGTTTTAATTATCACTGGGAAGCGAGGGTTAAGAAAGACACAGGAAATATCCTGCTCTGGTGCTTGCTGTGCAATCATGTTGCTCAGTTTTACATGTTGCAATGAGGAAGATATTGTAACAGACCTCACTGCAGATACCTCATGCTAGACGTATTTTGTTAAAGAGCACAGCTTTGCTGCAAAAAAAGTGCATGCTGTTTTTCCCTGCACAGATAAGTTTCCTAATATCTTTATTCTATATTTTATTTTATATTGAACAATAGGTTTCATTTAGTGTTTTTTAATATGTTTCTTTCTCCCTTTTTTTGTAATAATAGTTCTCTTTGCATTACTGCTCATGTGTTCTGGACTGCAAAAGAAAAAAAAAAGAAAAATAGAGACCAATTTAGCCATGTCAGTGCGGAATGTAGCAGAACAGACTCAGCATGAGGAAGAGATAGATAGATTTATCCAGGAACACAAGACATGGTTGGATCACATCTTTATACAGCTATATTCCTGCTTAAAAATAGTTTCCTATTCTTAAATCTATTTCATGATTCAAGGACTGTTTTCCTGCTCAGTTCTTGATCATGACTTGATCAATCCAAATAGAGAACTAGGAAGAATCTGTCCTAGGCTCTAAACATGACCCAGCTCATCCCAGAAGAATATTGTTAATTTCTTGTAGACCGTCAGCAAATGTGGATGTGTTTAATAAAGGTGTGGTGGTAATTCTGAAATTTAATAGTCTCAAGACTATATTTTCAAAAACAGTGCAACACGTGAAAACCACAAAACGTTAATTTGACTACATAACTGCAGTTTGTGTCAGGAACAATAGATTTTGTTCTCTTCCCATGTCCACCTCTTCGAAAATGCCCCTGGAGATGGGGGAGATATCTCTGTATTATTTTAATGGTTATATGTACCTCAGCTTGATATTATTTCCTTAATATCATTCTGTCTGACCACACAGCATAGAATTAAAAAGGGCTAACATGAAGAGCAAGAAGGAAGAAACAATGAGCAGAGATAAGACAGCTTCAAGTGGACAATTATTGGGCCATTAACTGGGGAGATGGTCTTCACACATGCCAGCCTAAAGTGGCACAGCTGATTTACCAAAAAAAGAGACTAGAGATCAAAAGGACGATAAGCAGTTAAAAACTTTTTTCTTGAGGGAGAAGGGGAGTGGGAGTTGCCAGCAGCTGCTGCACAGGTGAGATGCTCAGAGACAGACATTGAGACAAGCGAAGAATGCGAGACACTTTGTCTCTCCCACCCACAGACCGAAGTACCTGGGCTAAGAGGAACTTGAAAGGATAAAGTTTAGGCAAAATGTAGACAAAATTCTGTTCTTTGAACCCTTTTCTCTGCTTACCATTTACCTATGGGTGAATAAATAATGTTCATTTTGAAGCTGTTTTTAGCCACTTTAATCAGCCCCTGTTCACAGGCTCCCAGGGGGAAGTTTCCTGCAGGTGTCCTCTGAATACAATTGGACCTGTTGTGTTAACATAGTTGGGAAATGGTAGGGGGTGGGCAGAAGCTGTAACCCAGAGATCCACTCCAAGAGCAGCTGAACAGCAGAGAGGTGGTGAAGGAAGCAACACCTGTTATCTGAGCAGTATACCTGAGGTACCGCAAAGGAGTCTAAAGTGCAGTTCACCCTGTAAGTGCACTGACTCTCTGATTGTATGGATTCCAGGTTGCCAGGGAAGTTGGTGTGAGTTTTGTCTCAGTAAGCATGGCAGGACTTGGCCCACAACCTTAGCTATAGCTTTATATAGAGACATAAAAATGATGTATGTGGAAAGTGAACAAGTTATTTGCTATTCTAATATTTGCATGTACACAACCAGAGACGCATTACACAGAAAAATAAATAGAGTTGTTTGGAAAGTTTCTGTTGCAAACTTTTCCACTGAAAATCAGGAAAAAATTTTTAGTAAATGTCTTACCAAAAATATTTTCCAGTAAAAAATGGACCATATTTTCAATTAATTTTTCCACCAGCTCCAGTGACAATGTGCAAACTTGTCCTGATTTCTGAGAAGTAGTCCTCAATGGGACAGAGGTAAATGCTTACCTTGGGTCCGAGGGGTCCTCGTAAGCCTGGGGGGCCTCTTTCACCCTAAAGAGCCATAACCAAAGCAGAAAATAGTCAACACTTGTGAAGCAGAAGCTTGGCCTTTGAAAAATAAACAAAAATTATTCTTAAATCAAACTACTATTTCTAGTGGCGGTGAGTGGGATCCATGAAGGAACATAAAGGTTGCAACATTGAGTGTCTAACTTTTGGGCATCTAGAAAATCACAGGAACAAAGCCTGATCCACAAAGCCTGAGTTAGGAGCCTAGGCTACCCATACGGTGAATGAGGAAAGACAGACACCTAAGAATGTGATCCACAAAAGCCAGCACACTAGATGGGGAGCTGCCTAATGGGAGAGTCCAACAAGAGGGGTGTGTCCTAAGCTCCGCCCCTCTCTCAGAGATAGGTACCTACATCCAGGCTTCAGGGATGTGCCCATCTCTGCTTAGTGATCCACAGATTGGAACGCATCACCAGGAGTCAGGTAGTTTAGGCATCAAAGGCGCATCTTGTGGGATTGAGCTAGGTTCCTGGTGCCTGCCTGCCTCCACTGAAAATGGCAGGTGGTGGAGAAGCCCACCTTATAACTTCTAGCCTCCTGGTTAGAGCACTCACCTGGGATATGGGAGTCCCAGCTTCAATACCTTCTTCAACTGGAGATGGAGACAGGACTGGAATTGGGGTGGGGGAATCTCTCACCTCTCAGGAGAGTGCTTTAACCACTGAGCTATGGGATATTCAGTTGTGGGGCTCCCTCAATCTCTCCTGTTGAAGCTGTTTCATTGTGAATAACTACTGAAATAGTAATTAGGCCAGAGAGAGAGAGAGAGAGAGAGAGAGAGAGACTGCCCACCTGTGAGGCTGGCACATGGGCAGAGGGGGTAGATATGGACAGAACACATGATAGTGCAATGTTGGAGGCAAGCAAGCTTGCTGCAGGTGCTGTTGGCAACCGCATCCACTCAAACGGTGGCCTACTGTCAAGGGGTGATAATATAATGCTGCACTGCAATATTATGCAGTTATATTTGATACACTGCTTCTGCTGAGCCTGTTCCATTTTACCTCCTGTAGGAACTGATTCTAGTTGGGTGCAGAGTGTGCTAAGAGGACTTACCCGTTCTCCATCTTTACCCTTCCCTGGTAAGCCAGGTATTCCAGCAGGGCCAGGCTCACCTGCGAGCCCAGGTAGTCCTGGTTTTCCTTCCTGTCCTGGGTCACCCTATAGAAGACATTACAATGATGCATCTGAATTGAGAGCTAAGGTCCATTTCTGGACCAGATATCCCATGAGGATAAAAATGTCCAGGGATTTTGTCTTTAACTTTTACAGGCAGAACATTCCTCAGTGTCACAGGAAGCCCTGTTTTATTCTACTATAAGAATGTGATGATGCATCTTGGCCTTTATATCAAATGCTCTCATTAGAGTATTGGCATTTCCCTCTTTAAATGAAAACTTTAGCCCTAAATGGTTTGGGGCTTGGCTATGTTAAAGTCTCCTCCCTTCTGTGTAATATTGATGCAGTTATACTAGGCAGAAGAGCTTGAGTTACTAGCCCACTGCTTTAACAGGTGGAGAGAAAGGAAGAGTGGCACGATGTTCCTTGTAAGGGGTCTTCAACTCTAGAACACTCTTTCCTCCCTTTTCCATCAGTGAGGCGTTCTTAATTCTAGAACACCCTTTTCTTTGCTCTCCCATTGTGACTCCAGCCTGCTAACTTTGGAAACATACTACAAGGCGCATTTAATTCAAGGAACATTTGGGTTTTAAGTAGATCGAGGGATCTGGTGAGCACTCAGAAGATGGATGGTGATTTGGTGGGAGGGGTTGATATAGTGGGACTTGTCTATATTTTGCATTGTTATCCTTCTATTGTGTGTAGTTAAGGTCGATATAACTGTTAATTATTTCTATTATGGAGCCTCAATCAAGGACCAGGACTCCATCATGTTAGGCTTGGTACAGGAAAGTAATAACGAGAGCTTACAGTCCAGGTATCAGGCAGCACATAACAGTCGGACGAGACAGACAAATGGAGGTGAGGGTGGGCTGGAAGGATAAGGGAACTATACAATTAAAAGAGCTCGTTATTCTGTCCACTTAACTGAAGCCAGAAGGTTTTGCTTACAGCTGGAGATTTACAGATTTAACCATAATTATCAAGAGAGAAACAAACAGAATAGAATCCCCCAAAATCCTGGCACAATCATCACGGTGCAGATGTGTTTTCAAGCCAATGACACCACTGTATCTAATAAAAAAGCTAAGGTGGCTTTTTCACTTCAAGAGCTCCTGTCCTATTAGTACTGCTAGGTAGTTTATACAGGGATAACCAAGTGCAATTCTCTGGCCTGCGTTACACAAAATGCCAGATTAGATGAGCTAATCATCCCTTCTGGCTTTAAAATCTATTAATCCTGGTCACAGTTCAGAGGGCTGCAATTCCAGATACACATTTATGTGACAGACATGAAAGAATTGATGGACCTTTTCACCCTTTTGTCCATCCTTTCCAAGTTGGCCAGCGTCTCCAGGTACACCCTGTGGAGAAGAAGAATGCTCCTGTTTAAAACCGTTATTTGAGGTGGTATTTGATTCTAAAGGAAATGAGATAGACAGATGTACTGTACTGTACATCGTGGGGATTTGGGGCAATTTTTTACATTTTGGTTTATGACACTCCCTCTTCCCAGTACAGACAACTTGTAATCCTGAGAACAATGAACTAGAAGAGATGTGAATCAGGTTATTTTCAATGTAAGAATGAACTGCAAACCTAAAGTGAAAATTGAGTTAGCCCCAGTTTTGTACACCACTCCTCCCCCAACCAAAATACATTTCCCCCCTCTGTAAAATCCTCCTGGCACTTCCTGGTTTGCTGAAAAGAACTCAGAAAACATAACTGTGCAGAGCAGAGATACTAGAAAGCCTCATTACAACCAAAAGTCTCATCGGGTTTATTTTTGTCTGATGCCCCCAATAGTCAGTATAATGGGGAAATTCAACACACTCCTGGGATTAACTCAATGGTCATTTTACCCCTGCATTTCCGTTTTCATTCCCTTTAAATTATAGGCAGATAGGATGATGTCAAACTTCTTTGATTCTTTATAGTTTAGACCCATTGGTGACTTACCTCCAAACCAAACAACATAACATTCCTTTCTCCTTCCCTTTCTCCCAAGCTAAAACAAGGACAAGGCTTGTGAACTGGGTCTTTCAAGACACATGCTTTTGGGAGGTTGTGGAATGAACTAAACCCCACCAGTAAGGCCAGGGGAAGACTCTGTTTGAGTTCATCACTGAGTCCTGCAATTATTTGGAGTTATTCCAGCATCAGTTAGTACTTTAGCCCATTCTTTTGGCTTGTATCTGTTGTTCTGATTGCAAGTTAGAAGACAGTATCAACACAAATACTATTTTCCTACTTCAGCTTCCTTTAGCCAAGCTCATGAATATGTAAAGTATCTTCACTATGTTAATAGAACAATTTAATTAGAAATAGCAGAGATAACTAGCAGACAGTTACTTGGATTGTCTATTAGCACCTATCACATCACACTGCTCTTCTGTAGATCTCATTTGCACAGCTAATGCCCCGTGCATGTTGCACTTAAAAGTTCAAAACCTGTATTCACTTACAAAGGTGTAAAACTGGAGTAACACCAGGTACTTCAGTGAAATTATTCTAGATTTACACTGGTGGAAGTGAGAGCAGAATCTAGCCAAAGAGTTACATGCAAACATGAAAGGCTCAATCGTGCAAACCTAATTTCAATGGCCCTACTCATTTGAGTAAAGGTTAAACAATTGGACCTGAAGTGATTACATGGTATTCTAGTGAAAATGGGATCTGAGTGTATCAATCCTTAAATCTTTGAACTGATTCTAGTTTCAACAAGAAAGAGAGAAAGAAAGAAAAAGAAAAATGTTTCTCTTGGGACAAATGGCGGCAAACCAAGCATTAGGCAGTTTGGTGAGGACACAAATCACAGTTCAGTGCATCCTTGTTGGTACAACGCTGGTGAGCATGAGGCAAACCTGCAGCCAAACTAGGGCTGCTCTCTCTGCTCCCTTTCAACAGTGGCTGGTCCTGTTGGCATACGACAATGACATGCTCCTTGTGGTCCAGGACCTGGGTGACCTGGTCCAGGTGGAGGCCTGACAAGCCATTTATTCAGTGGCCTCCTCCACCTGGGTCAACTGAGTCAAGAGCTCTGGCCTGCTAGTCAGGGATGGGTGGCAGGAGAGCTCCCTTCCTCCTGTGCTCCAGCCCATCTGGGGGAGCATGGGCCAGCTGCTCTATCTGTGTGTCTAACTTTTTGCCACCGATCCCTCCCCACTGGAGAATTATCATGATCTGGAGACCAGGGTGGCTGAGTGGTTGAGGAGTGGACAGGACTGCTGCAGTGCCTTTCCCTGTGCGGAAGGGTACTGGGGCTTAACCAGCTGGTCCTGTCCATGCTCTGGCACTGGCTCAACACCCTGAGCCTGCCCCTGGGAACGCTGGCCTGCCTCCAGAACTAAATCGTGGAGTTCTTCTGGCCAGGGCTGCACTGGGTCTCTGCGGGAGTCCTGAACCTCCCTCTGGAGGAGGCTGGGCAGGACCTGCTCTGCCTCCACAGTCAGGTCCATGACTTCCACCTCCAGGTCCTGCAGAGACTCCTCTATGGTGCTGGCAGTCTGGCATGGAGTGCGCTGGTGCACGCCTTCCTCTGCTACCTCCGAGGGCTCTGATACAATTGGTAGCTCTTCTACCTCCATCTGAGGAATCTCCTGTGAGACTGTTCTGAGCTGCCGTTTTTTTACCAGGGCCTGGAAGCTAGTCTTGGCGACCAGGTCTGTGGCAGCTGCTGAGGTGGGGGACCTCCTCGTGGGGCCCCTGCTGTACAACCTCCATCTTTGTGTGCAGGTGGTGGAGTCTCCCTCAGTGCAGCAGAGGTTGGTCCTGGCTGGTACCACCAGGATCAGAGACCTCCTGGACCATGAATAGAGAGATTGGGGGATCCCCTAGTGCTAGGCTGGCACTTGGTGCTCTCCACCCCTCACATCCCCTGGCATATACTGCAGAAGGTGAGGGTGGCCTTAGCACCTGCCTCTCTCACTTTCTTTGAGCACGTCCTTTGGGAGGCTGCTCCCCACCCACCCCTGGCCCTCTAGACCTTGCCACTGGGCCCCTGCCTGGTGAGCCTCCTCAGCCACCCCCTACTCACCATCTGAACCAGCTGCAAGACATGAAGATGGACCTCCTATGAACTGTGCCTAGGTAACATCTCTATGCGTTCATGCTCCACACTCTTCACTTCCTCATGCTTATGTCCTGCTCTGACGCCAAGTGGTGGGACTTCCTACTGCCTGTGGTGGGTGAGGACACCGGTGGGCCAGTCCATATTCCACCCTGGTTTCATGGCTCACCTAGGATATTAATTGGTGGCTCCTTCACAGAGCCGTGATCATGGGCATGTACTAGGCGCGGTTCACCACCTCCTCAGACACGTCTCTTCTGAAGCAAGAGGGAGACCCTGGAGCACATCTATATTGAATGCACCAGGTTGCAGCCCATCTTCCGGTTCCTCAAAAATCTTCTCCCTAAGTTCTGGCTGCACTTTTCCCCACACCTCCTGATCTATGCACACCCCATTTGTGCCCCATGAAATCACGAGACCTCATTGTCAACCTCGTCCTGGCACTGGCCAAAGTGGCCATCCTCCATATCAGGAGGAGGAAGCTGGATGGGGAGGTGCTCCACGACTGTGGGGCCTACTTCTCATCCTCCCTCAAGTCACATCTCTGGGCAGAGTTCCCCTGGACCACGTCCACTGGCTCCCTGGATGCCTTCTAGGAGCAGTGGACCCTGTCCAGGGTTCTTTGCTCAGTGTCCCCCTCTGGATCCCTTTTCAACCAGTGACCCCCACTCCCGTCCCTGTTTTTACATTTGTTGTCCCCTGAAATCTTATTGGTGCCTGGGTCCAGGGGCTCCTCCCCTTAGGTGGGGGGGGGCTTTAGATGTGGGTGGGCTTGCACCATCCATCCCCAGAGCCTCAACTGTGCCCTTCCAACAGGGAGTTATCACTCCGGCATGTGGCAACAGTTTGGCTGCACGGACTTACCCTTCCCACAGAGCCGGCAGTGATTAAGCCTCCAGGCATGCGGTGGCAGCAGCCACTTCCTGAACAAAGCCTCTGTTAGGTGACCCCCAAGCTCAGGTATTTCCCCAACCCCATCAGAGCTGCAGATAAGTCTGTGCAACACACTACCTGGCCAGGAACCCTCCTCCTGCTGCTGCTGCACAGTGTATCAGACACTTGAGACTCCCAGCCTTCATTTGTCTTGACCCTGTTCCTGTTCCTGCCCTGTCCTGGCCCGAGCCCCGTTCCAGTCTTGTCCTTGCCCTGCTCCGGCCTTGTCTCCACTTCCTGACCATCCCTGAACCCTCAGATTCTGACTATCCAGTTTCGATCTTTGGCCTGTATCTGGACAGTGGCTACAAAGTACTGACTTTGCTTGTCCCTGGACTCTGACTATCCAGCTTCAGCCCCTGGTTTGCACCTGGACAGTGGCTACGGTTCTGATTCTGGCTTGACTGCAGACTCTGATCTCAGTTCTGATCCTGTCCTGTCCCTGGTTCAATTCCAGCTGCACCCTTGGCCCAGTCCCAACCTGACGTCCACTGCTCCAACCACTCAGCCTGCCTGAGAAGCAGTGCCTGACAGTGAGATTGTCCTGTTGAATAGACCACTCCCAAGATGTCCATGTCTACTGAGTCTCTCAAAGAGAGTAGCAGGCTGTAATGAAACTACCTGTAACAAACAACAGCAGTAGACCCTGGGAAATGGTGGAGGGGGAGATTTTGGCAAACCAGTAAAGTGCCTGAAACCCCGGGTAACAATGGAAACCAAGGAAACCAAGTAAGAGAAATGTGGCAGGGCACAGATGGGGAACAAATCCATGGATGAATACATACCACATTTCCTGGCAAGCCTTGTGGACCTGGGGGCCCAACAGATCCAGGAGCACCCTGTTGTAAGAAAACAAAATAAAAAAAAATATTGTTTCTTATCTGTATTACCGTAGGAGCTAGAAGTTTTAAATGAGATTGGAGTCCACATTTTGCTAGGCGCTGTACAAGTGTATGGTAAAAGAGAACACTTGCCTCAAAGATCTTACAATCTGAATAAGGATGCAATGGTACAAAACAAATTAAGACATCCCTTGGGAATTTCAAAATTGTCTATTGCCATGATCAATCCTAAATCCTAATCAGCTACTTCATCAGCTTGGAAAAAAATATATAGCACTGAAAATAAAATATATATTATCAGGTCAGATGAAATGATGTTGATTTATGACAAAAATATAGGATCCAGGGCAACAAAATAGTCTTCTCAGACAATGCCACCCTTTCCCTGCATTTTTGTATATTTAGTGAGGTCAATAGTTCAGCTGGTGAGTATTCTGAACTGGCAGCACAAGAACACAAAGGCTTCTATCCACAAGGAACCGTCAGATGCACTTCTAACTCTTACATTCGTTTATCAGTTAATGACCCAATCCTGAAGCCAGTTACAGGGTCTGACCCACAGGCTAATGAAGTCAATGGGAAGACTCACATTGCTTTCAGTGGGCTTTGGATCAGGCACACAATGGTACGACCTGATTGTAAAGCACTGTGAGATCTATGGATGAAAAATGCCGTAAGAGGCTAGGTATTATACAACTTTACTACTGGGTATTATACAGCATTATTATTAGTATTACTGAGGCTACGTCTATGCTTACAGCGATGTAGAGCACATACACTGCATGCTCCCCCAGCGTGGGTACAAACAGCAGTGTAGATGAGGTATTAGTAAAGACACACCAGAACCTCTGGGCATGTACCCTACACAGCTCTCTACATACCCATGTAGTGCACCCCCAAGCTACACTTCTATGTTTAGCAGTGTGCTGTCTCACTGCTAGAGCCTCTTCCTGCTGCAGGGAAACGCTCTAGCAGGGGGAGGCAGTGGGGAAAGACTCAGGCAGTTCCTCACTGCTCGAGCTTTTCTCCACTGTAGGGAAAGTCTCCAGCTGTGGGGAAAGGCTCTGGTGCAGGGAAACAATGGGGAAAGGCTCCAGCAGCTCTCCACTGCCTCCCCACTGCCAGAGCCTTTCACCGCTGTGAGTAGCTACAGACCGTCGTGTGGACACAGCCTGCTTTTCACTGCGGCATTTAGCTACGCCTACCCTACACACTACCACCAGTTTAGAGAAGGCCTATAAGGAGCCTGATGGACTTCAATGGAAGAGTAGTCATGGAAGCAACATGCCATAACTGGGTTGGCAGGACAGTGATTATCAATGCAAAGCCATTTTTCTGATATCTGGCCTTCTCCAGATCTAAGGCTCCCCAAAACCATTCCTCTAATTCCTTGTGCTCTGTTCAGCACTTCCTCTTCCTCTTCGGGGGTAATTTGGGATCTGAGTATTACCGCTCTCTAGTATGCAGAAGCTAGATCAGATCAGCCTCAGAGAATATTCCTCCCTCTTCCCCCCCCACCCCCGCACACACACACAAGTATGTGTGGTGGATTTATGATAATGAGTCTCCTTTATAAAAAATACTGAATTGATCAGGCCGGAGGAGAAGCAGAAAGCTAACCAAGATCAAAAACAAGTGGTGGCTCTCAATGAGGTACGAGCGCTCAGCACCAGATGGTAGCCTGTGCCTGAATGCCATCCTAGTACACTAATGAGCACGGCCAGTGTCTTGCCTGGAAAGGAGGGACTTTCATCTGAGAATCAGATTTCTCAAACAAAAAATGGGCATTCTGGAACCGCATCCATTCAGTAGATTGGAGCAGCAATCCATTGGGTGCAGCTGAGTGGTTTGAATTTCTGTTCGCCCAGAGCAGCAGCTTTTGTCCTAGCTGCTGGTCAGAGAGTACACTGCACAGGATCTGCTTGAGATTGTTAGTCTGTAAAGCAGCTACTTGTGAAGCCCTTCATGTGTGTTCTCATTGCAAGATGTGCCCTAAGTGAAGCAATTACTCACAGTCTCTCCACGGACTCCTGGCTCTCCTCTGGCTCCTTCCTGTCCTTTCGCACCCTGGACAGAAAGAAAAGGGACTTAAATGGAGGCTGCTATTCAGCACTGGATGCTGGGATTTGTGGATGTTCACAGAGAGGGTGAAATTCATGCCCACATATAGGGTCATCCCCGGCGTATGCACCACCTATATCCTAACTAAGCTGCAATGGTCTCTTTCCACAGGGGGAAATTCACCCCTGACTTGCTGGGTGTAACTATATGAAACAATAATAGCCCACTAAGGATGAATTCCTATGCAAAGGGCCTTCTTTGGCCCGATGAGCCACGAAA